>NW_028270148.1:86031325-86331325 GCF_037043375.1 Chiloscyllium plagiosum | reverse complement strand
CCTAGTCTGCACATCCCAGGGCCATTTTGCATGGCCAATCCAACTAACCTGCACATCTTTGGACTGTGGGAGGAAAGTGGAGCAAACCCAAACAGACACAGGGAGAATGTGCAAACGCAACACAGACAGTAACCCAAGGGTGGAACTCAATCTGGGTCTTTGACAGTGTGAGGCAGCAGTGTTAACCACACAGCTACTATACTGTGAATAGTTAATCTTATTGGCAATCAGAAAGACATTGCAAAATTAACTCAGAAATTATTTTACCTGAGATAAGATTCCAAATGTTATTTTTGTTATTCATCCAACAAAGTAAGTGTTTAAATTGTCATTGAGTTTTTAAAAGAAAAGGTTTTATACAGCTTCTGAGTTTTTTTTACTTTGCAGCAAATATTTCTCCTTTGACATTAAAAATGGCATCTAGAACACATCTTGTAGTTTGCAGTGAACTCTCTGGCTGTTGACAAGACCTATTTTACTGGGAATTATCTTCCACTGTGCATTCAGAATATGCAAGGTTGGGCATGTTCATTTTTCAATTGGAAGTTTTCACTTTTATCTTCAGTGTCAGCAATATACCACAGGCATTATGGTAAGAATTAGCTTCTTGGATATTTTGTTACCTTATATTTGTACCCATTACACCCAACTCTATTTTACATTGTTTTGAAGTTGCTTTTAAACAGCCGTTAGACTTTATTTGCTTACCACCATAAAGTGGGTTCCCAAGTGACATTTTCCCATAGAAGGTCTTCATTGGGATTTGTTCATTCAGTAATCACATCGCATAACCTGGTTGTTGTTATTGGGTCTAATCTTTTTTGAAATAAACTTCAAAGGCTTAAACAACCATTTGTATGGTACTGTAACAGAAACACCATCTTGCAGTTAATGGAAACTTATAGAAATACAAGAGAAATTTATTAAATCAAAATATCATTTTCCAGGTGATGATGCACCCCAGCCTTGGTAGGGCTCACCAGTGTCTAAATATATCTCTGTCTATGGTCAACATGACATTCACTAACTTTCTAATTAGAAACAACAGGACAATATCTAACTCTTCCGTAGCAATTGAAGGTTTATTTGAAAGTCTTTTTAAGTTCATTGCCCTCTTTTCATTTGAATTATTTTTAAAATTGAATGAACTGAAATATACAATTACAAAATTTGACTTAATAAATCAAACAACAAACAGTTTGGAATCATCATTTGCATAAATTTATTAACATTCACTATATTTGCTACATGCACTGCATATTCTTTTCTTTCTCACACTCATTCTTCCTTACAAATCTTTTCAGCATAAAAAAGAACAGTCTGTCTGCGTGTCTGTTGGGAAATTCCTCTCAGATCCATGGGCCAATCTAAACCACACTTGCCGGGGTGATATTTTGGACCAAGCACAGAGTCATACAGAAAACAGACCCTTCTGTCCAATTCGACCATACCGACCAGATATCCTAAATAAATCTAGTCCCATTTAAGACCATAAGAAATAGGAGTGGAAGTAAGGCCATTTGGCGCATCTAGTCCACTCCGCCATTCAATCATGGCTGATGGGCATTTCAACGCCACTTACCCGCACCCTCCCCGTAGCCCTTAATTCCTTGTGAGATTAAGAATTTATCAATCTCTGCCTTGAAGACATTTAACGTCCCAGCCTCCACTGCACTCCTTGGCAGTGAATTCCACAGGCCCACCACTCTCTGGCTGAACAAATGTATCCTCATTTCCATCCTAAATTGAACCCCTCTAATTCTAAGGCTGTGCCCACGTGTCCTAGTATCCCCGCCTGACGGAAACAATTTCCCAACGTCCACCCTTTCTAAGCCATGCATTATCTTGTAAGCTTCTATTAGATCTCCCCTCAACCTTCTGAACTCTAATGAATACAATCCCAGGATCCTCAGCTGTTCATCGTATGTTAGGCCTACCATTCCAGGGATCATCCGTGTGAATCTCCATTGGACACACTCCAGTGCCAGCATGTCCTTCCTGAGGTGTGGGGCCCAAAACTGGACACCATATTCTAAATGGGGCCTGACCAGAGCTTTATAAAGTCTTAGAAGCACCTCACTGCTTTTACATTCCAACCCTCTTGAAATAAATGACATTACATTTGCTTTCTTAACCACTGACTCAACCTGCAAGTCAACCTTAAGAAAATCCTGTACTAGCACTCCCAGATCCCTTTGTACTTTGGCTTTATGAATTTTCTCACCGTTTATAAAATAGTCCATGCCTGTGTCCTTTTTTACATAGTGCAAGACCTCGCATTTTGCTCAGCCATTTCTTGGACCATTCTCCTAAACTGTCTAAATCTTTCTGTAGCCTCCCCACCCCCTCAGAACTACCTGCCTGTCCACCTAACTTTATATCATCAGCGAACTTCACCTGAATCCCCCCCAGTCCCTTCATCCAGATCCAACTGCAGCCCCAACACTAAATCCTGCAGGATACCACTTGTCACCAGCTGCCATTCTGAAAAAGAACCTTTATCCCAACTCTCTGCCTTCTGTCAGACAGCCAATGCTCAATCCATGCCAGTAGTTTACCTCAAACACCATGGGCCCTCACTTTACTCAGCAGCCTCCCGTGAGGCACCTTATCAAAGGTCCTTTGGAAGTCTAGGTAGATAACATCCACCAGGTTTTCCTGGTTTAACATATTTGTTACCTCTTTAAAGAATTCTAGCAGGCTTGTCAGGCACAACCTCCCCTTACTAAATCTATGCTGACTTGTTCTAATTCGACCCTACAATTCTAAGAATTTTGAAATATCATCCTTAACGATGGATTCTAGAATTTTACCAACTGAGGTTAGGCTAATCAGCCTATAATTTTTCATCTTTTGTCTTGATCCTTTCTTGAACAAGGGGTCTACAACAGTGATTTTCCAATCATCGGGGACTTTCCCTGACTTGTGATTTTTGAAAGATTACAACCAACATCTCCGTTATTTCTTCAGCCACTTCCCTCAGAATTCTAGAATGTGGCCCAGCTGGGCCAGGAGATTTTTCAGTTTTTTGACCTTTTAGCTTATCAAGTACTTTCTCCTTTGTAATGGCCACCATACTCAACTCTGCCCCTTGACTCTCCTTAATTGTTGGGATATTACTCATGTCTTCCACTGTGAAGACTGACACAAAGTATTTACTAAGTTTTTCAGCTATTTCCTTATTCCCATCACCAGCCTTCTGGCATCAGTTTGGAGTGGCCTAATCTCTACTTTTGCCTCTCATTTGTTTCTTATGTATTGAAAGAAACGTTTGCCAGCATTTGGCCCAATTCCCTATAAACCTTTCCTATTCATATACCCATCCAGATGCCTTTTGAATATTGTAATTGTGCCAGTCTCCACCACTTCCTTTGGCAGCTCATTCCATACACTCAGCCCTCTGTGTCAAAATGTTGCCCCTTAGGTCCCTTTTAAATCTTTCTACTCTCACCCAAAACCTATGCCCTCCTGTTTTGGACTCCTGGATACCAAGGAAAAGACTTTGTCTATATCCTATCCATGCCTCTCATGATTTTATAAACCTCTATGAGGTCACTCCTCAGCCTCTGATGGCCCAGTCTATTCAGTCTCTCCCATTGACTCAAACCCTCCAATCCTGGCATCATCCTTGTAAAGTCATTTCTGAACCCATCCATGTTTTACAACTTCCTTCCTAAAGCAGGGAGACCAGAATTGCACACAGAATTCCAACAGTAGCTTAACAAATGTCCTGTACAGCCGCAACCTGACCTCCAAACCATAAATCAGACATTCTTTAACCAATGTAACCAAACATTCTACTAGAGAATGATGAGATTATACCATATTCGTATTTCATTTGCTTTCCTTTTTCATATTCCATTTGTTTCATGTAAGTCATATTCTGAAACACTACATGTCTATGTAATTGCAGATAGTCTGATCAACAAGTTGCTGAAATGTTTAGCTGCACTATTATTACAGTCAACATTATTGATAGGAAAGCAACGCAAGACTATTACAGTGGTGCTTTTGCACGCAACTTGTGATGCAAGAGGTGTTGAAGGTCAAAGCTGACAACATACTACAGAAAGTAAGCCACTCAGTACCTGAATCTCCTTGTGAAATGGAGGAACATCTGATCTTACACAACGGAGTGCACAATGAGCTCACATTGTTTGATGACAACTATATTGTAAACAGAACGCAAGCGACTAGGTTGAAAGTGCTGCAGCAAAAATATATGCATTTTGTCTATGAAGGACACAAGGGTATTACTAAGATAAAACAAAAGTCTCGGAAACCTCAAGAAGGTCATTTCATCATGTGATCATAAAAATTGTCAAACTACGTATACATATATAGACTGTCAGATTTATAAACTCTTGTATTTTTCAAATCTTGTTTCTGCGTAAATAGTCTTTCAGCTACCCTAATGTGCATGTACCTTCTTTCTTGTGATACTGTATTTGTGGGAGAGAAGGGCTGTATATTATCACTTAAAGAGCTGAGTTTGGTAATGAACCAGTGATATGGTGACTGCAGCCATGAAGAGTCCAGGTTACTGCATGCAATATATAAGTGTGCGCAGCTGTGATTCAACTTAACTAGAAGTACTGTGTCTCTAACCAACCTATCTGATGAGCAGACCTATGTTAGATTTTCAAACTTAATCTACCACATTAACAGGATCTGTCTGAAAGTGGTAACTTTGTGTTAGGAAGACAACATGACAGCTCCCTATGACTTTATTCCGCTTTGAATTTCACTCGTCATTCCTTTGAAGGGGTTGTATTTTTCTGCATCTTGCTGAATACCACATCTTAAAATCTTCCACATCTCATTCCAGACTGCTCTTTCCTGATATTGTTGCCCACTCTATTTTCTTTTGTTCAATTCTCAGCACCTCTAAATCACTTTTTGGGCAATCTATTCAACTATTTTCATTATAAAATGTTCTCCTCTATCATCAGCTTCATATTAAACTATAGAACATAGAAAAATACAGCCCAGTACAGGCCCTTTGGCCCTCGATGTTGCGCCGATCCAAGCCCACCTAACCTACACTAGCCCACTATCCTCCATATGCCTATCCAATGCCCGTTTAAATGCCCATAAAGAGGGAGAGTCCACCACTGCTACTGGCAGGGCATTCCATGAACTCACGACTCGCTGAGTAAAGAATCTACCCCTAACATCTGTCCTATACCTACCACCCGTTATAGAACGCTTACAATTGAAAAGATGAATCCCTACTTTTACTTCAATTATTCATATTGCTTCATTCTCTGGTAATATTTCCAAATGGTAAATCTTCCTTTTTTTAGGCTTTTTAAATTTGCTGGACTGAATCATACATTTTTTGGCATAGTCTGAGTTCAGTCAAACTTTTTGGCATTTGTGGCTGTGAGGCCTAGTAAGATCTCTTGCCATATCTTACCAAGCTCACCTAATTAATTATCTACTACACCCAATGGCATATCTCATGTCCTACTTCTCCCAATCTTACATGTGCCATTACTATTCAGTGGCTATGCATAAAGAGAAACCTGCAGTCCTTCCATAGCCAGAACATCCTTCCTCAGGTAAGGAGACTAAAACTGCACACTATACTCACAAGAACCAAACCTAGTAACATGCATAGGAACTGCTTTCCCCATCAGCCCTTTGGCCAGATCTCCAGATGTCTGCTCCTATACCGATTTGCACATGGCTTAGGCAATTTTCCAGAAGTAACTACAAGGCGCTGCTCTTCAATGTAGTGTTTAACTCTCAACAGTTTTTCAGAAGAATTTCCTTTCATCTTCTCAACATGGATCACATCAACCAGACTCACCCTCTTTATATCTAAATTAATTTCCAGACACCAGGAAATATTCCTGACCCTTACACTGATGGGCAACACACCCTTCAGATTTCTTACTCTTAGCTGCAGGTAATGCAATTCGCCCTCCTCGATATAGAATCCTCTATTACAATTACATTTCAGTTCTACTCGATCTCCACCCCCTTATACCTCATCCTGAGCAACCGCCTGAGCCATAGTGCCTAGGTCTATTATTGTGAAGTTCTCTCTGCTGTCTTTCTCCTTGACCTCACAGCAAGACAGTATATTGCATCTGATGGACAGGGCCTGTTTCTGGCAGATGACCTTCTCATCTTTCCTAAATCCCTGCTACCTATCTAATTCCCTATTAGTCACTATCCTGAACCTGTATTTTTGCAGGAGTATAATCATATTTTTGATAAAATTGTTCAGAAAACACACCCCTCCCTTATGCATAAGAATCTCTCATTACTTGTACTTCAGCTCCATAATTCAATGCTGTAGAAATTCAGTTGGAGATATCTCCAACATGTTTGCTCAGGTCAGTCTCACTATCCAAAATTCACACATTCTGCGGTCCAGATACAAAATTTATATCTCAATGTTACCAAGCTTTATTATGTATTCAATGAATGTATTTATTTAATTAATTGTAGCTGAATCAATTACATTGATTAATTCATGAAATGTGGACCTCACTACTTGGGTCAGCAATCAATTTCTAATTGTCCTTGAGAAAGTGGTCATCTGTCTTAGAGTCACAGAGTCATAGAGCTGTACAGCATGGAAATGAATGCTTCAGTCTTGCCCATGCCGACCAGATATCCTAAATCAATCTAGTCTCATTTGCCAGTGTTTGGCCCATAACCCTCTAAACCCTTCCTATTCATATACCCATCCTTTCAAATGTTGTAATTGTACCAGCCTTCACCACTTCCTCTGGCTGCTCATTCCACATAAGAGCCACAGTCTCTGTGAAAAACTTGCCCCTTAGGTCCCACTTAAATCTTTCCCCTCTCACCTTGGGGAAAAGATCTTGTCTATTTACCCTAACCATGCCTTTTGTGATTTTCTGTACCACTACAAGGTCACCTCTCATCCTCCGATCCTCCAGAGAAAACAGCCCCAGCATATTCAGCCTTTCCCAATAGCTCAAACCCTCCAGCCCAGGCAACATCCTTGTAAATCTTTTCTCAACCCTTTCAAGTTTCACAACATCCTTCCTATGGTAGGGAGATCAGATTTGAACACAATATTCTAAGAGTGGCCTAACCAACAGCCTAACAACATGACCTCTCAATTCCTTTTGTCAATGCACTGACCAATAAAGGCAAGCATACCAAACGCTTTCTACCCGAGTCTCCACTTTCAAGAAAATATGAACCTGCACTCCAAGGTCTCTTTTTTTCAACAACACTCCCCAGGACCTTACCATTAAGTGCATAAGTCCTGCCCTGACTTGCTTTTCCAAAATACAGCACCTCACATTTATCTAAATTAAACTCCATCTGCCAATTCTTGCCCCATTTGTCCATCTGATCAAGATTCCGTTGCACTCTGAGGTAACCTTCTTTGCTGTCCACTACATCTCTACTTTTGGTGTCATTTGCAAACTTACTAAGCATACCTTCTATGTTCAAATCATTTATATAAATGACAAAAAGCAGTGAATCCAGCACCAATCCTTGTGGCACATGGCTAGTCAACAGGCCTCCAGTCTGAAAAGCAACCCTCCACCTCCACCCTCTGTCTTCTACCTTCAAGCCAATTCTGAATCCAAATTCTTCTTGCGTTCTATGAGAAATCTTGTTGAATGCTTTACTGAAGTCAATATAGGTTGTGTCCACTGCTCTGCCCTCATCAATCCTCTTTGTTACTTCATCAAAAAAAACTAAATGAAGTTAGTGAGATACAATTTCCCTTGCACAGATTCATGTTGACTATCCCTAAACAGTCCTTGCCTTTCCAAATACATGTAAATCCTTTGCCTCAGGATTCCCTGCACTGATATTAGACTCATTGGTCTATAGTTCCCTAGCTTTTCCTTACCACCTTTTTTAAATAGTGGCACCACGTTCGCCAACCTCCAGTCTTCCGGCACCTCATCCGTGGCTATCGATGATACAAATATCTCAGTTTTCTCAGACTGCTAAAGTCTATTTGGGGTAGGTACACCCACAAATTTGGATAACTGAAGATTCCAGATGTATCAAAGATCCCACCCACTCTCATTAATAGAATGTCAAATTCAAAAGGAGCAAACTTGTCATATAACTGTGCCAAATGGAATAGAGTCAGGGCATGCTGGAATGTGAAATCACACGACTTGGACAAGTTGTCATTTGACATCAAGAGCTTCCTTTAAGAAGATGTTCAAAGCCAACAAATATGGCTAAAGCTGAGTAAGAAGTGTTGTCAATTGGTGAGGAAGTGAAGTTACTATAGCAAGTGGAAAACAGTGGTAAGGAGTGGGAAATTCCATCAAATTTATCGAGTGTTCTAAAGCATAAGGCAAACATCTTAGAACAGTTTGTCAAACAAGCATTGTCTCCAGCAAGGAGGAGGATGAGAATGACTGCCTATCCCAATGCTGAAGTGGCTCTGCTAATGTGATTCAAGGTAAGTTGAGCAGGGCATCCATCTCTGGTCTCATTCTGGAAGAATGAGATTCTCATTAAGCTGCGGTGAGATGCCAATTAATGGGCCATTTTTGAATATTAAATGCCATGCTAACAGTTCAGTTCAGCTCATTAATGTTCACACTCCCATTTTAGCAAACCGGCCAAACAAATCAGGCACCAGCAAAACTTGACAAGGAAACCAGAGCTTGTACCTGATGAATTTAGTTTATTAGATTAGATTACATTACAGTGTGGAAACAGGCCCTTTGGCTCAACAAGTCCACCGACCCGCCGAAGCACAACCCACCCATACCCCTACATTTACCCCTTACCTAACACTACGGGCAATTTAGCATGACCAATTCACCTGACCTGCACATCTTTGGACTGTGGGAGGAAACCGGAGCACCCGGAGGAAACCCACGCAGACACGGGGAGAACATGCAAACTCCACACAGTCAGTCGCCTGAGGCGGGAATTGAACCCCGGTCTCTGGCGCTGTGAGGCAGCAGTGCTAACCACTGTGCCACCCACGTATCTCATTCTCCGGATGACTTCCAAGTTGCCTCTGATTAAACTGCAGTCTTGGACACAATTCATGAGCACCAGGCACAGGAGCTCATCCTCTTTTGGCATCTGGCAAGATTTACAAGGATGCTGCCAGAGTAGGAGGATTTGAGCTATAGGGAGAGGCTGAATAGGCTAGGGCTGTTTTCCCTGGAGCGTCGGAGGCTGAGGGGTGACCTTAGAGGTTTATAAAATCATGAAGGACACGGACAGGGTAAATAGACAAGGTCTTTTCCCTGGGGTGGGAGAGTCCAGAACTAGAGGGCATAGGTTTAGGGTGAGAGGGGAAAAAGATCTAAGGGGCAACATTTTCACACAGAGGGTGGAGCGGGTATGGAATGAGCTGCCAGAGGAAATGGTGTAGGCTGGTACAATCTAAAAGGCATCTGGATGGGTGTATGAATAGGAAGGGTTTGGAGGGATATGGGCCGGGTGCTGGCAGGTGGGACTAGATTGGGTTGGGATATCTGGTTGGCACGGATGAGTTGGACCGAAGGCACTGGCAGTACACATCTGGAAGGAGAGACTTGCATTTCAGGAAATGCCAGCAACTAGTAATGAAGGCTGCAATAGGGTCACTTAGTGCACAAGACAAGTATCCAGCTCACAGACTGGAGCAGTTGCAACTCAGGGCTGCTTGTTTGCTACTCATATGGCACCTACCTGCTTTCTTATAGGATCCCTGGCTTGTCTTTGCCATGCCAATCAGAAGAGTGAAACAACCAACCGAATCCTGCCACGCTGCTATGGAGTCCTCAGCCTGGGGACAGGGGCACACATTTTTCACCTCACAACTCCTCCATGTGCCAGCAGCCTACTCTACACACACACCGCCAGTGCAGCAAGCAGGCAGCCATGTGTCCAACTCTAAGTAGACCTCACTGAAGTCCATGGAGACTTCAATAAGGGCAGCCTTCCCACCAGTTGGGACAATGACCATGCTCAGATGTCTCCTTAGGATATTCATGGTCAGGGGGCGATGTCTCTGCAGTTGAACATGGTCAGTCCATTGGCTGTGCAATGGTAACTCCAAGGGATAGGGCAAATGCAATCAGAGAAACATAAAGGCAGCAGAGAGAGATCTTGTCAAATTTTGCCCAGGGCTGTCCGATCATGTTAATCAATGAGGTGGACCATGGTAAGGTTCATCAACAGAAACTAAGGAAGAGGAGGGAAGGAGAACGGGATGAGTGGGTGTGCATTTGCAGCTGAAGTAGATGCACTGAGTTCTCTTGGCTTAGTCTTTGTAACTGTAAGCCCTGAGCAATCTGAACCATTACATCACACATAGCTGTCTGCCACTGCTGCTCCTCCTTGTGCACTTGCATGATCTGACCCGTAGCCAAAGCTACAATCACCTGGAGGTGAGCATGTGGCTGGTCTCTGGCAGTCCTCCAAGAGACAGTGGCAGTTTCTTCCTCAGCCAGTTGTACAGCTGTCATATGAGGTGGCCTCTCGGTTATATATCCTCACTCTCTAGGATGACAGCTCCCCCTGCTTGAAGTGTCATTTGGACAAGTAGATGGAAGGGGTGGGAGTAGGGTGTGTAGGCAGCAGCCTTGCTGATGCTTCCTCTTAAGCCTTGGGACTGGTATCCTTAGAGGTGCAGGAGGATGGTTCTTTCACAGGAGACATTGTGGAAGTGCTTGCGGAACCTGCAGGATGAGAGAGAAAGCATTGGGGCAATATGGTAGAAATGGTGGACAATGATTGAGAATAAGAACAGGACGAAGGGAAGAGGGGCAGATACATACATAGTGCTTACTTATTTGGCAAAACATGGACATTACTACATCCATGCAGGAGTGGTCTCGGTCTTCTCCTGGAAGGATCAGGGTTCTGTTCTAATACAAGGTGAAGACACAAATACCAAATCACAATCTATCAACAGCTGTTTGTGGTCTTATGCTTCATTTTACCCTGTGTGTCATTAGAAAGCTTGTATATATGGCTTTCAATTGTAACTAATTTGTAAATAAATATGGTAAATAGTTGAAGCCCTAACATATCTCTGAATCAATATTTGCTACTGGTTCTGCTTCTGGCATGACTCTTGAGCTCCCGGGCTCCATCTAGTGAGTGAAGACAGTCAATGAAATTGGTTTGTCAGAGTCCAGCTGATACCCACTTCAAACATCTTCTGCCTCTAGTCAAAGCCTTGTCAATCTCACAGGATTGTACAGTAAAGGTGAAGATAGTAGTTTAGAATTCAGAAAATAATTTGTATTATTTCTTTTGTATTAATGGCATAAAGTCATAGAGTCATCAGCAAAGAAATAGATCCTTTAGTCCAACTTATCCATGCTGACCACGTTTCCAAAGCTGAACGAGTCCCATTTGCCTGTATTTGGCCCCGATCCCTCTAAACCTTTCCTATTCATGTACCTGCCCAAACATCTTTTAAATGTTGTAACTGAACCTGTATCTACTTCCTCTGGCAGTTCATTCCAAATATGCACCACCCTCTGTGTGAAAACGTTTCCCCTCAGGTCCTTTTAAAATCTTTCTCTTCTAGTTTTGAACTCCCCCACCCTAGGGGAAAGAACTTTGCTATTCACCTTATCTCTGCCCTCATGATTTTTAAGGTCACCCCCTAACCTCTTATGCTCCAATGAAAGAAGTACCTGCCTATAAACTTTCCTAATAACTCAAACCTTCCAATCTTGACAACATCTTTGTGTATCTTTTCTGCTCCCTTTCCAATTTAATAATATCTTTCCTACAGCAGGAGGAGCAGAATTACATGCAGTATTCTAAAAGTGGTCCTACATTCTGCATAGCTGCAACATGACGTCCCAACTCCTATGCTCAATGCTCTGACCAATGAAAGCAAGCTTGCCAAATGCCTTCTTTACCACCCTGTCTACCTGTGATGCCACATTCAAGGGATCATGTACATGCACCTTTAGTCTCTCTGTTCGCCAACACTCCCTAAGCTCTACCATTACCTGTATAAGTCCTGCTCTGGTTTGTCTCACTAAAATGCAATACTTTGTGTTTATCTAAATTAAACTCTATCTGCCACTCCTTAGCCAATTGGCAGTCTCAGACAACCTTCTTCACTGTTCACTATACCACCAATTTTGGTGTCATCAGCAAACTTACTAACCACATTTCTTATGTTCTTATATAAATGACAATCGTGGACCCACAGCACTGATCCCTGTGAAACATCTACTGGTCACAGGCCTCCAGTCTGGAAAACAACCCTCTACCAGCACCCACTGTCTCCTACCACCAAGCCAATTTTGTATCCGATTGGCTACCTCTCCCTGAATCACATGTGATTTAACTTTACTCACAAGTCTATCATGTGGAATGCCTTCTGAAAGTCCATGTGGACAATGTCTACTGCTTTGCCCTCATCTATCTTCTTGGTCATGTTCTCAAAAACTCAATCAAGTTTGATTTTCCACACCATAACCATGCTGACATTCCCTATTCAGTTCTTGTCTGTCCAAATGCATGTAAATCCTGTTTCTCAGAAACCCCCCCAAGAACTTACCTACTACTGATGTCAGGGTTACTGGTCTATAGCTCCTGGGCATTTCCTTGCAGACTTTATTCAGTAAAGGCACATTATTAGCCACCCTCCAGTCTTCTGGTACCCCTCTTGTGGCTATCGATGATACAAATATCTCCATGAGGGGCCCTACAATTTCTTCCCTAGCTTCCCATAATGTCCTTGGATGCACTCGTCAGATCCCTGGGATTCGTCTCCTTTTATATGTTTAGTGACTTCCACCACCTCCTCTTCTGTAATGTGGACTGTTTTCAAGACATCACTATTTATTTCCCCAAGTTCTCAAGCTTCTATGTCTTTCTCCACAGTAAATGCTGTTGCAAAATATTTGTTTATTATCTCATCCATCTCCTGTGCCTCCACATATATATAACCTAGTTGATCTTTAAGTGGCCCTAATCTGTCCTTAGTTGCTCCTTTGCCCTTAATGTACTTGTAGAATCTCTTAGATTCTCCTTAACCATATCTGCCAAGGCTATCTCATCCACTTTTATACCCTCCTAATTCCCCTCTTAAATATGCCCCTTATACTCTTCAAGGGATTCCCTCGATCCCAGCTGTTTATAACTGACATATGCTTCTTTTTTCATGACTAGGGCCTTGATATCTCTAGTCATCCAGTATTCCGTACTCTTACCAGCCTTGCCCTTCACTCTAACAGGACCATACTGTCTCTGATCTCTTGTTATCTCATTTCGGAAAGCTTCCCACTTGTCAGTTGACAAATCCAGTCAGAGACCGATGACCAGTGAGGACTTCACACCAACTGCCCAAAACAGATGCAGCCAGTCAGCTCGAAGGATTTTACATCTCCGTCCTGCTATCATATGTGAGTTTCATGAAGGCTGTAATGTGACCTAAAACAAATACTATAAGCCTCGGGTCCACTCTCTGTACGCAAACAGTGTAACAAAAACAGCACTCAAATATTGATTTAGTGCAATCAGGATGAAACTTTCAAAAATTCTACCAAAGACCTATCACTTAACCTTTGTGTTGCATTTCCCCCTCATATCTGAAGTTGCCTGTCCCCATTAGTGTTTATGCAATTCTCAGACTACAGTATAAAATAACCTGCATACAAGAAGGCCATGTCCAAAAGCAGAGTTTGCCCATGTTTCTGTCGGCAACCACCGACAATCAGTAGCCGCTGGTGAGCTTCCTTTCTGCCAGGAAAGAGTTTCTTCTATCCAGGTGATAGTTGCTTTTGAACATTTGTTTTGAGGTGACCCTTATACGTCTTCAGCTGAGGGGCGGACAAACACAGGGTACATCTACTTTGCAGGCTGCCTCAGTCACGCATGGCTGCACCAATTGGTAAGAAAGCACACTGTGGCCGTGAACAGCTCAAGAAGCCTGATTTGGTGAGGGAAGCCAGGCATTCTGTTAAAGCAGCAAGACAACACAAATGCACCTTGAAATCCCAACAAGACAGCACAGCTTGTGCTGCAGCAGCTCATCATTTAATATCCCTATCTATCAAACAGGAGAATGGGGTTCAAGTCCCTGATGGAGTGTGTAGTATCTCTGACCTGGGAAGCGTACAGTTAAGTGTGTGCTTTTGTTTTGCACAAGCAAGTGAGTTTCTAAATCCACATGGAAGCCAGCATATGCTCAGCCTTGTGTCGGCCAGGAAAGAGTTTGCTCTACCATTTGTGATACTTGCTTTTGAGGGGACCCTTACATTTTGTTTTGCAGTTGTACATGCATGATACTGTATTTCAACTTTTGTTTATTTTTTTCCCAGGCAAGAAGTGCCTGAAGGAACCTAACTTTGGCTTGAAGGCTGATTCCTATGAGAAACAATGACTGACTGAACCTGTTTCACTTAAACACTATGATTTCAGGAAAGCAACGGCAATATTTAAAGTGAGGACTGACTTGAATTGCTCACATTGATGCATGGGAAGGGTGCTTGGAGTGACTTTGTGCCATTTATGGGGAGGTGGTGCAAGGGCAGGTGAAAAGGTTTGCAAATGGAGCCACAGTTATTTTTGATAGCATTTAGCTGTTATTAGACATTATTCCTTTGTTTTATTTAATAATGAGACAATGAGAGGGAAGTTCTGGTTAGAAATGTTTTTGACACTTGGACTATGCAGCCAACTCTCTCCAATATTCTTTGCTCACTTGTCACATGACGAGTGCCACATAAAACAAGGGGTGTACAGTGGAGGTGGATAGCAGAGAGGGTCTGACAGAGTGAAGCACATTCTCTGAGAACAGGTGGTTTCCTGCTCATCATTACATTAATCTTGCCATCATTGAATCGTGGGGCTGTCCACTACCTGAGCCCATCTTTCATTCTGGAAGTTGCAAGGTATGATATAAAGCAGGGACAGGAATGGTTGTTGCAGGTTCAGGGGTTTAGATGTTTCAGTAAGAACAGGGTAGGTGGTAAAAGAGGGGCAAGTGTGGTACTGTTAGTCAAGGACAGTATTACGATGGCAAAAAGGACGTTTAATGAGGACTCATCTACTAAGTAGTGTGGGCTGAGGTTAGAAACAGGAACGAAAAGGTCACCCTGTTGGGAGTCTTCTATAGGCCTCTGAAAAGTTCCAGAAATGTAGAGGAAAGGATTGTAAAGATGATTCTGGATAGTAGTGAAAGTGTCAGGGTAGTTGTTATGGGGGGCTTTCACTTTCCAAATATTGACTGGAAACACTGTAGTTTGAGTACTTTAGATTTGTCAACTTTTGTCCAATGTGTGCAAGAGGGTTTCCTGACAAGGTATGTAAACAGGCTAACATGAGGAGAGGCCACATTGGGTTCGATACTGGGTAATGAACCCAGATTTAAATGATCAAATCTCAAGTGTTAAATTTGGAGGTAGGTGAGCACTTTGGTTATAGTGATCACAATTCAGTTACATTAATGTTGGAAAGGGATAGGTATATATCGCAGGGCAAGTGTTATGGCTGGGGAAGAGGCAATTGCAATGCAAATAGGCAAGATTTAGGATGCATTGGATGGGAAAGGGAACTGCAGGGGATTGGGCATAATTGAAATATGGAGCTTATTCAAGGAACAGGTACTGCACGTCCTTGTCAGGCAGGGAGGACGTGGTCCAGCGAAGGAGCCATGGTTTATTAAGGAAGTTGAATCTCTTTTCAAGAGAAAGAAGAAGGCTTATGTGAGGATGAGATGAGAAGGCTCCGTTGAGGCACTTGAGGGTGACAAGTTAGCCAGGAAGGACCTAAAGAGAGAGCTAAGAAGAGCCAGGAGAGGACATAGAAGTATTTGGCAAATGGGATCAAGGAAAATCTTGAAGCTTTCTATAGGTATATCAGGAATAAAAGAATGACTAGAATGAGATTAGTGGGAAGTTGTGCGTGGAGTCCGAGGAGATAGGAGAGGTGTTAAATGAATATTTTTTGTCAGTTTTCACACTGGAAAAAGACAATGTTGTTGAGGAGAATACTGACATTCAGGCTATTAGACTAGACAGGATTGAGATTCATAAGGAAGAGGTGTTAGCAATTGCGGAGAGTGTGAAAATAGATAAGTCCCCGGGCCAGGTGGGATTTAACCCAGGATTCTCTGGAAAGCTAAGGAGGAGATTGCAGAACACTTGGCTTTGATCTTTATCTTGTCATTGTCTGCAGGAATAGTGCCAGTAGACTGGAGGATTACAAATTTTATCCCTTTGTTCAAGAAGGGGAGTGGGGACAACCTGGGTAATTATAGACCAGTGAGCCTTGCTTCAGTTGTGGGTAAAGTGTTGAAAAGGCTTATAAGAGATAGGATTTATAATCATATAGAAAGAAATACTTTGATTAGAGATAGTCAACATGGTTTTGTGAATGGTAGGTTGTGCCTCACAAACCTTATGGAGTTCTTTGAGAAGGTGGCCAAATAGGTGGATGAAGGTAAAGCAGTTGATGTGGTATATATGGATTTCAGTAAGGCGTTTAATAATGTTCCCCACGGTAGGCTATTGCAGAAAGTACAGAGGTATGAAATTGAGGGTGATTTAGCAGCTTGGATCAGAAATTGGCAAGCTAAAAGAAGACAGAGGGTGCTGGTTGTTGGGAAATGTTCATCCTGGAGTTCAGTTACTAATGGTGTACCGCAAGTCATGTGTTTTGGGGCCACTGCTGTTTGTCATTTTTATAAATGACCTGGATGAGGGTATAGAAGGAAGGTTAGTAAATTTGTGGATGACACGAAGGTAGGTAGAGTTGTGGAAAGTGGTGCTGGAAGAGCACAGCAGTTCAGGCAGCATCCAAGGAGCTTTGAAATCTTACCAGAGTTGTGGAAAGTGCTGAAGAATGTTGCAGGTTACAGAGAGACATAGATAAGCTGCAGAGCTAGGCTGACAAGAGGCAAATGGAGCTTAATGTGGAAAGGTGTGAGGTGATTCACTTTGTAAGGCATAACAGGAATGCAGAATACTGGGCTAATGGTAAGATTCTTGGTAGTATAGATGAGCAGAGAAATCTCAGTGTCTATGTACATAGATTCCTGAAAGTTGCCACCCAGATTGATAGGATTATTAAGAAGTCATGTGGTGTGTTAGCTTTAATTAGTAGTGGAATTGAGTTTCGGAGCCATGAGGTTATGTTGCAGCTGTACAAAACTCTGGTGCAGCCGTACTTGGAGTATTGTGTACAGTTCTGGTCACTGCATTATAGGAAGGATGTGGAAGCTTCGGAAAGGGTGCAATGGAGATTCACCAGGATGTTGTCCTGGGAAGATCTTATGAAGAAAGGCTAAGAGACTTTCTTTAGAGAGAAGATGGTTGAGAGGTGACTTAATGGAGAAATATAAGATGATCAGAGGGTTAGATAGGTTGGACAGTGAGAGCCCTTTTTCTCAGATGGCAATGGCTAGCACGAGGGGACATAACTTTAAATTGAGGGGTGATAGATATAAGACAGATGTTAGAGGTAGGTTCTTTCCCCAGAGAAAAGTAAGGGCGTAGAACACCCTGCCTGCAACAGCTATAGATGTGGTGGAAGACACAAAGAGGACTCTCCCTCTTTATGGGCATTTAAACGGGCATTGGATAGGCATATGGAGGATAGTGGGCTAGTGTAGGTTAGGTGGGCTTGGATCGGCGCAACATCGAGGGCCAAAGGGCCTGTACTGCACTGTATTTTTCTATGTTCAAGTGCCAACTTTAAGGGCATTTAAATGGTCATTGGATAAACATATGGATGATAGTGGAATTGTGCAGGATAGAGAGGTGTCAGATTAGTTTCACAGGTCAGTGCAACATCGAGGGCTGAAGGGCCTGTACTGTACTGTTAAATGGTAAAGATTCAGTGTTCTATGATAAAGATTCAAAATGAGAAGTGCTAGAAATACATCTTTCAGCCTCTGTGGACAGACAAACCAAGAGAAAGGGTTGAAAATTTTCCTTAACACTTATTAATCAGAGGGAGAAATGAGGCAGATGTGATCAGGTACCATCTTCTCCCTGGCAAGGGGCCTGAGTGAGTTCCCACTCATTCACAATACATCCACAGAATTGAAAAGCATGCTCTCACCTATTGCTGCTCCACTGCTTTAGTGGCAGCTAAGAATGTTGCCTTCTTCAAAATGTGCTCTCACCAAAAATGAATTTCTCTTGATCCAGCCACTAAACCAATGCCATGGTGCCTTTAAAGGAGTGGCCATGACAAACCTCTGGTTCACAGCCGAACACCCTCCTGGCAAACACCCAATTAGGCATGGAGCCCTCTTTCTGATTGGTTGCTTCTCTGCCGGGTGACCAATGGCCGATGTTTGATTTGTCGTGTTGAAGTGTTCTATTTCCATCTCCACACTAGAAACCAGCCCAATGTCAACCAACACAATTTCAGAACCAGGTCAATACTTTGATTTCAGTTCCATGAGTAGGAATATGAGGCAGAAGGAGTAGAGAAACAGGATGAGAAATGTAGAGAAACTCTTTCTGTACCAGGTACCAGGTGATCATATTCTTCATGAAAATAATGGCATACTAGGATTTATGAGCAAAGGCAGAGGGTTTAAGAGCAGGGAGAGCATGCTGGAAATATATAAAATGTTGGTTAAAGTACTGTATGCAATTCTAGTTTGAATATTATTTTTCTTGGCTGCACAATTTGTACTCTGTCATTTCAGTCTGTCTCATTTACAACTTCACAACATAGGCAGAGTGGACTGTAATGATTTTTATGAGGTCAACCAAGTAGACCTCATAGAATATGAGTTCCCTTAATATGGATGTTAATCTGGTCTAAACAGGAAGCACTGGCTGACAGATATAAACAGTAGTGTGTCCACCAACAGTCTTGAGCTGTTCAGGGAGAGGTGGGTGCCGCAGGGAGTGGAGTGCATTATTTACCCCTCCAACTCTATTTTGATTTAGTCCCTACCCACCCCTTCACTGTTTTGATCACACAGCACTGCCCTTTGATGCGAAGGGCAGTGTTTGTCACTGGCCACCCGGGTGTTTTTCTATCTTCCTGGTGGTGGAAATTGAATAAAGATTGGTGCACTTTGTGTCTTTCACTGTGTCTCACACCTGCACACACACACACCATGGGTGCTGGGGATAAAATAAGCACTACCGCACTTAGGCGGTAGTGTGGGGTTAAAAGGAAAAAAAAAAAACAGTAGTGTGTCCACCAACAGTCTTGAGCTGTTCAGGGAGAGGTGGGTGCCGCAGGGAGTGGAGTGCATTATTTACCCCTCCAACTCTATTTTGATTTAGTCCCTACCCTCTCCTTCACTGTTTGATCACACAGCACTGTCCTTTGATGTGAAGGGCACTGCTTGTCACTGGCCACTTGGGTGTTTGCCTATCTCAAGTGCGAGTACTCTCCTCCTTGAAGGGGACTGTCCCTGGACTAGCTGTCCCACACCGAGAAAGAGGAAGGAAAGAAGAAGAAGAAGAAGAAAAGGAAGAAGGAAGAAGAGGAGGAGGCAGAAGGAGGTGAGAGCTTTTGAGTCTGGGGCCTACTTTTGGAGCTGCAGCCTGGGCCTCATCCAGGTCAAGGGAGTGGAGTGTTGCTGCTGACCTGGGGCCCACTCCCACTGCTAGTCTCTGGGACCCCGCCCGGACCTGCCTCAGCTGTTGCTGCTTGGGGCCTGCCTCACTACTGCTGCCTGGGACTTGCCTTGGGGGCCCCTCCCAGGGCCTCCACCACTGCTGCTGTTATTAGAGGCCCACCTCCACTGCTGCTGCCTAGGACTCAATTATGGGGCTGCCTTGGGGACCCTCCCCAACAGGTCTGCCCCCGACTGCTGCGACCAAGGACCTGCCTAGGACTTGCCAGAGGCCTGCTTCCACCGCTGCTGTTGCCTGAGGCCTGCCTCCACCACCGCTGCCTGGGACTCGCCTTGGGCCCCCCTCCAGGACCTCCACCACTGCTACTGTTGCCTGAGGCCAGCCTACAATGCTGAGGCCTGCCTCCACCACCGCTGCCTGGGACTCGCCTTGGGGCCCCTCCCCACAACCTCCATCACTACTGCTGCCTGGGACTCAATTTTGGGGCTGCCTGGGACTTGCCTTGGGGACCCTCCCCAACAGATCTGCCCACCACCGCTGCGATAGAGGGCCTACCTGGGATTCGCCCAAGGTCTGCCTCCACTGCTGTTGTTGCCTGAGGCCGGTCTCCACCGTCGCTGCCTGGGACTCGCCTTGGGCCCCTCCCCACAACCTCCACCACTGCTGCTGCCAGAGGCCCACCTCCACCGCTGCTGCCTGGGGCCTACTAACATTCAGCAGCAGAATATGGTGAGCCCGAAGGTCGCGGGGCCCAGCCGCACCTACGCCGGCGTAGCCGCTGCCTTATGCTCGGCTGTCCCAACCCCAGACGCAACCGCGATCCCGTTCAGGCACTGACTAAGCTCCTGGGGGTAAAGGCCTATCCCCACCCCAACATGAAAATCGAGGCCTGCAGTAAGGCCATGGCTAGTGTGGTCGGCCCACTGGCCATCGCCGCTGTGGCCCGGATGTACGGGAAGGCCGTGTTTTTCCTTAAGACCGAGCAGGCGGTCCACCTGGCCGTGGAGAGGGGGCTCACTGTGGGCGGGACACATTTGCCCGTCGACCCTCTGGAGGTTACGGCCCAGAGGGTCATGATCTCCAACGTCCCGCCCTTCATTTCCAGTGAGCTCCTTCTTCCCCACCTCACCACCTTGGGGGAGATCCGGTTAGGTGTACAACCGCTCCTGCTCGGTCTTAAGGACCCCGCCCTCTGACACATCTACTCCTTCTGACGCCAGGTGTTCATTTGCCTGGCTCGGGAGGTGGTCACCGAGGGCTCATTCACCCTCCTCCATGAGGGCGCGGCCTACCGTGCCTTCTGGTCGGCGGACGGCCTGCGGTGCCACGAGGTGGGGCACATTAGAAAAAACTGCCCCACCCAGAAGGCTGCCCAGCCCACGCCAATGGCTGATGGTGGTGCTGCCGCACCCACTCCCCCTCCCCCGAAGTCAACACCACAGGCCCCGGCACCGGAGGCTAAGCCGGAGGCTTCCAATGCTCCAGCCTCTGGCAGGGAGGGGGGTGAGCGTCCGTCCGGCCAGAAGGCGCTCAAGAAGATGCGACGCGTCAGGCCCGCCCATGACCTGCCCCACCCTGGCACGACAATGATCCTGCAGCCATGCCAGCGTCGCCCCGGCACGGGAACTCTGACCCCCAAACCCGTACCCGATCCTGGCCCCACTGACCCCACATCCAACCCCGAAAGAGAAACCCCTGGGGCTGCAACACCTGGCCCGGGGGTGCCCGAGCCCCGCCCCACCCTGGCACTAACCTGGGGGGAACCACCGCTGCCCTACCTCCTGCAGCGACCGTGTCTCTGAGCCCCAGAGGGGGAACTGGGCCCCTGCCCCGCCCATCACCTGATAAACCAGGGGCGGGGCAGGAAGTGACACGGCTGACCCTCCCCACTCTGGCCACGTTCCCCCCCTGTCTTCCCCCAGCCAATTGTATTCCGGGAAAGGTAGGTGGAGGGACCTTGGGCCCCATGACCACCAAGGCGGGCGGGGAGAGGAAGACCCATAAATTCCCCCGGTCTCTCTAGGGAAGAGGCGCCGGCCCTTGGAGGGGAGAGACATTCCAGCAGCGCGCTGGTGGTGCTGCCCCTCTCCAGGGGAAGAGCCAATGGTGTCTCTCGACTGTCCCGCACCACGGCCCGACCTACCTGAACCCCCAGGGGCTACAGCAGGGCCTCTGCTACTTCAACTCCTCCGGCCCCTGGGGAGGACCGTAATAACCACACGGGCCACTGTGTGGGCGACAACGGAGAACCCTCTGCTGGGTCATCGAGCGGTGGAGAGGAGGAAGGTATTATCCTCGCTCCTCCCTCCCAGACTGTTTTTCCGGGGGCCTTTGCCCTGGGGGAGGACCTTTTCCCCGAGGAGCCGGGCGTCCCGGTGTCGGGAGGGGAGCAGGGCCCCGAGCCTCTGCTGCCCGACGACCCGAACTCGGGAAGGGGTGCGCCGAGAAAGGTACCGCCGGTGACCCTGGGGGTAGGGTCGCCGGGGGTTTGAGGCCCGTTGGTGGCGCCGGACCAGCCCCCATCCTCTCGGTGGGGGAGGGGTCGGTGACCGAGGGTGACCTCCCGGAGGAGGGTTCGGGATCGGTGGCGGACACCGGGGACAACGCGGACTCCGTCTGCAGCGACATTTGAGTCCCAGGTGCCCCCCACCGATCTCCCCCTCATCCCCCTCTAGGAACTCCGGGAATTTGTCGAGGAAACTCGGAGTCACCAGGATAGAGCCCAACTGGCGCTCGACCGCTGGAGCTCATTCGAGAGGGTTTACTGGTCGGCCCACGCTGCTCGCCAGGCGCCTGGGCTCGATGTGAATGAGCGAAAGCGAGTCAGGAACTTCCTGGGGACACTCCTGGTGAGGGCGAGGGACGTCAGTGCCCCTCCCTCATCCTCCCAGTAAATGTGTATATAGGTTTTTAACTGTACTGGTGGTGGTTGCACAACGCTTCCGACATGGAGACAACTATAGCCAGCCTCAACATCAACAGCAGCAGGGAGTCACAGCGCAGATTCCAGACCCTCTCGGTCCTCCGGGACGGGAGATATGCGGTGTGCTTCCTGCAAGAAACCCACACTACCCCGGGACACGAAGCCACCTGGCTCCTGGAATGGCGAGGTGGGGGGGGGGGGGTTCTACATGAGTCACCTCACCCGCAGATCTGGCGGGGTGGCTGTCCTGTTGGCCCCGCATTTTCAGCCGGAGATCTTGGGGGTCAGGGAGCCAGTGCCAGGCCGTTTGCTTCACCTGACGGTTCGGCTGGGGGGCGCGGTGCTTCACTTGGTGAACGTCTACGCTCCCCCGGCCGGGCCGAGGCAAGCGAGCTTCTTCCAAGAAGTGTCCGCTCATCTCGCTTCCATCGACGAGGGCCAGTGCGTCGTCCTCGGGGGAGATTTTAATTGCGTCCTCGAGGGCAGGGACCACGGCGGTGCCCGCACTGACCGCGCGTCAGGGAAGAGGTTGGGGGACTTGGTCAAGTCCTTCGACCTGGTGGACGTCTGGCGGAATCTCCATCCCGACTCCATCGCCTTCACCTTCGTGAGGCCTGGGGTCGGAGTGTCCAGAATCGACCGCCTGTACGTTTCGCGGGCGTACGCCTCCTGTTTCCCGAAGGCCTCCATGCGGCAGGTGTCGTGCACGGACCACCACCTGGTGTGGGCGGAACTCCTTCCGTTCGGCGCCAGGCTCGGCTCCGCGTACTGGCACTTTAACAACCTGCTGCTGGAGGACGAGCGGTTCCGGGACTCGTTTCGTCGCTTCTGGGCCGGCTGGAGAAGGAAGCGGGGAAGCTTCCCCTCCCTGAGGCTATGGTGGGACGTGGGCAAGGCTCACGTCCGCGTCTTCTGTCAGGAGTACGCGAGGGGGTCGACGAAGAGGCGGAAATCCAGGATCGGGGAGTTGGAGAGGGAGTTGCTCGACCTGGAGTCACGCCTCGGTCAGCCCGACGCGGACCCGGCCCTGCGCGGGGTGTACGAAGAGAAGAAGGCCGCGCTCCGGGACCTGCAGCTCGTCGGGGCTCGGGGCGCGTACGTGAGGTCGCGGATCCAGCTCCTCCAGGACCTGGACCGCGGCTCCCCCTTCTTCTACTCGCTGGAAAAAAAGGCGTGGCACCCGTCAGCAGCTCCTTGTGCTGCTGGCCGACGACGGGTCCCTCGTCTCGGATCCGGAGGGCGTCAGGGCCCACGTCCGAAACTATTACACAGCCCTGTTCTCTCCGGATCCGTCCAGCGAGGATGCTCGCAGAGTTCTGTGGGAGGACCTGCCGCAGCTCGGCCCGGAGGACGCCGGAAGGCTCGACGCTCCCGTCACTTTGGAGGAGCTGACCGGCGCCCTCGACCGGCTCTCGAGGGGCAAAACCCCGGGGCTGGACGGGCTGACTGTGGAGTTCTTCAGGGCGTTCTGGGACGTCCTGGGGAGCGACTACGCACAGGTCCTGGGGGAGTGTTTAAATGCCGGACAGCTGCCCCTTTCTTGGCGCAGGGCGGTCATCGTCCTGCTGCCAAAGAAGGGGGACCTTCGTTCCTTAAAGAACTGGCGTCCGGTCTCCCTCCTCGGCACGGATTACAAAATCTTCGCCAGGGTGTTGTCTTCTCGCCTGGCCTCCGTGCTGGCCCACATGATCCACCCGGACCAGTCCTACACGGTCCCGGGCCGGAGGATACACGATAACGTCCACCTGGTCCGGGACCTGATCCATTTCTGTCGACGGGCTGGTCTGCCGAGCGCCTTCCTGTCTCTCGACCAGGAGAAGGCGTTCGACAGGGTCGATCACGAGTACCTGCTCGGGACTCTGCGGGCATTCGGGTTCGGGGCGCAGTTCGTCGCCCGGATCCGACTTTTGTACGCCGCCGCAGAGTGTCTGGTTAAAGTTAACGGGTCCCTGACGGCGCCCCTTCGCTTCGGGAGAGGAGTGCGTCAAGGCTGCCCCCTGTCCGGCCAGCTGTATTCCCTGTGCGTGGAGCCTTTCCTGCGCCTCTTGCGGAGGAGGTTGTCGGGGCTGGTTCTGCGCGGCGCGGGCACGGGGGTGGTCCTCTCGGCCTACGCCGACGACGTGCTCCTCACTTTCACCGACCCGGCTGACCTGGGGAGGATGCGCGAGTGCCAGGCCGTGTACTCGGCGGCGTCTTCCGCCAGGATCAACTGGGCCAAATGTTCCGGACTACTGGTCGGCCCGTGGCGGGTGGACTCTCTGCCGGAGGAGTTACGGGGGTTCAGCTGGAGTACCACCCATCTCCTCTACCTGGGGGTCTACCTCAGCCCGGCTGAGGAATCCTGGCCGGCCAACTGGCAGGAGCTGGAGGCCAAAGTCTCGGCTCGCCTAGGCCGCTGGACAGGACTGCTCCGAGTGCTATCTTACAGGAGTCGAGTGCTGGTCATAAACCAGCTGGTGGCCGCCATGCTGTGGTACCGGCTGGTCACTTTGGTCCCTCCTCTTGGCTTTGTCGCTGGCATCCAGAGAACGTTGGTCGATTTCTTCTGGGACAAAAAGATGCACTGGGTCGCCGCGCAGGCTCTGAGTCTCCCTATTGAGGAGGGCGGTCAGTCGCTGGTGTGCGCCCGCACCCAGGTCGCGACGTTCCGCCTTCAGACCTTGCGGCGATACCTTTACGTCGAGCCTCCTCCTAGATGGTGCGCCCTGGCGACGTATTTTTTCCGCCAGGTGCGTAACCTCAACTACGACACGCAGCTCCTGTTCGTCGACCGTGACGGTTTGCAGGTCGCCCTCAAGACGCTGCCTGTCTTTTACCAGGACCTGATCACTGTCTGGAACATGGTCGAATCGCGTCGCGCCTACCCTCCGGCTGGAGTAGCGGCTGTCGTCAGGGAGCCGTTGCTCAGGAATCCGCACCTCCGTACTCGCGGGTTCGAGTGGCTGTCGGAGGAGAGGGCCGCGGCGGCGAGGGTGACCAGGGTCGGGGACGTGCTGGGTGCCGGGGGCCTGGGCTGGACGCTGCCGCAGGACATAGCAGGCAGGGCGGCGGTAGACGTCCAGTACGTGGCCACCGCCATCCGACGCCTCAAAACGGCGGTGCTCGGACCCGACGTAGTACACCAGTTGGAGGACGCTCAGGTGTGCGGTGGGATCCCGTCCGAGCTCACCCCAGCCCGGACGGAATTTCACATTGGCCCCAAGGTCCCGTACTTCCCGCGGGAGCCTGTGCCCCACAACCTGAGCCGCCTCCGAAATTTTAACTTTGTTTCGTTTAGGGAGGTGAACAGGAGAGCCCTGTACAGACTGCTGCTGCACACCGTCCACCTCTTCTCCCTCATCCACCGTCCGGACACGCCTTGGCGTGCCCATTTGCCACCGGGCGGTGGGGATCCCCAGTGGAGGGCTCTCTACGCGGGAGTCCTCCCCCTTTCTCTCGGGGATCTGGGGTGGAGGGTGCTGCACGCAGCAGTCCCCTGCAACCGCAGATTGCGGTGGTTCACGGACTCCCAGCCCAACTGCTTGTTCTGTGGCGCTGTGGAGTCCGTGGACCACGTGTATATTGGGTGTGGGCGTTTGCACTCCCTTTTTGATTTTCTGAAAAACCTTCTCCTCTGTTTTTGGCTGCACTTCAGTCCCACGCTCCTGATCTTTGGGCACCCGGTACGGAGGAAGGAGGGCAGGTCTGAAGACCTCCTCGTGGGTCTGCTCCTGGGCCTGGCCAAACTGGCCATCAACAGGTCCAGGCAGCGGGCCGTGGAGGGGGTCGTTAGGGCCGACTGCCTGCCCCTCTTCCGCGGTTACGTTAGAGCCCGGGTGTCCTTGGAGAAGGAGCACGCGGCGTCGACCAACACCCTGGAGTTGTTCAGGGAGAGGTGGGCGCCGCAGGGAGTGGAGTGCATCATTTCTCCCTCCAATTCTATTTTGATTTAGTCCCTACCCTCCCCTTCACTGTTTTGATCACACAGCACTGTCCTTTGATGTGAAGGGCAGTGTTTGTCACTGGCCACCCGGGTGTTTTCCTGTCTTCCTGGTGGTGGAAACTGAATAAAGATTCGTGCACTTTGTGTCTTTCACAGTGTCTTACACCTGCACACACACACCATGGGTGCTGGGGATAAAATAAGCACTACCGCAGTTAGGTGGTAGTGTAGGGTAAAGAAAAAAAAAAAAAAAAAAAAAAAAATAAATTCCCCCGGTCTCTCTAGGGAAGAGGCGCCGGCCCTTGGAGGGGAGAGACATTCCAGCAGCGCGCTGGTGGTGCTGCCCCTCTCCAGGGGAAGAGCCAATGGTGTCTCTCGACTGTCCCGCACCACGGCCCGACCTACCTGAACCCCCAGGGGCTACAGCAGGGCCTCTGCTACTTCAACTCCTCCGGCCCCTGGGGAGGACCGTAATAACCACACGGGCCACTGTGTGGGCGACAACGGAGAACCCTCTGCTGGGTCATCGAGCGGTGGAGAGGAGGAAGGTATTATCCTCGCTCCTCCCTCCCAGACTGTTTTTCCGGGGGCCTTTGCCCTGGGGGAGGACCTTTTCCCCGAGGAGCCGGGCGTCCCGGTGTCGGGAGGGGAGCAGGGCCCCGAGCCTCTGCTGCCCGACGACCCGAACTCGGGAAGGGGTGCGCCGAGAAAGGTACCGCCGGTGACCCTGGGGGTAGGGTCGCCGGGGGTTTGAGGCCCGTTGGTGGCGCCGGACCAGCCCCCATCCTCTCGGTGGGGGAGGGGTCGGTGACCGAGGGTGACCTCCCGGAGGAGGGTTCGGGATCGGTGGCGGACACCGGGGACAACGCGGACTCCGTCTGCAGCGACATTTGAGTCCCAGGTGCCCCCCACCGATCTCCCCCTCATCCCCCTCTAGGAACTCCGGGAATTTGTCGAGGAAACTCGGAGTCACCAGGATAGAGCCCAACTGGCGCTCGACCGCTGGAGCTCATTCGAGAGGGTTTACTGGTCGGCCCACGCTGCTCGCCAGGCGCCTGGGCTCGATGTGAATGAGCGAAAGCGAGTCAGGAACTTCCTGGGGACACTCCTGGTGAGGGCGAGGGACGTCAGTGCCC
The DNA here is from genome assembly GCF_037043375.1 of Chiloscyllium plagiosum. Classification (NCBI taxonomy): domain Eukaryota; kingdom Metazoa; phylum Chordata; class Chondrichthyes; order Orectolobiformes; family Hemiscylliidae; genus Chiloscyllium; species Chiloscyllium plagiosum. Next base: position 86,303,848 of record NW_028270148.1, on the reverse strand, counting down.
CTCCCTCATCCTCCCAGTAAATGTGTATATAGGTTTTTAACTGTACTGGTGGTGGTTGCACAACGCTTCCGACATGGAGACAACTATAGCCAGCCTCAACATCAACAGCAGCAGGGAGTCACAGCGCAGATTCCAGACCCTCTCGGTCCTCCGGGACGGGAGATATGCGGTGTGCTTCCTGCAAGAAACCCACACTACCCCGGGACACGAAGCCACCTGGCTCCTGGAATGGCGAGGTGGGGGGGGGGGGGTTCTACATGAGTCACCTCACCCGCAGATCTGGCGGGGTGGCTGTCCTGTTGGCCCCGCATTTTCAGCCGGAGATCTTGGGGGTCAGGGAGCCAGTGCCAGGCCGTTTGCTTCACCTGACGGTTCGGCTGGGGGGCGCGGTGCTTCACTTGGTGAACGTCTACGCTCCCCCGGCCGGGCCGAGGCAAGCGAGCTTCTTCCAAGAAGTGTCCGCTCATCTCGCTTCCATCGACGAGGGCCAGTGCGTCGTCCTCGGGGGAGATTTTAATTGCGTCCTCGAGGGCAGGGACCACGGCGGTGCCCGCACTGACCGCGCGTCAGGGAAGAGGTTGGGGGACTTGGTCAAGTCCTTCGACCTGGTGGACGTCTGGCGGAATCTCCATCCCGACTCCATCGCCTTCACCTTCGTGAGGCCTGGGGTCGGAGTGTCCAGAATCGACCGCCTGTACGTTTCGCGGGCGTACGCCTCCTGTTTCCCGAAGGCCTCCATGCGGCAGGTGTCGTGCACGGACCACCACCTGGTGTGGGCGGAACTCCTTCCGTTCGGCGCCAGGCTCGGCTCCGCGTACTGGCACTTTAACAACCTGCTGCTGGAGGACGAGCGGTTCCGGGACTCGTTTCGTCGCTTCTGGGCCGGCTGGAGAAGGAAGCGGGGAAGCTTCCCCTCCCTGAGGCTATGGTGGGACGTGGGCAAGGCTCACGTCCGCGTCTTCTGTCAGGAGTACGCGAGGGGGTCGACGAAGAGGCGGAAATCCAGGATCGGGGAGTTGGAGAGGGAGTTGCTCGACCTGGAGTCACGCCTCGGTCAGCCCGACGCGGACCCGGCCCTGCGCGGGGTGTACGAAGAGAAGAAGGCCGCGCTCCGGGACCTGCAGCTCGTCGGGGCTCGGGGCGCGTACGTGAGGTCGCGGATCCAGCTCCTCCAGGACCTGGACCGCGGCTCCCCCTTCTTCTACTCGCTGGAAAAAAAGGCGTGGCACCCGTCAGCAGCTCCTTGTGCTGCTGGCCGACGACGGGTCCCTCGTCTCGGATCCGGAGGGCGTCAGGGCCCACGTCCGAAACTATTACACAGCCCTGTTCTCTCCGGATCCGTCCAGCGAGGATGCTCGCAGAGTTCTGTGGGAGGACCTGCCGCAGCTCGGCCCGGAGGACGCCGGAAGGCTCGACGCTCCCGTCACTTTGGAGGAGCTGACCGGCGCCCTCGACCGGCTCTCGAGGGGCAAAACCCCGGGGCTGGACGGGCTGACTGTGGAGTTCTTCAGGGCGTTCTGGGACGTCCTGGGGAGCGACTACGCACAGGTCCTGGGGGAGTGTTTAAATGCCGGACAGCTGCCCCTTTCTTGGCGCAGGGCGGTCATCGTCCTGCTGCCAAAGAAGGGGGACCTTCGTTCCTTAAAGAACTGGCGTCCGGTCTCCCTCCTCGGCACGGATTACAAAATCTTCGCCAGGGTGTTGTCTTCTCGCCTGGCCTCCGTGCTGGCCCACATGATCCACCCGGACCAGTCCTACACGGTCCCGGGCCGGAGGATACACGATAACGTCCACCTGGTCCGGGACCTGATCCATTTCTGTCGACGGGCTGGTCTGCCGAGCGCCTTCCTGTCTCTCGACCAGGAGAAGGCGTTCGACAGGGTCGATCACGAGTACCTGCTCGGGACTCTGCGGGCATTCGGGTTCGGGGCGCAGTTCGTCGCCCGGATCCGACTTTTGTACGCCGCCGCAGAGTGTCTGGTTAAAGTTAACGGGTCCCTGACGGCGCCCCTTCGCTTCGGGAGAGGAGTGCGTCAAGGCTGCCCCCTGTCCGGCCAGCTGTATTCCCTGTGCGTGGAGCCTTTCCTGCGCCTCTTGCGGAGGAGGTTGTCGGGGCTGGTTCTGCGCGGCGCGGGCACGGGGGTGGTCCTCTCGGCCTACGCCGACGACGTGCTCCTCACTTTCACCGACCCGGCTGACCTGGGGAGGATGCGCGAGTGCCAGGCCGTGTACTCGGCGGCGTCTTCCGCCAGGATCAACTGGGCCAAATGTTCCGGACTACTGGTCGGCCCGTGGCGGGTGGACTCTCTGCCGGAGGAGTTACGGGGGTTCAGCTGGAGTACCACCCATCTCCTCTACCTGGGGGTCTACCTCAGCCCGGCTGAGGAATCCTGGCCGGCCAACTGGCAGGAGCTGGAGGCCAAAGTCTCGGCTCGCCTAGGCCGCTGGACAGGACTGCTCCGAGTGCTATCTTACAGGAGTCGAGTGCTGGTCATAAACCAGCTGGTGGCCGCCATGCTGTGGTACCGGCTGGTCACTTTGGTCCCTCCTCTTGGCTTTGTCGCTGGCATCCAGAGAACGTTGGTCGATTTCTTCTGGGACAAAAAGATGCACTGGGTCGCCGCGCAGGCTCTGAGTCTCCCTATTGAGGAGGGCGGTCAGTCGCTGGTGTGCGCCCGCACCCAGGTCGCGACGTTCCGCCTTCAGACCTTGCGGCGATACCTTTACGTCGAGCCTCCTCCTAGGTGGTGCGCCCTGGCGACGTATTTTTTCCGCCAGGTGCGTAACCTCAACTACGACACGCAGCTCCTGTTCGTCGACCGTGACGGTTTGCAGGTCGCCCTCAAGACGCTGCCTGTCTTTTACCAGGACCTGATCACTGTCTGGAACATGGTCGAATCGCGTCGCGCCTACCCTCCGGCTGGAGTAGCGGCTGTCGTCAGGGAGCCGTTGCTCAGGAATCCGCACCTCCGTACTCGCGGGTTCGAGTGGCTGTCGGAGGAGAGGGCCGCGGCGGCGAGGGTGACCAGGGTCGGGGACGTGCTGGGTGCCGGGGGCCTGGGCTGGACGCTGCCGCAGGACATAGCAGGCAGGGCGGCGGTAGACGTCCAGTACGTGGCCACCGCCATCCGACGCCTCAAAACGGCGGTGCTCGGACCCGACGTAGTACACCAGTTGGAGGACGCTCAGGTGTGCGGTGGGATCCCGTCCGAGCTCACCCCAGCCCGGACGGAATTTCACATTGGCCCCAAGGTCCCGTACTTCCCGCGGGAGCCTGTGCCCCACAACCTGAGCCGCCTCCGAAATTTTAACTTTGTTTCGTTTAGGGAGGTGAACAGGAGAGCCCTGTACAGACTGCTGCTGCACACCGTCCACCTCTTCTCCCTCATCCACCGTCCGGACACGCCTTGGCGTGCCCATTTGCCACCGGGCGGTGGGGATCCCCAGTGGAGGGCTCTCTACGCGGGAGTCCTCCCCCTTTCTCTCGGGGATCTGGGGTGGAGGGTGCTGCACGCAGCAGTCCCCTGCAACCGCAGATTGCGGTGGTTCACGGACTCCCAGCCCAACTGCTTGTTCTGTGGCGCTGTGGAGTCCGTGGACCACGTGTATATTGGGTGTGGGCGTTTGCACTCCCTTTTTGATTTCCTTAAAAACCTTCTCCTCTGTTTTTGGCTGCACTTCAGTCCCACGCTCCTGATCTTTGGGCACCCGGTACGGAGGAAGGAGGGCAGGTCTGAAGACCTCCTCGTGGGTCTGCTCCTGGGCCTGGCCAAACTGGCCATCAACAGGTCCAGGCAGCGGGCCGTGGAGGGCGTCGTTAGGGCCGACTGCCTGCCCCTCTTCCGCGGTTATGTTAGAGCCCGGGTGTCCTTGGAGAAGGAGCACGCGGTGTCCACCAACACCCTGGAGTTGTTCAGGGAGAGGTGGGCGCCGCAGGGAGTGGAGTGCATCATTTCTCCCTCCAACTCTATTTTGATTTAGTCCCTACCCTCCCCTTCACTGTTTTGATCACACAGCACTGTCCTTTGATGTGAAGGGCAGTGTTTGTCACTGGCCACCCGGGTGTTTTCCTGTCTTCCTGGTGGTGGAAACTGAATAAAGATTCGTGCACTTTGTGTCTTTCACAGTGTCTTACACCTGCACACACACACCATGGGTGCTGGGGATAAAATAAGCACTACCGCAGTTAGGTGGTAGTGTAGGGTAAAGAAAAAAAAAAAAAAAAAAAAAAAAAAAAAAAATAAATTCCCCCGGTCTCTCTAGGGAAGAGGCGCCGGCCCTTGGAGGGGAGAGACATTCCAGCAGCGCGCTGGTGGTGCTGCCCCTCTCCAGGGGAAGAGCCAATGGTGTCTCTCGACTGTCCCGCACCACGGCCCGACCTACCTGAACCCCCAGGGGCTACAGCAGGGCCTCTGCTACTTCAACTCCTCCGGCCCCTGGGGAGGACCGTAATAACCACACGGGCCACTGTGTGGGCGACAACGGAGAACCCTCTGCTGGGTCATCGAGCGGTGGAGAGGAGGAAGGTATTATCCTCGCTCCTCCCTCCCAGACTGTTTTTCCGGGGGCCTTTGCCCTGGGGGAGGACCTTTTCCCCGAGGAGCCGGGCGTCCCGGTGTCGGGAGGGGAGCAGGGCCCCGAGCCTCTGCTGCCCGACGACCCGAACTCGGGAAGGGGTGCGCCGAGAAAGGTACCGCCGGTGACCCTGGGGGTAGGGTCGCCGGGGGTTTGAGGCCCGTTGGTGGCGCCGGACCAGCCCCCATCCTCTCGGTGGGGGAGGGGTCGGTGACCGAGGGTGACCTCCCGGAGGAGGGTTCGGGATCGGTGGCGGACACCGGGGACAACGCGGACTCCGTCTGCAGCGACATTTGAGTCCCAGGTGCCCCCCACCGATCTCCCCCTCATCCCCCTCTAGGAACTCCGGGAATTTGTCGAGGAAACTCGGAGTCACCAGGATAGAGCCCAACTGGCGCTCGACCGCTGGAGCTCATTCGAGAGGGTTTACTGGTCGGCCCACGCTGCTCGCCAGGCGCCTGGGCTCGATGTGAATGAGCGAAAGCGAGTCAGGAACTTCCTGGGGACACTCCTGGTGAGGGCGAGGGACGTCAGTGCCCCTCCCTCATCCTCCCAGTAAATGTGTATATAGGTTTTTAACTGTACTGGTGGTGGTTGCACAACGCTTCCGACATGGAGACAACTATAGCCAGCCTCAACATCAACAGCAGCAGGGAGTCACAGCGCAGATTCCAGACCCTCTCGGTCCTCCGGGACGGGAGATATGCGGTGTGCTTCCTGCAAGAAACCCACACTACCCCGGGACACGAAGCCACCTGGCTCCTGGAATGGCGAGGTGGGGGGGGGGGGGTTCTACATGAGTCACCTCACCCGCAGATCTGGCGGGGTGGCTGTCCTGTTGGCCCCGCATTTTCAGCCGGAGATCTTGGGGGTCAGGGAGCCAGTGCCAGGCCGTTTGCTTCACCTGACGGTTCGGCTGGGGGGCGCGGTGCTTCACTTGGTGAACGTCTACGCTCCCCCGGCCGGGCCGAGGCAAGCGAGCTTCTTCCAAGAAGTGTCCGCTCATCTCGCTTCCATCGACGAGGGCCAGTGCGTCGTCCTCGGGGGAGATTTTAATTGCGTCCTCGAGGGCAGGGACCACGGCGGTGCCCGCACTGACCGCGCGTCAGGGAAGAGGTTGGGGGACTTGGTCAAGTCCTTCGACCTGGTGGACGTCTGGCGGAATCTCCATCCCGACTCCATCGCCTTCACCTTCGTGAGGCCTGGGGTCGGAGTGTCCAGAATCGACCGCCTGTACGTTTCGCGGGCGTACGCCTCCTGTTTCCCGAAGGCCTCCATGCGGCAGGTGTCGTGCACGGACCACCACCTGGTGTGGGCGGAACTCCTTCCGTTCGGCGCCAGGCTCGGCTCCGCGTACTGGCACTTTAACAACCTGCTGCTGGAGGACGAGCGGTTCCGGGACTCGTTTCGTCGCTTCTGGGCCGGCTGGAGAAGGAAGCGGGGAAGCTTCCCCTCCCTGAGGCTATGGTGGGACGTGGGCAAGGCTCACGTCCGCGTCTTCTGTCAGGAGTACGCGAGGGGGTCGACGAAGAGGCGGAAATCCAGGATCGGGGAGTTGGAGAGGGAGTTGCTCGACCTGGAGTCACGCCTCGGTCAGCCCGACGCGGACCCGGCCCTGCGCGGGGTGTACGAAGAGAAGAAGGCCGCGCTCCGGGACCTGCAGCTCGTCGGGGCTCGGGGCGCGTACGTGAGGTCGCGGATCCAGCTCCTCCAGGACCTGGACCGCGGCTCCCCCTTCTTCTACTCGCTGGAAAAAAAGGCGTGGCACCCGTCAGCAGCTCCTTGTGCTGCTGGCCGACGACGGGTCCCTCGTCTCGGATCCGGAGGGCGTCAGGGCCCACGTCCGAAACTATTACACAGCCCTGTTCTCTCCGGATCCGTCCAGCGAGGATGCTCGCAGAGTTCTGTGGGAGGACCTGCCGCAGCTCGGCCCGGAGGACGCCGGAAGGCTCGACGCTCCCGTCACTTTGGAGGAGCTGACCGGCGCCCTCGACCGGCTCTCGAGGGGCAAAACCCCGGGGCTGGACGGGCTGACTGTGGAGTTCTTCAGGGCGTTCTGGGACGTCCTGGGGAGCGACTACGCACAGGTCCTGGGGGAGTGTTTAAATGCCGGACAGCTGCCCCTTTCTTGGCGCAGGGCGGTCATCGTCCTGCTGCCAAAGAAGGGGGACCTTCGTTCCTTAAAGAACTGGCGTCCGGTCTCCCTCCTCGGCACGGATTACAAAATCTTCGCCAGGGTGTTGTCTTCTCGCCTGGCCTCCGTGCTGGCCCACATGATCCACCCGGACCAGTCCTACACGGTCCCGGGCCGGAGGATACACGATAACGTCCACCTGGTCCGGGACCTGATCCATTTCTGTCGACGGGCTGGTCTGCCGAGCGCCTTCCTGTCTCTCGACCAGGAGAAGGCGTTCGACAGGGTCGATCACGAGTACCTGCTCGGGACTCTGCGGGCATTCGGGTTCGGGGCGCAGTTCGTCGCCCGGATCCGACTTTTGTACGCCGCCGCAGAGTGTCTGGTTAAAGTTAACGGGTCCCTGACGGCGCCCCTTCGCTTCGGGAGAGGAGTGCGTCAAGGCTGCCCCCTGTCCGGCCAGCTGTATTCCCTGTGCGTGGAGCCTTTCCTGCGCCTCTTGCGGAGGAGGTTGTCGGGGCTGGTTCTGCGCGGCGCGGGCACGGGGGTGGTCCTCTCGGCCTACGCCGACGACGTGCTCCTCACTTTCACCGACCCGGCTGACCTGGGGAGGATGCGCGAGTGCCAGGCCGTGTACTCGGCGGCGTCTTCCGCCAGGATCAACTGGGCCAAATGTTCCGGACTACTGGTCGGCCCGTGGCGGGTGGACTCTCTGCCGGAGGAGTTACGGGGGTTCAGCTGGAGTACCACCCATCTCCTCTACCTGGGGGTCTACCTCAGCCCGGCTGAGGAATCCTGGCCGGCCAACTGGCAGGAGCTGGAGGCCAAAGTCTCGGCTCGCCTAGGCCGCTGGACAGGACTGCTCCGAGTGCTATCTTACAGGAGTCGAGTGCTGGTCATAAACCAGCTGGTGGCCGCCATGCTGTGGTACCGGCTGGTCACTTTGGTCCCTCCTCTTGGCTTTGTCGCTGGCATCCAGAGAACGTTGGTCGATTTCTTCTGGGACAAAAAGATGCACTGGGTCGCCGCGCAGGCTCTGAGTCTCCCTATTGAGGAGGGCGGTCAGTCGCTGGTGTGCGCCCGCACCCAGGTCGCGACGTTCCGCCTTCAGACCTTGCGGCGATACCTTTACGTCGAGCCTCCTCCTAGATGGTGCGCCCTGGCGACGTATTTTTTCCGCCAGGTGCGTAACCTCAACTACGACACGCAGCTCCTGTTCGTCGACCGTGACGGTTTGCAGGTCGCCCTCAAGACGCTGCCTGTCTTTTACCAGGACCTGATCACTGTCTGGAACATGGTCGAATCGCGTCGCGCCTACCCTCCGGCTGGAGTAGCGGCTGTCGTCAGGGAGCCGTTGCTCAGGAATCCGCACCTCCGTACTCGCGGGTTCGAGTGGCTGTCGGAGGAGAGGGCCGCGGCGGCGAGGGTGACCAGGGTCGGGGACGTGCTGGGTGCCGGGGGCCTGGGCTGGACGCTGCCGCAGGACATAGCAGGCAGGGCGGCGGTAGACGTCCAGTACGTGGCCACCGCCATCCGACGCCTCAAAACGGCGGTGCTCGGACCCGACGTAGTACACCAGTTGGAGGACGCTCAGGTGTGCGGTGGGATCCCGTCCGAGCTCACCCCAGCCCGGACGGAATTTCACATTGGCCCCAAGGTCCCGTACTTCCCGCGGGAGCCTGTGCCCCACAACCTGAGCCGCCTCCGAAATTTTAACTTTGTTTCGTTTAGGGAGGTGAACAGGAGAGCCCTGTACAGACTGCTGCTGCACACCGTCCACCTCTTCTCCCTCATCCACCGTCCGGACACGCCTTGGCGTGCCCATTTGCCACCGGGCGGTGGGGATCCCCAGTGGAGGGCTCTCTACGCGGGAGTCCTCCCCCTTTCTCTCGGGGATCTGGGGTGGAGGGTGCTGCACGCAGCAGTCCCCTGCAACCGCAGATTGCGGTGGTTCACGGACTCCCAGCCCAACTGCTTGTTCTGTGGCGCTGTGGAGTCCGTGGACCACGTGTATATTGGGTGTGGGCGTTTGCACTCCCTTTTTGATTTTCTGAAAAACCTTCTCCTCTGTTTTTGGCTGCACTTCAGTCCCACGCTCCTGATCTTTGGGCACCCGGTACGGAGGAAGGAGGGCAGGTCTGAAGACCTCCTCGTGGGTCTGCTCCTGGGCCTGGCCAAACTGGCCATCAACAGGTCCAGGCAGCGGGCCGTGGAGGGGGTCGTTAGGGCCGACTGCCTGCCCCTCTTCCGCGGTTACGTTAGAGCCCGGGTGTCCTTGGAGAAGGAGCACGCGGCGTCGACCAACACCCTGGAGTTGTTCAGGGAGAGGTGGGCGCCGCAGGGAGTGGAGTGCATCATTTCTCCCTCCAATTCTATTTTGATTTAGTCCCTACCCTCCCCTTCACTGTTTTGATCACACAGCACTGTCCTTTGATGTGAAGGGCAGTGTTTGTCACTGGCCACCCGGGTGTTTTCCTGTCTTCCTGGTGGTGGAAATTGAATAAAGATTCGTGCACTTTGTGTCTTTCACAGTGTCTTACACCTGCACACACACACCATGGGTGCTGGGGATAAAATAAGCACTACCGCAGTTAGGTGGTAGTGTAGGGTAAAGAAAAAAGAAAGGAAAAAAAAAAAAAAAAAAAAAAAAAAAAAAAAAAAATAAATTCCCCCGGTCTCTCTAGGGAAGAGGCGCCGGCCCTTGGAGGGGAGAGACATTCCAGCAGCGCGCTGGTGGTGCTGCCCCTCTCCAGGGGAAGAGCCAATGGTGTCTCTCGACTGTCCCGCACCACGGCCCGACCTACCTGAACCCCCAGGGGCTACAGCAGGGCCTCTGCTACTTCAACTCCTCCGGCCCCTGGGGAGGACCGTAATAACCACACGGGCCACTGTGTGGGCGACAACGGAGAACCCTCTGCTGGGTCATCGAGCGGTGGAGAGGAGGAAGGTATTATCCTCGCTCCTCCCTCCCAGACTGTTTTTCCGGGGGCCTTTGCCCTGGGGGAGGACCTTTTCCCCGAGGAGCCGGGCGTCCCGGTGTCGGGAGGGGAGCAGGGCCCCGAGCCTCTGCTGCCCGACGACCCGAACTCGGGAAGGGGTGCGCCGAGAAAGGTACCGCCGGTGACCCTGGGGGTAGGGTCGCCGGGGGTTTGAGGCCCGTTGGTGGCGCCGGACCAGCCCCCATCCTCTCGGTGGGGGAGGGGTCGGTGACCGAGGGTGACCTCCCGGAGGAGGGTTCGGGATCGGTGGCGGACACCGGGGACAACGCGGACTCCGTCTGCAGCGACATTTGAGTCCCAGGTGCCCCCCACCGATCTCCCCCTCATCCCCCTCTAGGAACTCCGGGAATTTGTCGAGGAAACTCGGAGTCACCAGGATAGAGCCCAACTGGCGCTCGACCGCTGGAGCTCATTCGAGAGGGTTTACTGGTCGGCCCACGCTGCTCGCCAGGCGCCTGGGCTCGATGTGAATGAGCGAAAGCGAGTCAGGAACTTCCTGGGGACACTCCTGGTGAGGGCGAGGGACGTCAGTGCCCCTCCCTCATCCTCCCAGTAAATGTGTATATAGGTTTTTAACTGTACTGGTGGTGGTTGCACAACGCTTCCGACATGGAGACAACTATAGCCAGCCTCAACATCAACAGCAGCAGGGAGTCACAGCGCAGATTCCAGACCCTCTCGGTCCTCCGGGACGGGAGATATGCGGTGTGCTTCCTGCAAGAAACCCACACTACCCCGGGACACGAAGCCACCTGGCTCCTGGAATGGCGAGGTGGGGGGGGGGGGGTTCTACATGAGTCACCTCACCCGCAGATCTGGCGGGGTGGCTGTCCTGTTGGCCCCGCATTTTCAGCCGGAGATCTTGGGGGTCAGGGAGCCAGTGCCAGGCCGTTTGCTTCACCTGACGGTTCGGCTGGGGGGCGCGGTGCTTCACTTGGTGAACGTCTACGCTCCCCCGGCCGGGCCGAGGCAAGCGAGCTTCTTCCAAGAAGTGTCCGCTCATCTCGCTTCCATCGACGAGGGCCAGTGCGTCGTCCTCGGGGGAGATTTTAATTGCGTCCTCGAGGGCAGGGACCACGGCGGTGCCCGCACTGACCGCGCGTCAGGGAAGAGGTTGGGGGACTTGGTCAAGTCCTTCGACCTGGTGGACGTCTGGCGGAATCTCCATCCCGACTCCATCGCCTTCACCTTCGTGAGGCCTGGGGTCGGAGTGTCCAGAATCGACCGCCTGTACGTTTCGCGGGCGTACGCCTCCTGTTTCCCGAAGGCCTCCATGCGGCAGGTGTCGTGCACGGACCACCACCTGGTGTGGGCGGAACTCCTTCCGTTCGGCGCCAGGCTCGGCTCCGCGTACTGGCACTTTAACAACCTGCTGCTGGAGGACGAGCGGTTCCGGGACTCGTTTCGTCGCTTCTGGGCCGGCTGGAGAAGGAAGCGGGGAAGCTTCCCCTCCCTGAGGCTATGGTGGGACGTGGGCAAGGCTCACGTCCGCGTCTTCTGTCAGGAGTACGCGAGGGGGTCGACGAAGAGGCGGAAATCCAGGATCGGGGAGTTGGAGAGGGAGTTGCTCGACCTGGAGTCACGCCTCGGTCAGCCCGACGCGGACCCGGCCCTGCGCGGGGTGTACGAAGAGAAGAAGGCCGCGCTCCGGGACCTGCAGCTCGTCGGGGCTCGGGGCGCGTACGTGAGGTCGCGGATCCAGCTCCTCCAGGACCTGGACCGCGGCTCCCCCTTCTTCTACTCGCTGGAAAAAAGGCGTGGCACCCGTCAGCAGCTCCTTGTGCTGCTGGCCGACGACGGGTCCCTCGTCTCGGATCCGGAGGGCGTCAGGGCCCACGTCCGAAACTATTACACAGCCCTGTTCTCTCCGGATCCGTCCAGCGAGGATGCTCGCAGAGTTCTGTGGGAGGACCTGCCGCAGCTCGGCCCGGAGGACGCCGGAAGGCTCGACGCTCCCGTCACTTTGGAGGAGCTGACCGGCGCCCTCGACCGGCTCTCGAGGGGCAAAACCCCGGGGCTGGACGGGCTGACTGTGGAGTTCTTCAGGGCGTTCTGGGACGTCCTGGGGAGCGACTACGCACAGGTCCTGGGGGAGTGTTTAAATGCCGGACAGCTGCCCCTTTCTTGGCGCAGGGCGGTCATCGTCCTGCTGCCAAAGAAGGGGGACCTTCGTTCCTTAAAGAACTGGCGTCCGGTCTCCCTCCTCGGCACGGATTACAAAATCTTCGCCAGGGTGTTGTCTTCTCGCCTGGCCTCCGTGCTGGCCCACATGATCCACCCGGACCAGTCCTACACGGTCCCGGGCCGGAGGATACACGATAACGTCCACCTGGTCCGGGACCTGATCCATTTCTGTCGACGGGCTGGTCTGCCGAGCGCCTTCCTGTCTCTCGACCAGGAGAAGGCGTTCGACAGGGTCGATCACGAGTACCTGCTCGGGACTCTGCGGGCATTCGGGTTCGGGGCGCAGTTCGTCGCCCGGATCCGACTTTTGTACGCCGCCGCAGAGTGTCTGGTTAAAGTTAACGGGTCCCTGACGGCGCCCCTTCGCTTCGGGAGAGGAGTGCGTCAAGGCTGCCCCCTGTCCGGCCAGCTGTATTCCCTGTGCGTGGAGCCTTTCCTGCGCCTCTTGCGGAGGAGGTTGTCGGGGCTGGTTCTGCGCGGCGCGGGCACGGGGGTGGTCCTCTCGGCCTACGCCGACGACGTGCTCCTCACTTTCACCGACCCGGCTGACCTGGGGAGGATGCGCGAGTGCCAGGCCGTGTACTCGGCGGCGTCTTCCGCCAGGATCAACTGGGCCAAATGTTCCGGACTACTGGTCGGCCCGTGGCGGGTGGACTCTCTGCCGGAGGAGTTACGGGGGTTCAGCTGGAGTACCACCCATCTCCTCTACCTGGGGGTCTACCTCAGCCCGGCTGAGGAATCCTGGCCGGCCAACTGGCAGGAGCTGGAGGCCAAAGTCTCGGCTCGCCTAGGCCGCTGGACAGGACTGCTCCGAGTGCTATCTTACAGGAGTCGAGTGCTGGTCATAAACCAGCTGGTGGCCGCCATGCTGTGGTACCGGCTGGTCACTTTGGTCCCTCCTCTTGGCTTTGTCGCTGGCATCCAGAGAACGTTGGTCGATTTCTTCTGGGACAAAAAGATGCACTGGGTCGCCGCGCAGGCTCTGAGTCTCCCTATTGAGGAGGGCGGTCAGTCGCTGGTGTGCGCCCGCACCCAGGTCGCGACGTTCCGCCTTCAGACCTTGCGGCGATACCTTTACGTCGAGCCTCCTCCTAGATGGTGCGCCCTGGCGACGTATTTTTTCCGCCAGGTGCGTAACCTCAACTACGACACGCAGCTCCTGTTCGTCGACCGTGACGGTTTGCAGGTCGCCCTCAAGACGCTGCCTGTCTTTTACCAGGACCTGATCACTGTCTGGAACATGGTCGAATCGCGTCGCGCCTACCCTCCGGCTGGAGTAGCGGCTGTCGTCAGGGAGCCGTTGCTCAGGAATCCGCACCTCCGTACTCGCGGGTTCGAGTGGCTGTCGGAGGAGAGGGCCGCGGCGGCGAGGGTGACCAGGGTCGGGGACGTGCTGGGTGCCGGGGGCCTGGGCTGGACGCTGCCGCAGGACATAGCAGGCAGGGCGGCGGTAGACGTCCAGTACGTGGCCACCGCCATCCGACGCCTCAAAACGGCGGTGCTCGGACCCGACGTAGTACACCAGTTGGAGGACGCTCAGGCGTGCGGTGGGATCCCGTCCGAGCTCACCCCAGCCCGGACGGAATTTCACATTGGCCCCAAGGTCCCGTACTTCCCGCGGGAGCCTGTGCCCCACAACCTGAGCCGCCTCCGAAATTTTAACTTTGTTTCGTTTAGGGAGGTGAACAGGAGAGCCCTGTACAGACTGCCGCTGCACACCGTCCACCTCTTCTCCCTCATCCACCGTCCGGACACGCCTTGGCGTGCCCATTTGCCACCGGGCGGTGGGGATCCCCAGTGGAGGGCTCTCTACGCGGGAGTCCTCCCCCTTTCTCTCGGGGATCTGGGGTGGAGGGTGCTGCACGCAGCAGTCCCCTGCAACCGCAGATTGCGGTGGTTCACGGACTCCCAGCCCAACTGCTTGTTCTGTGGCGCTGTGGAGTCCGTGGACCACGTGTATATTGGGTGTGGGCGTTTGCACTCCCTTTTTGATTTTCTGAAAAACCTTCTCCTCTGTTTTTGGCTGCACTTCAGTCCCACGCTCCTGATCTTTGGGCACCCGGTACGGAGGAAGGAGGGCAGGTCTGAAGACCTCCTCGTGGGTCTGCTCCTGGGCCTGGCCAAACTGGCCATCAACAGGTCCAGGCAGCGGGCCGTGGAGGGGGTCGTTAGGGCCGACTGCCTGCCCCTCTTCCGCGGTTACGTTAGAGCCCGGGTGTCCTTGGAGAAGGAGCACGCGGCGTCGACCAACACCCTGGAGTTGTTCAGGGAGAGGTGGGCGCCGCAGGGAGTGGAGTGCATCATTTCTCCCTCCAATTCTATTTTGATTTAGTCCCTACCCTCCCCTTCACTGTTTTGATCACACAGCACTGTCCTTTGATGTGAAGGGCAGTGTTTGTCACTGGCCACCCGGGTGTTTTCCTGTCTTCCTGGTGGTGGAAACTGAATAAAGATTCGTGCACTTTGTGTCTTTCACAGTGTCTTACACCTGCACACACACACCATGGGTGCTGGGGAAAAAATAAGCACTACCGCACTTAGGTGGTAGTGTGTGGGTTAAAGGGGGGGGAAAAAAAAAAAAAAAAAAAAAAAAAAAAGAAGGAAAAAAAAAAAAAAAAAAAAATAAATCCCCCCCGGTCTCTCTGGGGAAGAGGCACCGGCCCTCGGAGGGGAGGGACTGTCCTAAAAAAAAAAAAGAAAAAAAAAAAAAAAAAAAAAAAGAAAAAAAAAAAAAAAAAAAAAAAAAAGAAAATAAATTCCCCCGGTCTCTCTAGGGAAGAGGCGCCGGCCCTTGGAGGGGAGAGACATTCCAGCAGCGCGCTGGTGGTGCTGCCCCTCTCCAGGGGAAGAGCCAATGGTGTCTCTCGACTGTCCCGCACCACGGCCCGACCTACCTGAACCCCCAGGGGCTACAGCAGGGCCTCTGCTACTTCAACTCCTCCGGCCCCTGGGGAGGACCGTAATAACCACACGGGCCACTGTGTGGGCGACAACGGAGAACCCTCTGCTGGGTCATCGAGCGGTGGAGAGGAGGAAGGTATTATCCTCGCTCCTCCCTCCCAGACTGTTTTTCCGGGGGCCTTTGCCCTGGGGGAGGACCTTTTCCCCGAGGAGCCGGGCGTCCCGGTGTCGGGAGGGGAGCAGGGCCCCGAGCCTCTGCTGCCCGACGACCCGAACTCGGGAAGGGGTGCGCCGAGAAAGGTACCGCCGGTGACCCTGGGGGTAGGGTCGCCGGGGGTTTGAGGCCCGTTGGTGGCGCCGGACCAGCCCCCATCCTCTCGGTGGGGGAGGGGTCGGTGACCGAGGGTGACCTCCCGGAGGAGGGTTCGGGATCGGTGGCGGACACCGGGGACAACGCGGACTCCGTCTGCAGCGACATTTGAGTCCCAGGTGCCCCCCACCGATCTCCCCCTCATCCCCCTCTAGGAACTCCGGGAATTTGTCGAGGAAACTCGGAGTCACCAGGATAGAGCCCAACTGGCGCTCGACCGCTGGAGCTCATTCGAGAGGGTTTACTGGTCGGCCCACGCTGCTCGCCAGGCGCCTGGGCTCGATGTGAATGAGCGAAAGCGAGTCAGGAACTTCCTGGGGACACTCCTGGTGAGGGCGAGGGACGTCAGTGCCCCTCCCTCATCCTCCCAGTAAATGTGTATATAGGTTTTTAACTGTACTGGTGGTGGTTGCACAACGCTTCCGACATGGAGACAACTATAGCCAGCCTCAACATCAACAGCAGCAGGGAGTCACAGCGCAGATTCCAGACCCTCTCGGTCCTCCGGGACGGGAGATATGCGGTGTGCTTCCTGCAAGAAACCCACACTACCCCGGGACACGAAGCCACCTGGCTCCTGGAATGGCGAGGTGGGGGGGGGGGGGTTCTACATGAGTCACCTCACCCGCAGATCTGGCGGGGTGGCTGTCCTGTTGGCCCCGCATTTTCAGCCGGAGATCTTGGGGGTCAGGGAGCCAGTGCCAGGCCGTTTGCTTCACCTGACGGTTCGGCTGGGGGGCGCGGTGCTTCACTTGGTGAACGTCTACGCTCCCCCGGCCGGGCCGAGGCAAGCGAGCTTCTTCCAAGAAGTGTCCGCTCATCTCGCTTCCATCGACGAGGGCCAGTGCGTCGTCCTCGGGGGAGATTTTAATTGCGTCCTCGAGGGCAGGGACCACGGCGGTGCCCGCACTGACCGCGCGTCAGGGAAGAGGTTGGGGGACTTGGTCAAGTCCTTCGACCTGGTGGACGTCTGGCGGAATCTCCATCCCGACTCCATCGCCTTCACCTTCGTGAGGCCTGGGGTCGGAGTGTCCAGAATCGACCGCCTGTACGTTTCGCGGGCGTACGCCTCCTGTTTCCCGAAGGCCTCCATGCGGCAGGTGTCGTGCACGGACCACCACCTGGTGTGGGCGGAACTCCTTCCGTTCGGCGCCAGGCTCGGCTCCGCGTACTGGCACTTTAACAACCTGCTGCTGGAGGACGAGCGGTTCCGGGACTCGTTTCGTCGCTTCTGGGCCGGCTGGAGAAGGAAGCGGGGAAGCTTCCCCTCCCTGAGGCTATGGTGGGACGTGGGCAAGGCTCACGTCCGCGTCTTCTGTCAGGAGTACGCGAGGGGGTCGACGAAGAGGCGGAAATCCAGGATCGGGGAGTTGGAGAGGGAGTTGCTCGACCTGGAGTCACGCCTCGGTCAGCCCGACGCGGACCCGGCCCTGCGCGGGGTGTACGAAGAGAAGAAGGCCGCGCTCCGGGACCTGCAGCTCGTCGGGGCTCGGGGCGCGTACGTGAGGTCGCGGATCCAGCTCCTCCAGGACCTGGACCGCGGCTCCCCCTTCTTCTACTCGCTGGAAAAAAGGCGTGGCACCCGTCAGCAGCTCCTTGTGCTGCTGGCCGACGACGGGTCCCTCGTCTCGGATCCGGAGGGCGTCAGGGCCCACGTCCGAAACTATTACACAGCCCTGTTCTCTCCGGATCCGTCCAGCGAGGATGCTCGCAGAGTTCTGTGGGAGGACCTGCCGCAGCTCGGCCCGGAGGACGCCGGAAGGCTCGACGCTCCCGTCACTTTGGAGGAGCTGACCGGCGCCCTCGACCGGCTCTCGAGGGGCAAAACCCCGGGGCTGGACGGGCTGACTGTGGAGTTCTTCAGGGCGTTCTGGGACGTCCTGGGGAGCGACTACGCACAGGTCCTGGGGGAGTGTTTAAATGCCGGACAGCTGCCCCTTTCTTGGCGCAGGGCGGTCATCGTCCTGCTGCCAAAGAAGGGGGACCTTCGTTCCTTAAAGAACTGGCGTCCGGTCTCCCTCCTCGGCACGGATTACAAAATCTTCGCCAGGGTGTTGTCTTCTCGCCTGGCCTCCGTGCTGGCCCACATGATCCACCCGGACCAGTCCTACACGGTCCCGGGCCGGAGGATACACGATAACGTCCACCTGGTCCGGGACCTGATCCATTTCTGTCGACGGGCTGGTCTGCCGAGCGCCTTCCTGTCTCTCGACCAGGAGAAGGCGTTCGACAGGGTCGATCACGAGTACCTGCTCGGGACTCTGCGGGCATTCGGGTTCGGGGCGCAGTTCGTCGCCCGGATCCGACTTTTGTACGCCGCCGCAGAGTGTCTGGTTAAAGTTAACGGGTCCCTGACGGCGCCCCTTCGCTTCGGGAGAGGAGTGCGTCAAGGCTGCCCCCTGTCCGGCCAGCTGTATTCCCTGTGCGTGGAGCCTTTCCTGCGCCTCTTGCGGAGGAGGTTGTCGGGGCTGGTTCTGCGCGGCGCGGGCACGGGGGTGGTCCTCTCGGCCTACGCCGACGACGTGCTCCTCACTTTCACCGACCCGGCTGACCTGGGGAGGATGCGCGAGTGCCAGGCCGTGTACTCGGCGGCGTCTTCCGCCAGGATCAACTGGGCCAAATGTTCCGGACTACTGGTCGGCCCGTGGCGGGTGGACTCTCTGCCGGAGGAGTTACGGGGGTTCAGCTGGAGTACCACCCATCTCCTCTACCTGGGGGTCTACCTCAGCCCGGCTGAGGAATCCTGGCCGGCCAACTGGCAGGAGCTGGAGGCCAAAGTCTCGGCTCGCCTAGGCCGCTGGACAGGACTGCTCCGAGTGCTATCTTACAGGAGTCGAGTGCTGGTCATAAACCAGCTGGTGGCCGCCATGCTGTGGTACCGGCTGGTCACTTTGGTCCCTCCTCTTGGCTTTGTCGCTGGCATCCAGAGAACGTTGGTCGATTTCTTCTGGGACAAAAAGATGCACTGGGTCGCCGCGCAGGCTCTGAGTCTCCCTATTGAGGAGGGCGGTCAGTCGCTGGTGTGCGCCCGCACCCAGGTCGCGACGTTCCGCCTTCAGACCTTGCGGCGATACCTTTACGTCGAGCCTCCTCCTAGATGGTGCGCCCTGGCGACGTATTTTTTCCGCCAGGTGCGTAACCTCAACTACGACACGCAGCTCCTGTTCGTCGACCGTGACGGTTTGCAGGTCGCCCTCAAGACGCTGCCTGTCTTTTACCAGGACCTGATCACTGTCTGGAACATGGTCGAATCGCGTCGCGCCTACCCTCCGGCTGGAGTAGCGGCTGTCGTCAGGGAGCCGTTGCTCAGGAATCCGCACCTCCGTACTCGCGGGTTCGAGTGGCTGTCGGAGGAGAGGGCCGCGGCGGCGAGGGTGACCAGGGTCGGGGACGTGCTGGGTGCCGGGGGCCTGGGCTGGACGCTGCCGCAGGACATAGCAGGCAGGGCGGCGGTAGACGTCCAGTACGTGGCCACCGCCATCCGACGCCTCAAAACGGCGGTGCTCGGACCCGACGTAGTACACCAGTTGGAGGACGCTCAGGTGTGCGGTGGGATCCCGTCCGAGCTCACCCCAGCCCGGACGGAATTTCACATTGGCCCCAAGGTCCCGTACTTCCCGCGGGAGCCTGTGCCCCACAACCTGAGCCGCCTCCGAAATTTTAACTTTGTTTCGTTTAGGGAGGTGAACAGGAGAGCCCTGTACAGACTGCTGCTGCACACCGTCCACCTCTTCTCCCTCATCCACCGTCCGGACACGCCTTGGCGTGCCCATTTGCCACCGGGCGGTGGGGATCCCCAGTGGAGGGCTCTCTACGCGGGAGTCCTCCCCCTTTCTCTCGGGGATCTGGGGTGGAGGGTGTTGCACGCAGCAGTCCCCTGCAACCGCAGATTGCGGTGGTTCACGGACTCCCAGCCCAACTGCTTGTTCTGTGGCGCTGTGGAGTCCGTGGACCATGTATATATTGGGTGTGGGCGTTTGCACTCCCTTTTTGATTTCCTTAAAAACCTTCTCCTCTGTTTTTGGCTGCACTTCAGTCCCACGCTCCTGATCTTTGGGCACCCGGTACGGAGGAAGGAGGGCAGGTCTGAAGACCTCCTCGTGGGTCTGCTCCTGGGCCTGGCCAAGCTGGCCATCAACAGGTCCAGGCAGCGGGCCGTGGAGGGGGTCGTTAGGGCCGACTGCCTGCCCCTCTTCCGCGGTTATGTTAGAGCCCGGGTGTCCTTGGAGAAGGAGCATGCGGTGTCCACCAACACCCTGGAGTTGTTCAGGGAGAGGTGGGCGCCGCAGGGAGTGGAGTGCATCATTTCTCCCTCCAACTCTATTTTGATTTAGTCCCTACCCTCCCCTTCACTGTTTGATCACACAGCACTGCCCTTTGATGTGAAGGGCAGTGTTTGTCACTGGCCACCCGGGTGTTTTCCTGTCTTCCTGGTGGTGGAAACTGAATAAAGATTCGTGCACTTTGTGTCTTTCACAGTGTCTTACACCTGCACACACACACCATGGGTGCTGGGGATAAAATAAGCACTACCGCACTTAGGCGGTAGTGTGGGGGTTAAATAAAAAAGAAAAAAAAAAAAAAAAAAAAAAAAATAAATCCCCCCCGGTCTCTCTGGGGAAGAGGCACCGGCCCTCGGAGGGGAGGGACTCTCCTGCAGCGCGCCGGCGGTGCTGCCCCTCTCCGGGGGACGAACCAACGGTAAGAAGAAAAAAAAAAAAATAAAAAATAAATTCCCCCGGTCTCTCTAGGGAAGAGGCGCCGGCCCTTGGAGGGGAGAGACATTCCAGCAGCGCGCTGGTGGTGCTGCCCCTCTCCAGGGGAAGAGCCAATGGTGTCTCTCGACTGTCCCGCACCACGGCCCGACCTACCTGAACCCCCAGGGGCTACAGCAGGGCCTCTGCTACTTCAACTCCTCCGGCCCCTGGGGAGGACCGTAATAACCACACGGGCCACTGTGTGGGCGACAACGGAGAACCCTCTGCTGGGTCATCGAGCGGTGGAGAGGAGGAAGGTATTATCCTCGCTCCTCCCTCCCAGACTGTTTTTCCGGGGGCCTTTGCCCTGGGGGAGGACCTTTTCCCCGAGGAGCCGGGCGTCCCGGTGTCGGGAGGGGAGCAGGGCCCCGAGCCTCTGCTGCCCGACGACCCGAACTCGGGAAGGGGTGCGCCGAGAAAGGTACCGCCGGTGACCCTGGGGGTAGGGTCGCCGGGGGTTTGAGGCCCGTTGGTGGCGCCGGACCAGCCCCCATCCTCTCGGTGGGGGAGGGGTCGGTGACCGAGGGTGACCTCCCGGAGGAGGGTTCGGGATCGGTGGCGGACACCGGGGACAACGCGGACTCCGTCTGCAGCGACATTTGAGTCCCAGGTGCCCCCCACCGATCTCCCCCTCATCCCCCTCTAGGAACTCCGGGAATTTGTCGAGGAAACTCGGAGTCACCAGGATAGAGCCCAACTGGCGCTCGACCGCTGGAGCTCATTCGAGAGGGTTTACTGGTCGGCCCACGCTGCTCGCCAGGCGCCTGGGCTCGATGTGAATGAGCGAAAGCGAGTCAGGAACTTCCTGGGGACACTCCTGGTGAGGGCGAGGGACGTCAGTGCCCCTCCCTCATCCTCCCAGTAAATGTGTATATAGGTTTTTAACTGTACTGGTGGTGGTTGCACAACGCTTCCGACATGGAGACAACTATAGCCAGCCTCAACATCAACAGCAGCAGGGAGTCACAGCGCAGATTCCAGACCCTCTCGGTCCTCCGGGACGGGAGATATGCGGTGTGCTTCCTGCAAGAAACCCACACTACCCCGGGACACGAAGCCACCTGGCTCCTGGAATGGCGAGGTGGGGGGGGGGGGGTTCTACATGAGTCACCTCACCCGCAGATCTGGCGGGGTGGCTGTCCTGTTGGCCCCGCATTTTCAGCCGGAGATCTTGGGGGTCAGGGAGCCAGTGCCAGGCCGTTTGCTTCACCTGACGGTTCGGCTGGGGGGCGCGGTGCTTCACTTGGTGAACGTCTACGCTCCCCCGGCCGGGCCGAGGCAAGCGAGCTTCTTCCAAGAAGTGTCCGCTCATCTCGCTTCCATCGACGAGGGCCAGTGCGTCGTCCTCGGGGGAGATTTTAATTGCGTCCTCGAGGGCAGGGACCACGGCGGTGCCCGCACTGACCGCGCGTCAGGGAAGAGGTTGGGGGACTTGGTCAAGTCCTTCGACCTGGTGGACGTCTGGCGGAATCTCCATCCCGACTCCATCGCCTTCACCTTCGTGAGGCCTGGGGTCGGAGTGTCCAGAATCGACCGCCTGTACGTTTCGCGGGCGTACGCCTCCTGTTTCCCGAAGGCCTCCATGCGGCAGGTGTCGTGCACGGACCACCACCTGGTGTGGGCGGAACTCCTTCCGTTCGGCGCCAGGCTCGGCTCCGCGTACTGGCACTTTAACAACCTGCTGCTGGAGGACGAGCGGTTCCGGGACTCGTTTCGTCGCTTCTGGGCCGGCTGGAGAAGGAAGCGGGGAAGCTTCCCCTCCCTGAGGCTATGGTGGGACGTGGGCAAGGCTCACGTCCGCGTCTTCTGTCAGGAGTACGCGAGGGGGTCGACGAAGAGGCGGAAATCCAGGATCGGGGAGTTGGAGAGGGAGTTGCTCGACCTGGAGTCACGCCTCGGTCAGCCCGACGCGGACCCGGCCCTGCGCGGGGTGTACGAAGAGAAGAAGGCCGCGCTCCGGGACCTGCAGCTCGTCGGGGCTCGGGGCGCGTACGTGAGGTCGCGGATCCAGCTCCTCCAGGACCTGGACCGCGGCTCCCCCTTCTTCTACTCGCTGGAAAAAAGGCGTGGCACCCGTCAGCAGCTCCTTGTGCTGCTGGCCGACGACGGGTCCCTCGTCTCGGATCCGGAGGGCGTCAGGGCCCACGTCCGAAACTATTACACAGCCCTGTTCTCTCCGGATCCGTCCAGCGAGGATGCTCGCAGAGTTCTGTGGGAGGACCTGCCGCAGCTCGGCCCGGAGGACGCCGGAAGGCTCGACGCTCCCGTCACTTTGGAGGAGCTGACCGGCGCCCTCGACCGGCTCTCGAGGGGCAAAACCCCGGGGCTGGACGGGCTGACTGTGGAGTTCTTCAGGGCGTTCTGGGACGTCCTGGGGAGCGACTACGCACAGGTCCTGGGGGAGTGTTTAAATGCCGGACAGCTGCCCCTTTCTTGGCGCAGGGCGGTCATCGTCCTGCTGCCAAAGAAGGGGGACCTTCGTTCCTTAAAGAACTGGCGTCCGGTCTCCCTCCTCGGCACGGATTACAAAATCTTCGCCAGGGTGTTGTCTTCTCGCCTGGCCTCCGTGCTGGCCCACATGATCCACCCGGACCAGTCCTACACGGTCCCGGGCCGGAGGATACACGATAACGTCCACCTGGTCCGGGACCTGATCCATTTCTGTCGACGGGCTGGTCTGCCGAGCGCCTTCCTGTCTCTCGACCAGGAGAAGGCGTTCGACAGGGTCGATCACGAGTACCTGCTCGGGACTCTGCGGGCATTCGGGTTCGGGGCGCAGTTCGTCGCCCGGATCCGACTTTTGTACGCCGCCGCAGAGTGTCTGGTTAAAGTTAACGGGTCCCTGACGGCGCCCCTTCGCTTCGGGAGAGGAGTGCGTCAAGGCTGCCCCCTGTCCGGCCAGCTGTATTCCCTGTGCGTGGAGCCTTTCCTGCGCCTCTTGCGGAGGAGGTTGTCGGGGCTGGTTCTGCGCGGCGCGGGCACGGGGGTGGTCCTCTCGGCCTACGCCGACGACGTGCTCCTCACTTTCACCGACCCGGCTGACCTGGGGAGGATGCGCGAGTGCCAGGCCGTGTACTCGGCGGCGTCTTCCGCCAGGATCAACTGGGCCAAATGTTCCGGACTACTGGTCGGCCCGTGGCGGGTGGACTCTCTGCCGGAGGAGTTACGGGGGTTCAGCTGGAGTACCACCCATCTCCTCTACCTGGGGGTCTACCTCAGCCCGGCTGAGGAATCCTGGCCGGCCAACTGGCAGGAGCTGGAGGCCAAAGTCTCGGCTCGCCTAGGCCGCTGGACAGGACTGCTCCGAGTGCTATCTTACAGGAGTCGAGTGCTGGTCATAAACCAGCTGGTGGCCGCCATGCTGTGGTACCGGCTGGTCACTTTGGTCCCTCCTCTTGGCTTTGTCGCTGGCATCCAGAGAACGTTGGTCGATTTCTTCTGGGACAAAAAGATGCACTGGGTCGCCGCGCAGGCTCTGAGTCTCCCTATTGAGGAGGGCGGTCAGTCGCTGGTGTGCGCCCGCACCCAGGTCGCGACGTTCCGCCTTCAGACCTTGCGGCGATACCTTTACGTCGAGCCTCCTCCTAGATGGTGCGCCCTGGCGACGTATTTTTTCCGCCAGGTGCGTAACCTCAACTACGACACGCAGCTCCTGTTCGTCGACCGTGACGGTTTGCAGGTCGCCCTCAAGACGCTGCCTGTCTTTTACCAGGACCTGATCACTGTCTGGAACATGGTCGAATCGCGTCGCGCCTACCCTCCGGCTGGAGTAGCGGCTGTCGTCAGGGAGCCGTTGCTCAGGAATCCGCACCTCCGTACTCGCGGGTTCGAGTGGCTGTCGGAGGAGAGGGCCGCGGCGGCGAGGGTGACCAGGGTCGGGGACGTGCTGGGTGCCGGGGGCCTGGGCTGGACGCTGCCGCAGGACATAGCAGGCAGGGCGGCGGTAGACGTCCAGTACGTGGCCACCGCCATCCGACGCCTCAAAACGGCGGTGCTCGGACCCGACGTAGTACACCAGTTGGAGGACGCTCAGGTGTGCGGTGGGATCCCGTCCGAGCTCACCCCAGCCCGGACGGAATTTCACATTGGCCCCAAGGTCCCGTACTTCCCGCGGGAGCCTGTGCCCCACAACCTGAGCCGCCTCCGAAATTTTAACTTTGTTTCGTTTAGGGAGGTGAACAGGAGAGCCCTGTACAGACTGCTGCTGCACACCGTCCACCTCTTCTCCCTCATCCACCGTCCGGACACGCCTTGGCGTGCCCATTTGCCACCGGGCGGTGGGGATCCCCAGTGGAGGGCTCTCTACGCGGGAGTCCTCCCCCTTTCTCTCGGGGATCTGGGGTGGAGGGTGTTGCACGCAGCAGTCCCCTGCAACCGCAGATTGCGGTGGTTCACGGACTCCCAGCCCAACTGCTTGTTCTGTGGCGCTGTGGAGTCCGTGGACCATGTATATATTGGGTGTGGGCGTTTGCACTCCCTTTTTGATTTCCTTAAAAACCTTCTCCTCTGTTTTTGGCTGCACTTCAGTCCCACGCTCCTGATCTTTGGGCACCCGGTACGGAGGAAGGAGGGCAGGTCTGAAGACCTCCTCGTGGGTCTGCTCCTGGGCCTGGCCAAGCTGGCCATCAACAGGTCCAGGCAGCGGGCCGTGGAGGGGGTCGTTAGGGCCGACTGCCTGCCCCTCTTCCGCGGTTATGTTAGAGCCCGGGTGTCCTTGGAGAAGGAGCATGCGGTGTCCACCAACACCCTGGAGTTGTTCAGGGAGAGGTGGGCGCCGCAGGGAGTGGAGTGCATCATTTCTCCCTCCAACTCTATTTTGATTTAGTCCCTACCCTCCCCTTCACTGTTTGATCACACAGCACTGCCCTTTGATGTGAAGGGCAGTGTTTGTCACTGGCCACCCGGGTGTTTTCCTATCTTCCTGGTGGTGGAAATTGAATAAAAGATTGGTGCACTTTGTGTCTTTCACTGTGTAAAAAAAAAAAAGAAAAAAAAAAAAAAAAAAAAAAAAAACAAAAAAGAAAAAAAAAAAAAAAAAAAAAAAATTCCCCCGGTCTCTCTAGGGAAGAGGCGCCGGCCCTTGGAGGGGAGAGACATTCCAGCAGCGCGCTGGTGGTGCTGCCCCTCTCCAGGGGAAGAGCCAATGGTGTCTCTCGACTGTCCCGCACCACGGCCCGACCTACCTGAACCCCCAGGGGCTACAGCAGGGCCTCTGCTACTTCAACTCCTCCGGCCCCTGGGGAGGACCGTAATAACCACACGGGCCACTGTGTGGGCGACAACGGAGAACCCTCTGCTGGGTCATCGAGCGGTGGAGAGGAGGAAGGTATTATCCTCGCTCCTCCCTCCCAGACTGTTTTTCCGGGGGCCTTTGCCCTGGGGGAGGACCTTTTCCCCGAGGAGCCGGGCGTCCCGGTGTCGGGAGGGGAGCAGGGCCCCGAGCCTCTGCTGCCCGACGACCCGAACTCGGGAAGGGGTGCGCCGAGAAAGGTACCGCCGGTGACCCTGGGGGTAGGGTCGCCGGGGGTTTGAGGCCCGTTGGTGGCGCCGGACCAGCCCCCATCCTCTCGGTGGGGGAGGGGTCGGTGACCGAGGGTGACCTCCCGGAGGAGGGTTCGGGATCGGTGGCGGACACCGGGGACAACGCGGACTCCGTCTGCAGCGACATTTGAGTCCCAGGTGCCCCCCACCGATCTCCCCCTCATCCCCCTCTAGGAACTCCGGGAATTTGTCGAGGAAACTCGGAGTCACCAGGATAGAGCCCAACTGGCGCTCGACCGCTGGAGCTCATTCGAGAGGGTTTACTGGTCGGCCCACGCTGCTCGCCAGGCGCCTGGGCTCGATGTGAATGAGCGAAAGCGAGTCAGGAACTTCCTGGGGACACTCCTGGTGAGGGCGAGGGACGTCAGTGCCCCTCCCTCATCCTCCCAGTAAATGTGTATATAGGTTTTTAACTGTACTGGTGGTGGTTGCACAACGCTTCCGACATGGAGACAACTATAGCCAGCCTCAACATCAACAGCAGCAGGGAGTCACAGCGCAGATTCCAGACCCTCTCGGTCCTCCGGGACGGGAGATATGCGGTGTGCTTCCTGCAAGAAACCCACACTACCCCGGGACACGAAGCCACCTGGCTCCTGGAATGGCGAGGTGGGGGGGGGGGGGTTCTACATGAGTCACCTCACCCGCAGATCTGGCGGGGTGGCTGTCCTGTTGGCCCCGCATTTTCAGCCGGAGATCTTGGGGGTCAGGGAGCCAGTGCCAGGCCGTTTGCTTCACCTGACGGTTCGGCTGGGGGGCGCGGTGCTTCACTTGGTGAACGTCTACGCTCCCCCGGCCGGGCCGAGGCAAGCGAGCTTCTTCCAAGAAGTGTCCGCTCATCTCGCTTCCATCGACGAGGGCCAGTGCGTCGTCCTCGGGGGAGATTTTAATTGCGTCCTCGAGGGCAGGGACCACGGCGGTGCCCGCACTGACCGCGCGTCAGGGAAGAGGTTGGGGGACTTGGTCAAGTCCTTCGACCTGGTGGACGTCTGGCGGAATCTCCATCCCGACTCCATCGCCTTCACCTTCGTGAGGCCTGGGGTCGGAGTGTCCAGAATCGACCGCCTGTACGTTTCGCGGGCGTACGCCTCCTGTTTCCCGAAGGCCTCCATGCGGCAGGTGTCGTGCACGGACCACCACCTGGTGTGGGCGGAACTCCTTCCGTTCGGCGCCAGGCTCGGCTCCGCGTACTGGCACTTTAACAACCTGCTGCTGGAGGACGAGCGGTTCCGGGACTCGTTTCGTCGCTTCTGGGCCGGCTGGAGAAGGAAGCGGGGAAGCTTCCCCTCCCTGAGGCTATGGTGGGACGTGGGCAAGGCTCACGTCCGCGTCTTCTGTCAGGAGTACGCGAGGGGGTCGACGAAGAGGCGGAAATCCAGGATCGGGGAGTTGGAGAGGGAGTTGCTCGACCTGGAGTCACGCCTCGGTCAGCCCGACGCGGACCCGGCCCTGCGCGGGGTGTACGAAGAGAAGAAGGCCGCGCTCCGGGACCTGCAGCTCGTCGGGGCTCGGGGCGCGTACGTGAGGTCGCGGATCCAGCTCCTCCAGGACCTGGACCGCGGCTCCCCCTTCTTCTACTCGCTGGAAAAAAGGCGTGGCACCCGTCAGCAGCTCCTTGTGCTGCTGGCCGACGACGGGTCCCTCGTCTCGGATCCGGAGGGCGTCAGGGCCCACGTCCGAAACTATTACACAGCCCTGTTCTCTCCGGATCCGTCCAGCGAGGATGCTCGCAGAGTTCTGTGGGAGGACCTGCCGCAGCTCGGCCCGGAGGACGCCGGAAGGCTCGACGCTCCCGTCACTTTGGAGGAGCTGACCGGCGCCCTCGACCGGCTCTCGAGGGGCAAAACCCCGGGGCTGGACGGGCTGACTGTGGAGTTCTTCAGGGCGTTCTGGGACGTCCTGGGGAGCGACTACGCACAGGTCCTGGGGGAGTGTTTAAATGCCGGACAGCTGCCCCTTTCTTGGCGCAGGGCGGTCATCGTCCTGCTGCCAAAGAAGGGGGACCTTCGTTCCTTAAAGAACTGGCGTCCGGTCTCCCTCCTCGGCACGGATTACAAAATCTTCGCCAGGGTGTTGTCTTCTCGCCTGGCCTCCGTGCTGGCCCACATGATCCACCCGGACCAGTCCTACACGGTCCCGGGCCGGAGGATACACGATAACGTCCACCTGGTCCGGGACCTGATCCATTTCTGTCGACGGGCTGGTCTGCCGAGCGCCTTCCTGTCTCTCGACCAGGAGAAGGCGTTCGACAGGGTCGATCACGAGTACCTGCTCGGGACTCTGCGGGCATTCGGGTTCGGGGCGCAGTTCGTCGCCCGGATCCGACTTTTGTACGCCGCCGCAGAGTGTCTGGTTAAAGTTAACGGGTCCCTGACGGCGCCCCTTCGCTTCGGGAGAGGAGTGCGTCAAGGCTGCCCCCTGTCCGGCCAGCTGTATTCCCTGTGCGTGGAGCCTTTCCTGCGCCTCTTGCGGAGGAGGTTGTCGGGGCTGGTTCTGCGCGGCGCGGGCACGGGGGTGGTCCTCTCGGCCTACGCCGACGACGTGCTCCTCACTTTCACCGACCCGGCTGACCTGGGGAGGATGCGCGAGTGCCAGGCCGTGTACTCGGCGGCGTCTTCCGCCAGGATCAACTGGGCCAAATGTTCCGGACTACTGGTCGGCCCGTGGCGGGTGGACTCTCTGCCGGAGGAGTTACGGGGGTTCAGCTGGAGTACCACCCATCTCCTCTACCTGGGGGTCTACCTCAGCCCGGCCGAGGAATCCTGGCCGGCCAACTGGCAGGAGCTGGAGGCCAAAGTCTCGGCTCGCCTAGGCCGCTGGACAGGACTGCTCCGAGTGCTATCTTACAGGAGTCGAGTGCTGGTCATAAACCAGCTGGTGGCCGCCATGCTGTGGTACCGGCTGGTCACTTTGGTCCCTCCTCTTGGCTTTGTCGCTGGCATCCAGAGAACGTTGGTCGATTTCTTCTGGGACAAAAAGATGCACTGGGTCGCCGCGCAGGCTCTGAGTCTCCCTATTGAGGAGGGCGGTCAGTCGCTGGTGTGCGCCCGCACCCAGGTCGCGACGTTCCGCCTTCAGACCTTGCGGCGATACCTTTACGTCGAGCCTCCTCCTAGATGGTGCGCCCTGGCGACGTATTTTTTCCGCCAGGTGCGTAACCTCAACTACGACACGCAGCTCCTGTTCGTCGACCGTGACGGTTTGCAGGTCGCCCTCAAGACGCTGCCTGTCTTTTACCAGGACCTGATCACTGTCTGGAACATGGTCGAATCGCGTCGCGCCTACCCTCCGGCTGGAGTAGCGGCTGTCGTCAGGGAGCCGTTGCTCAGGAATCCGCACCTCCGTACTCGCGGGTTCGAGTGGCTGTCGGAGGAGAGGGCCGCGGCGGCGAGGGTGACCAGGGTCGGGGACGTGCTGGGTGCCGGGGGCCTGGGCTGGACGCTGCCGCAGGACATAGCAGGCAGGGCGGCGGTAGACGTCCAGTACGTGGCCACCGCCATCCGACGCCTCAAAACGGCGGTGCTCGGACCCGACGTAGTACACCAGTTGGAGGACGCTCAGGTGTGCGGTGGGATCCCGTCCGAGCTCACCCCAGCCCGGACGGAATTTCACATTGGCCCCAAGGTCCCGTACTTCCCGCGGGAGCCTGTGCCCCACAACCTGAGCCGCCTCCGAAATTTTAACTTTGTTTCGTTTAGGGAGGTGAACAGGAGAGCCCTGTACAGACTGCTGCTGCACACCGTCCACCTCTTCTCCCTCATCCACCGTCCGGACACGCCTTGGCGTGCCCATTTGCCACCGGGCGGTGGGGATCCCCAGTGGAGGGCTCTCTACGCGGGAGTCCTCCCCCTTTCTCTCGGGGATCTGGGGTGGAGGGTGCTGCACGCAGCAGTCCCCTGCAACCGCAGATTGCGGTGGTTCACGGACTCCCAGCCCAACTGCTTGTTCTGTGGCGCTGTGGAGTCCGTGGACCACGTGTATATTGGGTGTGGGCGTTTGCACTCCCTTTTTGATTTTCTGAAAAACCTTCTCCTCTGTTTTTGGCTGCACTTCAGTCCCACGCTCCTGATCTTTGGGCACCCGGTACGGAGGAAGGAGGGCAGGTCTGAAGACCTCCTCGTGGGTCTGCTCCTGGGCCTGGCCAAACTGGCCATCAACAGGTCCAGGCAGCGGGCCGTGGAGGGGGTCGTTAGGGCCGACTGCCTGCCCCTCTTCCGCGGTTACGTTAGAGCCCGGGTGTCCTTGGAGAAGGAGCACGCGGCGTCGACCAACACCCTGGAGTTGTTCAGGGAGAGGTGGGCGCCGCAGGGAGTGGAGTGCATCATTTCTCCCTCCAATTCTATTTTGATTTAGTCCCTACCCTCCCCTTCACTGTTTTGATCACACAGCACTGTCCTTTGATGTGAAGGGCAGTGTTTGTCACTGGCCACCCGGGTGTTTTCCTGTCTTCCTGGTGGTGGAAACTGAATAAAGATTCGTGCACTTTGTGTCTTTCACAGTGTCTTACACCTGCACACACACACCATGGGTGCTGGGGATAAAATAAGCACTACCGCAGTTAGGTGGTAGTGTAGGAAAAGAAAAAAAAAAAAAAAAAAAAAACAAAAAAGAAAAAAAAAAAAAAAAAAAAAATAAATTCCCCCGGTCTCTCTAGGGAAGAGGCGCCGGCCCTTGGAGGGGAGAGACATTCCAGCAGCGCGCTGGTGGTGCTGCCCCTCTCCAGGGGAAGAGCCAATGGTGTCTCTCGACTGTCCCGCACCACGGCCCGACCTACCTGAACCCCCAGGGGCTACAGCAGGGCCTCTGCTACTTCAACTCCTCCGGCCCCTGGGGAGGACCGTAATAACCACACGGGCCACTGTGTGGGCGACAACGGAGAACCCTCTGCTGGGTCATCGAGCGGTGGAGAGGAGGAAGGTATTATCCTCGCTCCTCCCTCCCAGACTGTTTTTCCGGGGGCCTTTGCCCTGGGGGAGGACCTTTTCCCCGAGGAGCCGGGCGTCCCGGTGTCGGGAGGGGAGCAGGGCCCCGAGCCTCTGCTGCCCGACGACCCGAACTCGGGAAGGGGTGCGCCGAGAAAGGTACCGCCGGTGACCCTGGGGGTAGGGTCGCCGGGGGTTTGAGGCCCGTTGGTGGCGCCGGACCAGCCCCCATCCTCTCGGTGGGGGAGGGGTCGGTGACCGAGGGTGACCTCCCGGAGGAGGGTTCGGGATCGGTGGCGGACACCGGGGACAACGCGGACTCCGTCTGCAGCGACATTTGAGTCCCAGGTGCCCCCCACCGATCTCCCCCTCATCCCCCTCTAGGAACTCCGGGAATTTGTCGAGGAAACTCGGAGTCACCAGGATAGAGCCCAACTGGCGCTCGACCGCTGGAGCTCATTCGAGAGGGTTTACTGGTCGGCCCACGCTGCTCGCCAGGCGCCTGGGCTCGATGTGAATGAGCGAAAGCGAGTCAGGAACTTCCTGGGGACACTCCTGGTGAGGGCGAGGGACGTCAGTGCCCCTCCCTCATCCTCCCAGTAAATGTGTATATAGGTTTTTAACTGTACTGGTGGTGGTTGCACAACGCTTCCGACATGGAGACAACTATAGCCAGCCTCAACATCAACAGCAGCAGGGAGTCACAGCGCAGATTCCAGACCCTCTCGGTCCTCCGGGACGGGAGATATGCGGTGTGCTTCCTGCAAGAAACCCACACTACCCCGGGACACGAAGCCACCTGGCTCCTGGAATGGCGAGGTGGGGGGGGGGGGGTTCTACATGAGTCACCTCACCCGCAGATCTGGCGGGGTGGCTGTCCTGTTGGCCCCGCATTTTCAGCCGGAGATCTTGGGGGTCAGGGAGCCAGTGCCAGGCCGTTTGCTTCACCTGACGGTTCGGCTGGGGGGCGCGGTGCTTCACTTGGTGAACGTCTACGCTCCCCCGGCCGGGCCGAGGCAAGCGAGCTTCTTCCAAGAAGTGTCCGCTCATCTCGCTTCCATCGACGAGGGCCAGTGCGTCGTCCTCGGGGGAGATTTTAATTGCGTCCTCGAGGGCAGGGACCACGGCGGTGCCCGCACTGACCGCGCGTCAGGGAAGAGGTTGGGGGACTTGGTCAAGTCCTTCGACCTGGTGGACGTCTGGCGGAATCTCCATCCCGACTCCATCGCCTTCACCTTCGTGAGGCCTGGGGTCGGAGTGTCCAGAATCGACCGCCTGTACGTTTCGCGGGCGTACGCCTCCTGTTTCCCGAAGGCCTCCATGCGGCAGGTGTCGTGCACGGACCACCACCTGGTGTGGGCGGAACTCCTTCCGTTCGGCGCCAGGCTCGGCTCCGCGTACTGGCACTTTAACAACCTGCTGCTGGAGGACGAGCGGTTCCGGGACTCGTTTCGTCGCTTCTGGGCCGGCTGGAGAAGGAAGCGGGGAAGCTTCCCCTCCCTGAGGCTATGGTGGGACGTGGGCAAGGCTCACGTCCGCGTCTTCTGTCAGGAGTACGCGAGGGGGTCGACGAAGAGGCGGAAATCCAGGATCGGGGAGTTGGAGAGGGAGTTGCTCGACCTGGAGTCACGCCTCGGTCAGCCCGACGCGGACCCGGCCCTGCGCGGGGTGTACGAAGAGAAGAAGGCCGCGCTCCGGGACCTGCAGCTCGTCGGGGCTCGGGGCGCGTACGTGAGGTCGCGGATCCAGCTCCTCCAGGACCTGGACCGCGGCTCCCCCTTCTTCTACTCGCTGGAAAAAAGGCGTGGCACCCGTCAGCAGCTCCTTGTGCTGCTGGCCGACGACGGGTCCCTCGTCTCGGATCCGGAGGGCGTCAGGGCCCACGTCCGAAACTATTACACAGCCCTGTTCTCTCCGGATCCGTCCAGCGAGGATGCTCGCAGAGTTCTGTGGGAGGACCTGCCGCAGCTCGGCCCGGAGGACGCCGGAAGGCTCGACGCTCCCGTCACTTTGGAGGAGCTGACCGGCGCCCTCGACCGGCTCTCGAGGGGCAAAACCCCGGGGCTGGACGGGCTGACTGTGGAGTTCTTCAGGGCGTTCTGGGACGTCCTGGGGAGCGACTACGCACAGGTCCTGGGGGAGTGTTTAAATGCCGGACAGCTGCCCCTTTCTTGGCGCAGGGCGGTCATCGTCCTGCTGCCAAAGAAGGGGGACCTTCGTTCCTTAAAGAACTGGCGTCCGGTCTCCCTCCTCGGCACGGATTACAAAATCTTCGCCAGGGTGTTGTCTTCTCGCCTGGCCTCCGTGCTGGCCCACACGATCCACCCGGACCAGTCCTACACGGTCCCGGGCCGGAGGATACACGATAACGTCCACCTGGTCCGGGACCTGATCCATTTCTGTCGACGGGCTGGTCTGCCGAGCGCCTTCCTGTCTCTCGACCAGGAGAAGGCGTTCGACAGGGTCGATCACGAGTACCTGCTCGGGACTCTGCGGGCATTCGGGTTCGGGGCGCAGTTCGTCGCCCGGATCCGACTTTTGTACGCCGCCGCAGAGTGTCTGGTTAAAGTTAACGGGTCCCTGACGGCGCCCCTTCGCTTCGGGAGAGGAGTGCGTCAAGGCTGCCCCCTGTCCGGCCAGCTGTATTCCCTGTGCGTGGAGCCTTTCCTGCGCCTCTTGCGGAGGAGGTTGTCGGGGCTGGTTCTGCGCGGCGCGGGCACGGGGGTGGTCCTCTCGGCCTACGCCGACGACGTGCTCCTCACTTTCACCGACCCGGCTGACCTGGGGAGGATGCGCGAGTGCCAGGCCGTGTACTCGGCGGCGTCTTCCGCCAGGATCAACTGGGCCAAATGTTCCGGACTACTGGTCGGCCCGTGGCGGGTGGACTCTCTGCCGGAGGAGTTACGGGGGTTCAGCTGGAGTACCACCCATCTCCTCTACCTGGGGGTCTACCTCAGCCCGGCTGAGGAATCCTGGCCGGCCAACTGGCAGGAGCTGGAGGCCAAAGTCTCGGCTCGCCTAGGCCGCTGGACAGGACTGCTCCGAGTGCTATCTTACAGGAGTCGAGTGCTGGTCATAAACCAGCTGGTGGCCGCCATGCTGTGGTACCGGCTGGTCACTTTGGTCCCTCCTCTTGGCTTTGTCGCTGGCATCCAGAGAACGTTGGTCGATTTCTTCTGGGACAAAAAGATGCACTGGGTCGCCGCGCAGGCTCTGAGTCTCCCTATTGAGGAGGGCGGTCAGTCGCTGGTGTGCGCCCGCACCCAGGTCGCGACGTTCCGCCTTCAGACCTTGCGGCGATACCTTTACGTCGAGCCTCCTCCTAGATGGTGCGCCCTGGCGACGTATTTTTTCCGCCAGGTGCGTAACCTCAACTACGACACGCAGCTCCTGTTCGTCGACCGTGACGGTTTGCAGGTCGCCCTCAAGACGCTGCCTGTCTTTTACCAGGACCTGATCACTGTCTGGAACATGGTCGAATCGCGTCGCGCCTACCCTCCGGCTGGAGTAGCGGCTGTCGTCAGGGAGCCGTTGCTCAGGAATCCGCACCTCCGTACTCGCGGGTTCGAGTGGCTGTCGGAGGAGAGGGCCGCGGCGGCGAGGGTGACCAGGGTCGGGGACGTGCTGGGTGCCGGGGGCCTGGGCTGGACGCTGCCGCAGGACATAGCAGGCAGGGCGGCGGTAGACGTCCAGTACGTGGCCACCGCCATCCGACGCCTCAAAACGGCGGTGCTCGGACCCGACGTAGTACACCAGTTGGAGGACGCTCAGGTGTGCGGTGGGATCCCGTCCGAGCTCACCCCAGCCCGGACGGAATTTCACATTGGCCCCAAGGTCCCGTACTTCCCGCGGGAGCCTGTGCCCCACAACCTGAGCCGCCTCCGAAATTTTAACTTTGTTTCGTTTAGGGAGGTGAACAGGAGAGCCCTGTACAGACTGCTGCTGCACACCGTCCACCTCTTCTCCCTCATCCACCGTCCGGACACGCCTTGGCGTGCCCATTTGCCACCGGGCGGTGGGGATCCCCAGTGGAGGGCTCTCTACGCGGGAGTCCTCCCCCTTTCTCTCGGGGATCTGGGGTGGAGGGTGCTGCACGCAGCAGTCCCCTGCAACCGCAGATTGCGGTGGTTCACGGACTCCCAGCCCAACTGCTTGTTCTGTGGCGCTGTGGAGTCCGTGGACCACGTGTATATTGGGTGTGGGCGTTTGCACTCCCTTTTTGATTTTCTGAAAAACCTTCTCCTCTGTTTTTGGCTGCACTTCAGTCCCACGCTCCTGATCTTTGGGCACCCGGTACGGAGGAAGGAGGGCAGGTCTGAAGACCTCCTCGTGGGTCTGCTCCTGGGCCTGGCCAAACTGGCCATCAACAGGTCCAGGCAGCGGGCCGTGGAGGGGGTCGTTAGGGCCGACTGCCTGCCCCTCTTCCGCGGTTACGTTAGAGCCCGGGTGTCCTTGGAGAAGGAGCACGCGGCGTCGACCAACACCCTGGAGTTGTTCAGGGAGAGGTGGGCGCCGCAGGGAGTGGAGTGCATCATTTCTCCCTCCAATTCTATTTTGATTTAGTCCCTACCCTCCCCTTCACTGTTTTGATCACACAGCACTGTCCTTTGATGTGAAGGGCAGTGTTTGTCACTGGCCACCCGGGTGTTTTCCTGTCTTCCTGGTGGTGGAAACTGAATAAAGATTCGTGCACTTTGTGTCTTTCACAGTGTCTTACACCTGCACACACACACCATGGGTGCTGGGGGAAAAAAATAATAATAAGCACTACCGCAGTTAGGTGGTAGTGTGGGGGTTAAAATAAATAAATAAATAAATAAAAAAAAAGAAGAAAAAAAAAAAAAAAAAAAAAAAAAAAATAAATCCCCCCCGGTCTCTCTGGGGAAGAGGCACCGGCCCTTGGAGGGGAGGGACTCTCCTGCAAAAAAGAAGAAAAAAAAAAAAAAAAAAAAAAAAAAAAAAATAAATTCCCCCGGTCTCTCTAGGGAAGAGGCGCCGGCCCTTGGAGGGGAGAGACATTCCAGCAGCGCGCTGGTGGTGCTGCCCCTCTCCAGGGGAAGAGCCAATGGTGTCTCTCGACTGTCCCGCTCCACGGCCCGACCTACCTGAACCCCCAGGGGCTACAGCAGGGCCTCTGCTACTTCAACTCCTCCGGCCCCTGGGGAGGACCGTAATAACCACACGGGCCACTGTGTGGGCGACAACGGAGAACCCTCTGCTGGGTCATCGAGCGGTGGAGAGGAGGAAGGTATTATCCTCGCTCCTCCCTCCCAGACTGTTTTTCCGGGGGCCTTTGCCCTGGGGGAGGACCTTTTCCCCGAGGAGCCGGGCGTCCCGGTGTCGGGAGGGGAGCAGGGCCCCGAGCCTCTGCTGCCCGACGACCCGAACTCGGGAAGGGGTGCGCCGAGAAAGGTACCGCCGGTGACCCTGGGGGTAGGGTCGCCGGGGGTTTGAGGCCCGTTGGTGGCGCCGGACCAGCCCCCATCCTCTCGGTGGGGGAGGGGTCGGTGACCGAGGGTGACCTCCCGGAGGAGGGTTCGGGATCGGTGGCGGACACCGGGGACAACGCGGACTCCGTCTGCAGCGACATTTGAGTCCCAGGTGCCCCCCACCGATCTCCCCCTCATCCCCCTCTAGGAACTCCGGGAATTTGTCGAGGAAACTCGGAGTCACCAGGATAGAGCCCAACTGGCGCTCGACCGCTGGAGCTCATTCGAGAGGGTTTACTGGTCGGCCCACGCTGCTCGCCAGGCGCCTGGGCTCGATGTGAATGAGCGAAAGCGAGTCAGGAACTTCCTGGGGACACTCCTGGTGAGGGCGAGGGACGTCAGTGCCCCTCCCTCATCCTCCCAGTAAATGTGTATATAGGTTTTTAACTGTACTGGTGGTGGTTGCACAACGCTTCCGACATGGAGACAACTATAGCCAGCCTCAACATCAACAGCAGCAGGGAGTCACAGCGCAGATTCCAGACCCTCTCGGTCCTCCGGGACGGGAGATATGCGGTGTGCTTCCTGCAAGAAACCCACACTACCCCGGGACACGAAGCCACCTGGCTCCTGGAATGGCGAGGTGGGGGGGGGGGGGTTCTACATGAGTCACCTCACCCGCAGATCTGGCGGGGTGGCTGTCCTGTTGGCCCCGCATTTTCAGCCGGAGATCTTGGGGGTCAGGGAGCCAGTGCCAGGCCGTTTGCTTCACCTGACGGTTCGGCTGGGGGGCGCGGTGCTTCACTTGGTGAACGTCTACGCTCCCCCGGCCGGGCCGAGGCAAGCGAGCTTCTTCCAAGAAGTGTCCGCTCATCTCGCTTCCATCGACGAGGGCCAGTGCGTCGTCCTCGGGGGAGATTTTAATTGCGTCCTCGAGGGCAGGGACCACGGCGGTGCCCGCACTGACCGCGCGTCAGGGAAGAGGTTGGGGGACTTGGTCAAGTCCTTCGACCTGGTGGACGTCTGGCGGAATCTCCATCCCGACTCCATCGCCTTCACCTTCGTGAGGCCTGGGGTCGGAGTGTCCAGAATCGACCGCCTGTACGTTTCGCGGGCGTACGCCTCCTGTTTCCCGAAGGCCTCCATGCGGCAGGTGTCGTGCACGGACCACCACCTGGTGTGGGCGGAACTCCTTCCGTTCGGCGCCAGGCTCGGCTCCGCGTACTGGCACTTTAACAACCTGCTGCTGGAGGACGAGCGGTTCCGGGACTCGTTTCGTCGCTTCTGGGCCGGCTGGAGAAGGAAGCGGGGAAGCTTCCCCTCCCTGAGGCTATGGTGGGACGTGGGCAAGGCTCACGTCCGCGTCTTCTGTCAGGAGTACGCGAGGGGGTCGACGAAGAGGCGGAAATCCAGGATCGGGGAGTTGGAGAGGGAGTTGCTCGACCTGGAGTCACGCCTCGGTCAGCCCGACGCGGACCCGGCCCTGCGCGGGGTGTACGAAGAGAAGAAGGCCGCGCTCCGGGACCTGCAGCTCGTCGGGGCTCGGGGCGCGTACGTGAGGTCGCGGATCCAGCTCCTCCAGGACCTGGACCGCGGCTCCCCCTTCTTCTACTCGCTGGAAAAAAGGCGTGGCACCCGTCAGCAGCTCCTTGTGCTGCTGGCCGACGACGGGTCCCTCGTCTCGGATCCGGAGGGCGTCAGGGCCCACGTCCGAAACTATTACACAGCCCTGTTCTCTCCGGATCCGTCCAGCGAGGATGCTCGCAGAGTTCTGTGGGAGGACCTGCCGCAGCTCGGCCCGGAGGACGCCGGAAGGCTCGACGCTCCCGTCACTTTGGAGGAGCTGACCGGCGCCCTCGACCGGCTCTCGAGGGGCAAAACCCCGGGGCTGGACGGGCTGACTGTGGAGTTCTTCAGGGCGTTCTGGGACGTCCTGGGGAGCGACTACGCACAGGTCCTGGGGGAGTGTTTAAATGCCGGACAGCTGCCCCTTTCTTGGCGCAGGGCGGTCATCGTCCTGCTGCCAAAGAAGGGGGACCTTCGTTCCTTAAAGAACTGGCGTCCGGTCTCCCTCCTCGGCACGGATTACAAAATCTTCGCCAGGGTGTTGTCTTCTCGCCTGGCCTCCGTGCTGGCCCACATGATCCACCCGGACCAGTCCTACACGGTCCCGGGCCGGAGGATACACGATAACGTCCACCTGGTCCGGGACCTGATCCATTTCTGTCGACGGGCTGGTCTGCCGAGCGCCTTCCTGTCTCTCGACCAGGAGAAGGCGTTCGACAGGGTCGATCACGAGTACCTGCTCGGGACTCTGCGGGCATTCGGGTTCGGGGCGCAGTTCGTCGCCCGGATCCGACTTTTGTACGCCGCCGCAGAGTGTCTGGTTAAAGTTAACGGGTCCCTGACGGCGCCCCTTCGCTTCGGGAGAGGAGTGCGTCAAGGCTGCCCCCTGTCCGGCCAGCTGTATTCCCTGTGCGTGGAGCCTTTCCTGCGCCTCTTGCGGAGGAGGTTGTCGGGGCTGGTTCTGCGCGGCGCGGGCACGGGGGTGGTCCTCTCGGCCTACGCCGACGACGTGCTCCTCACTTTCACCGACCCGGCTGACCTGGGGAGGATGCGCGAGTGCCAGGCCGTGTACTCGGCGGCGTCTTCCGCCAGGATCAACTGGGCCAAATGTTCCGGACTACTGGTCGGCCCGTGGCGGGTGGACTCTCTGCCGGAGGAGTTACGGGGGTTCAGCTGGAGTACCACCCATCTCCTCTACCTGGGGGTCTACCTCAGCCCGGCTGAGGAATCCTGGCCGGCCAACTGGCAGGAGCTGGAGGCCAAAGTCTCGGCTCGCCTAGGCCGCTGGACAGGACTGCTCCGAGTGCTATCTTACAGGAGTCGAGTGCTGGTCATAAACCAGCTGGTGGCCGCCATGCTGTGGTACCGGCTGGTCACTTTGGTCCCTCCTCTTGGCTTTGTCGCTGGCATCCAGAGAACGTTGGTCGATTTCTTCTGGGACAAAAAGATGCACTGGGTCGCCGCGCAGGCTCTGAGTCTCCCTATTGAGGAGGGCGGTCAGTCGCTGGTGTGCGCCCGCACCCAGGTCGCGACGTTCCGCCTTCAGACCTTGCGGCGATACCTTTACGTCGAGCCTCCTCCTAGATGGTGCGCCCTGGCGACGTATTTTTTCCGCCAGGTGCGTAACCTCAACTACGACACGCAGCTCCTGTTCGTCGACCGTGACGGTTTGCAGGTCGCCCTCAAGACGCTGCCTGTCTTTTACCAGGACCTGATCACTGTCTGGAACATGGTCGAATCGCGTCGCGCCTACCCTCCGGCTGGAGTAGCGGCTGTCGTCAGGGAGCCGTTGCTCAGGAATCCGCACCTCCGTACTCGCGGGTTCGAGTGGCTGTCGGAGGAGAGGGCCGCGGCGGCGAGGGTGACCAGGGTCGGGGACGTGCTGGGTGCCGGGGGCCTGGGCTGGACGCTGCCGCAGGACATAGCAGGCAGGGCGGCGGTAGACGTCCAGTACGTGGCCACCGCCATCCGACGCCTCAAAACGGCGGTGCTCGGACCCGACGTAGTACACCAGTTGGAGGACGCTCAGGTGTGCGGTGGGATCCCGTCCGAGCTCACCCCAGCCCGGACGGAATTTCACATTGGCCCCAAGGTCCCGTACTTCCCGCGGGAGCCTGTGCCCCACAACCTGAGCCGCCTCCGAAATTTTAACTTTGTTTCGTTTAGGGAGGTGAACAGGAGAGCCCTGTACAGACTGCTGCTGCACACCGTCCACCTCTTCTCCCTCATCCACCGTCCGGACACGCCTTGGCGTGCCCATTTGCCACCGGGCGGTGGGGATCCCCAGTGGAGGGCTCTCTACGCGGGAGTCCTCCCCCTTTCTCTCGGGGATCTGGGGTGGAGGGTGCTGCACGCAGCAGTCCCCTGCAACCGCAGATTGC
The DNA here is from genome assembly GCF_037043375.1 of Chiloscyllium plagiosum. Classification (NCBI taxonomy): domain Eukaryota; kingdom Metazoa; phylum Chordata; class Chondrichthyes; order Orectolobiformes; family Hemiscylliidae; genus Chiloscyllium; species Chiloscyllium plagiosum. The sequence goes on along the minus strand of NW_028270148.1, from coordinate 86,264,089 downwards.
GGTGGTTCACGGACTCCCAGCCCAACTGCTTGTTCTGTGGCGCTGTGGAGTCCGTGGACCACGTGTATATTGGGTGTGGGCGTTTGCACTCCCTTTTTGATTTTCTGAAAAACCTTCTCCTCTGTTTTTGGCTGCACTTCAGTCCCACGCTCCTGATCTTTGGGCACCCGGTACGGAGGAAGGAGGGCAGGTCTGAAGACCTCCTCGTGGGTCTGCTCCTGGGCCTGGCCAAACTGGCCATCAACAGGTCCAGGCAGCGGGCCGTGGAGGGGGTCGTTAGGGCCGACTGCCTGCCCCTCTTCCGCGGCTACGTTAGAGCCCGGGTGTCCTTGGAGAAGGAGCACGCGGCGTCGACCAACACCCTGGAGTTGTTCAGGGAGAGGTGGGCGCCGCAGGGAGTGGAGTGCATCATTTCTCCCTCCAATTCTATTTTGATTTAGTCCCTACCCTCCCCTTCACTGTTTTGATCACACAGCACTGTCCTTTGATGTGAAGGGCAGTGTTTGTCACTGGCCACCCGGGTGTTTTCCTATCTTCCTGGTGGTGGAAATTGAATAAAGATTGGTGCACTTTGTGTCTTTCACTGTGTCTCACACCTGCACACACACACCATGGGTGCTGGGGATAAAATAAGCACTACCGCACTTAGGCGGTAGTGTGGGGGTTAAATTTTTAAAAAACTAAAAAGAATAGTAAAAAAAAAAAAAAAAAAAAAAAAAAAAAAAAAAAAAAAAAAAAAAATTCCCCCGGTCTCTCTAGGGAAGAGGCGCCGGCCCTTGGAGGGGAGAGACATTCCAGCAGCGCGCTGGTGGTGCTGCCCCTCTCCAGGGGAAGAGCCAATGGTGTCTCTCGACTGTCCCGCACCACGGCCCGACCTACCTGAACCCCCAGGGGCTACAGCAGGGCCTCTGCTACTTCAACTCCTCCGGCCCCTGGGGAGGACCGTAATAACCACACGGGCCACTGTGTGGGCGACAACGGAGAACCCTCTGCTGGGTCATCGAGCGGTGGAGAGGAGGAAGGTATTATCCTCGCTCCTCCCTCCCAGACTGTTTTTCCGGGGGCCTTTGCCCTGGGGGAGGACCTTTTCCCCGAGGAGCCGGGCGTCCCGGTGTCGGGAGGGGAGCAGGGCCCCGAGCCTCTGCTGCCCGACGACCCGAACTCGGGAAGGGGTGCGCCGAGAAAGGTACCGCCGGTGACCCTGGGGGTAGGGTCGCCGGGGGTTTGAGGCCCGTTGGTGGCGCCGGACCAGCCCCCATCCTCTCGGTGGGGGAGGGGTCGGTGACCGAGGGTGACCTCCCGGAGGAGGGTTCGGGATCGGTGGCGGACACCGGGGACAACGCGGACTCCGTCTGCAGCGACATTTGAGTCCCAGGTGCCCCCCACCGATCTCCCCCTCATCCCCCTCTAGGAACTCCGGGAATTTGTCGAGGAAACTCGGAGTCACCAGGATAGAGCCCAACTGGCGCTCGACCGCTGGAGCTCATTCGAGAGGGTTTACTGGTCGGCCCACGCTGCTCGCCAGGCGCCTGGGCTCGATGTGAATGAGCGAAAGCGAGTCAGGAACTTCCTGGGGACACTCCTGGTGAGGGCGAGGGACGTCAGTGCCCCTCCCTCATCCTCCCAGTAAATGTGTATATAGGTTTTTAACTGTACTGGTGGTGGTTGCACAACGCTTCCGACATGGAGACAACTATAGCCAGCCTCAACATCAACAGCAGCAGGGAGTCACAGCGCAGATTCCAGACCCTCTCGGTCCTCCGGGACGGGAGATATGCGGTGTGCTTCCTGCAAGAAACCCACACTACCCCGGGACACGAAGCCACCTGGCTCCTGGAATGGCGAGGTGGGGGGGGGGGGGTTCTACATGAGTCACCTCACCCGCAGATCTGGCGGGGTGGCTGTCCTGTTGGCCCCGCATTTTCAGCCGGAGATCTTGGGGGTCAGGGAGCCAGTGCCAGGCCGTTTGCTTCACCTGACGGTTCGGCTGGGGGGCGCGGTGCTTCACTTGGTGAACGTCTACGCTCCCCCGGCCGGGCCGAGGCAAGCGAGCTTCTTCCAAGAAGTGTCCGCTCATCTCGCTTCCATCGACGAGGGCCAGTGCGTCGTCCTCGGGGGAGATTTTAATTGCGTCCTCGAGGGCAGGGACCACGGCGGTGCCCGCACTGACCGCGCGTCAGGGAAGAGGTTGGGGGACTTGGTCAAGTCCTTCGACCTGGTGGACGTCTGGCGGAATCTCCATCCCGACTCCATCGCCTTCACCTTCGTGAGGCCTGGGGTCGGAGTGTCCAGAATCGACCGCCTGTACGTTTCGCGGGCGTACGCCTCCTGTTTCCCGAAGGCCTCCATGCGGCAGGTGTCGTGCACGGACCACCACCTGGTGTGGGCGGAACTCCTTCCGTTCGGCGCCAGGCTCGGCTCCGCGTACTGGCACTTTAACAACCTGCTGCTGGAGGACGAGCGGTTCCGGGACTCGTTTCGTCGCTTCTGGGCCGGCTGGAGAAGGAAGCGGGGAAGCTTCCCCTCCCTGAGGCTATGGTGGGACGTGGGCAAGGCTCACGTCCGCGTCTTCTGTCAGGAGTACGCGAGGGGGTCGACGAAGAGGCGGAAATCCAGGATCGGGGAGTTGGAGAGGGAGTTGCTCGACCTGGAGTCACGCCTCGGTCAGCCCGACGCGGACCCGGCCCTGCGCGGGGTGTACGAAGAGAAGAAGGCCGCGCTCCGGGACCTGCAGCTCGTCGGGGCTCGGGGCGCGTACGTGAGGTCGCGGATCCAGCTCCTCCAGGACCTGGACCGCGGCTCCCCCTTCTTCTACTCGCTGGAAAAAAGGCGTGGCACCCGTCAGCAGCTCCTTGTGCTGCTGGCCGACGACGGGTCCCTCGTCTCGGATCCGGAGGGCGTCAGGGCCCACGTCCGAAACTATTACACAGCCCTGTTCTCTCCGGATCCGTCCAGCGAGGATGCTCGCAGAGTTCTGTGGGAGGACCTGCCGCAGCTCGGCCCGGAGGACGCCGGAAGGCTCGACGCTCCCGTCACTTTGGAGGAGCTGACCGGCGCCCTCGACCGGCTCTCGAGGGGCAAAACCCCGGGGCTGGACGGGCTGACTGTGGAGTTCTTCAGGGCGTTCTGGGACGTCCTGGGGAGCGACTACGCACAGGTCCTGGGGGAGTGTTTAAATGCCGGACAGCTGCCCCTTTCTTGGCGCAGGGCGGTCATCGTCCTGCTGCCAAAGAAGGGGGACCTTCGTTCCTTAAAGAACTGGCGTCCGGTCTCCCTCCTCGGCACGGATTACAAAATCTTCGCCAGGGTGTTGTCTTCTCGCCTGGCCTCCGTGCTGGCCCACATGATCCACCCGGACCAGTCCTACACGGTCCCGGGCCGGAGGATACACGATAACGTCCACCTGGTCCGGGACCTGATCCATTTCTGTCGACGGGCTGGTCTGCCGAGCGCCTTCCTGTCTCTCGACCAGGAGAAGGCGTTCGACAGGGTCGATCACGAGTACCTGCTCGGGACTCTGCGGGCATTCGGGTTCGGGGCGCAGTTCGTCGCCCGGATCCGACTTTTGTACGCCGCCGCAGAGTGTCTGGTTAAAGTTAACGGGTCCCTGACGGCGCCCCTTCGCTTCGGGAGAGGAGTGCGTCAAGGCTGCCCCCTGTCCGGCCAGCTGTATTCCCTGTGCGTGGAGCCTTTCCTGCGCCTCTTGCGGAGGAGGTTGTCGGGGCTGGTTCTGCGCGGCGCGGGCACGGGGGTGGTCCTCTCGGCCTACGCCGACGACGTGCTCCTCACTTTCACCGACCCGGCTGACCTGGGGAGGATGCGCGAGTGCCAGGCCGTGTACTCGGCGGCGTCTTCCGCCAGGATCAACTGGGCCAAATGTTCCGGACTACTGGTCGGCCCGTGGCGGGTGGACTCTCTGCCGGAGGAGTTACGGGGGTTCAGCTGGAGTACCACCCATCTCCTCTACCTGGGGGTCTACCTCAGCCCGGCTGAGGAATCCTGGCCGGCCAACTGGCAGGAGCTGGAGGCCAAAGTCTCGGCTCGCCTAGGCCGCTGGACAGGACTGCTCCGAGTGCTATCTTACAGGAGTCGAGTGCTGGTCATAAACCAGCTGGTGGCCGCCATGCTGTGGTACCGGCTGGTCACTTTGGTCCCTCCTCTTGGCTTTGTCGCTGGCATCCAGAGAACGTTGGTCGATTTCTTCTGGGACAAAAAGATGCACTGGGTCGCCGCGCAGGCTCTGAGTCTCCCTATTGAGGAGGGCGGTCAGTCGCTGGTGTGCGCCCGCACCCAGGTCGCGACGTTCCGCCTTCAGACCTTGCGGCGATACCTTTACGTCGAGCCTCCTCCTAGATGGTGCGCCCTGGCGACGTATTTTTTCCGCCAGGTGCGTAACCTCAACTACGACACGCAGCTCCTGTTCGTCGACCGTGACGGTTTGCAGGTCGCCCTCAAGACGCTGCCTGTCTTTTACCAGGACCTGATCACTGTCTGGAACATGGTCGAATCGCGTCGCGCCTACCCTCCGGCTGGAGTAGCGGCTGTCGTCAGGGAGCCGTTGCTCAGGAATCCGCACCTCCGTACTCGCGGGTTCGAGTGGCTGTCGGAGGAGAGGGCCGCGGCGGCGAGGGTGACCAGGGTCGGGGACGTGCTGGGTGCCGGGGGCCTGGGCTGGACGCTGCCGCAGGACATAGCAGGCAGGGCGGCGGTAGACGTCCAGTACGTGGCCACCGCCATCCGACGCCTCAAAACGGCGGTGCTCGGACCCGACGTAGTACACCAGTTGGAGGACGCTCAGGTGTGCGGTGGGATCCCGTCCGAGCTCACCCCAGCCCGGACGGAATTTCACATTGGCCCCAAGGTCCCGTACTTCCCGCGGGAGCCTGTGCCCCACAACCTGAGCCGCCTCCGAAATTTTAACTTTGTTTCGTTTAGGGAGGTGAACAGGAGAGCCCTGTACAGACTGCTGCTGCACACCGTCCACCTCTTCTCCCTCATCCACCGTCCGGACACGCCTTGGCGTGCCCATTTGCCACCGGGCGGTGGGGATCCCCAGTGGAGGGCTCTCTACGCGGGAGTCCTCCCCCTTTCTCTCGGGGATCTGGGGTGGAGGGTGCTGCACGCAGCAGTCCCCTGCAACCGCAGATTGCGGTGGTTCACGGACTCCCAGCCCAACTGCTTGTTCTGTGGCGCTGTGGAGTCCGTGGACCACGTGTATATTGGGTGTGGGCGTTTGCACTCCCTTTTTGATTTTCTGAGAAACCTTCTCCTCTGTTTTTGGCTGCACTTCAGTCCCACGCTCCTGATCTTTGGGCACCCGGTACGGAGGAAGGAGGGCAGGTCTGAAGACCTCCTCGTGGGTCTGCTCCTGGGCCTGGCCAAACTGGCCATCAACAGGTCCAGGCAGCGGGCCGTGGAGGGGGTCGTTAGGGCCGACTGCCTGCCCCTCTTCCGCGGCTACGTTAGAGCCCGGGTGTCCTTGGAGAAGGAGCACGCGGCGTCGACCAACACCCTGGAGTTGTTCAGGGAGAGGTGGGCGCCGCAGGGAGTGGAGTGCATCATTTCTCCCTCCAATTCTATTTTGATTTAGTCCCTACCCTCCCCTTCACTGTTTTGATCACACAGCACTGCCCTTTGATGTGAAGGGCAGTGTTTGTCACTGGCCACCCGGGTGTTTTCCTATCTTCCTGGTGGTGGAAATTGAATAAAGATTGGTGCACTTTGTGTCTTTCACTGTGTCTCACACCTGCACACACACACCATGGGTGCTGGGGATAAAATAAGCACTACCGCACTTAAGTGGTAGTGTGGGGGTTAAATAAAAAAAAATAAACAAAAAAAAAAAAAAAAAAAAAAAAAAAGAAAAAAAAAATAAAAAAAAAAAATAAATTCCCCCGGTCTCTCTAGGGAAGAGGCGCCGGCCCTTGGAGGGGAGAGACATTCCAGCAGCGCGCTGGTGGTGCTGCCCCTCTCCAGGGGAAGAGCCAATGGTGTCTCTCGACTGTCCCGCACCACGGCCCGACCTACCTGAACCCCCAGGGGCTACAGCAGGGCCTCTGCTACTTCAACTCCTCCGGCCCCTGGGGAGGACCGTAATAACCACACGGGCCACTGTGTGGGCGACAACGGAGAACCCTCTGCTGGGTCATCGAGCGGTGGAGAGGAGGAAGGTATTATCCTCGCTCCTCCCTCCCAGACTGTTTTTCCGGGGGCCTTTGCCCTGGGGGAGGACCTTTTCCCCGAGGAGCCGGGCGTCCCGGTGTCGGGAGGGGAGCAGGGCCCCGAGCCTCTGCTGCCCGACGACCCGAACTCGGGAAGGGGTGCGCCGAGAAAGGTACCGCCGGTGACCCTGGGGGTAGGGTCGCCGGGGGTTTGAGGCCCGTTGGTGGCGCCGGACCAGCCCCCATCCTCTCGGTGGGGGAGGGGTCGGTGACCGAGGGTGACCTCCCGGAGGAGGGTTCGGGATCGGTGGCGGACACCGGGGACAACGCGGACTCCGTCTGCAGCGACATTTGAGTCCCAGGTGCCCCCCACCGATCTCCCCCTCATCCCCCTCTAGGAACTCCGGGAATTTGTCGAGGAAACTCGGAGTCACCAGGATAGAGCCCAACTGGCGCTCGACCGCTGGAGCTCATTCGAGAGGGTTTACTGGTCGGCCCACGCTGCTCGCCAGGCGCCTGGGCTCGATGTGAATGAGCGAAAGCGAGTCAGGAACTTCCTGGGGACACTCCTGGTGAGGGCGAGGGACGTCAGTGCCCCTCCCTCATCCTCCCAGTAAATGTGTATATAGGTTTTTAACTGTACTGGTGGTGGTTGCACAACGCTTCCGACATGGAGACAACTATAGCCAGCCTCAACATCAACAGCAGCAGGGAGTCACAGCGCAGATTCCAGACCCTCTCGGTCCTCCGGGACGGGAGATATGCGGTGTGCTTCCTGCAAGAAACCCACACTACCCCGGGACACGAAGCCACCTGGCTCCTGGAATGGCGAGGTGGGGGGGGGGGGGTTCTACATGAGTCACCTCACCCGCAGATCTGGCGGGGTGGCTGTCCTGTTGGCCCCGCATTTTCAGCCGGAGATCTTGGGGGTCAGGGAGCCAGTGCCAGGCCGTTTGCTTCACCTGACGGTTCGGCTGGGGGGCGCGGTGCTTCACTTGGTGAACGTCTACGCTCCCCCGGCCGGGCCGAGGCAAGCGAGCTTCTTCCAAGAAGTGTCCGCTCATCTCGCTTCCATCGACGAGGGCCAGTGCGTCGTCCTCGGGGGAGATTTTAATTGCGTCCTCGAGGGCAGGGACCACGGCGGTGCCCGCACTGACCGCGCGTCAGGGAAGAGGTTGGGGGACTTGGTCAAGTCCTTCGACCTGGTGGACGTCTGGCGGAATCTCCATCCCGACTCCATCGCCTTCACCTTCGTGAGGCCTGGGGTCGGAGTGTCCAGAATCGACCGCCTGTACGTTTCGCGGGCGTACGCCTCCTGTTTCCCGAAGGCCTCCATGCGGCAGGTGTCGTGCACGGACCACCACCTGGTGTGGGCGGAACTCCTTCCGTTCGGCGCCAGGCTCGGCTCCGCGTACTGGCACTTTAACAACCTGCTGCTGGAGGACGAGCGGTTCCGGGACTCGTTTCGTCGCTTCTGGGCCGGCTGGAGAAGGAAGCGGGGAAGCTTCCCCTCCCTGAGGCTATGGTGGGACGTGGGCAAGGCTCACGTCCGCGTCTTCTGTCAGGAGTACGCGAGGGGGTCGACGAAGAGGCGGAAATCCAGGATCGGGGAGTTGGAGAGGGAGTTGCTCGACCTGGAGTCACGCCTCGGTCAGCCCGACGCGGACCCGGCCCTGCGCGGGGTGTACGAAGAGAAGAAGGCCGCGCTCCGGGACCTGCAGCTCGTCGGGGCTCGGGGCGCGTACGTGAGGTCGCGGATCCAGCTCCTCCAGGACCTGGACCGCGGCTCCCCCTTCTTCTACTCGCTGGAAAAAAGGCGTGGCACCCGTCAGCAGCTCCTTGTGCTGCTGGCCGACGACGGGTCCCTCGTCTCGGATCCGGAGGGCGTCAGGGCCCACGTCCGAAACTATTACACAGCCCTGTTCTCTCCGGATCCGTCCAGCGAGGATGCTCGCAGAGTTCTGTGGGAGGACCTGCCGCAGCTCGGCCCGGAGGACGCCGGAAGGCTCGACGCTCCCGTCACTTTGGAGGAGCTGACCGGCGCCCTCGACCGGCTCTCGAGGGGCAAAACCCCGGGGCTGGACGGGCTGACTGTGGAGTTCTTCAGGGCGTTCTGGGACGTCCTGGGGAGCGACTACGCACAGGTCCTGGGGGAGTGTTTAAATGCCGGACAGCTGCCCCTTTCTTGGCGCAGGGCGGTCATCGTCCTGCTGCCAAAGAAGGGGGACCTTCGTTCCTTAAAGAACTGGCGTCCGGTCTCCCTCCTCGGCACGGATTACAAAATCTTCGCCAGGGTGTTGTCTTCTCGCCTGGCCTCCGTGCTGGCCCACATGATCCACCCGGACCAGTCCTACACGGTCCCGGGCCGGAGGATACACGATAACGTCCACCTGGTCCGGGACCTGATCCATTTCTGTCGACGGGCTGGTCTGCCGAGCGCCTTCCTGTCTCTCGACCAGGAGAAGGCGTTCGACAGGGTCGATCACGAGTACCTGCTCGGGACTCTGCGGGCATTCGGGTTCGGGGCGCAGTTCGTCGCCCGGATCCGACTTTTGTACGCCGCCGCAGAGTGTCTGGTTAAAGTTAACGGGTCCCTGACGGCGCCCCTTCGCTTCGGGAGAGGAGTGCGTCAAGGCTGCCCCCTGTCCGGCCAGCTGTATTCCCTGTGCGTGGAGCCTTTCCTGCGCCTCTTGCGGAGGAGGTTGTCGGGGCTGGTTCTGCGCGGCGCGGGCACGGGGGTGGTCCTCTCGGCCTACGCCGACGACGTGCTCCTCACTTTCACCGACCCGGCTGACCTGGGGAGGATGCGCGAGTGCCAGGCCGTGTACTCGGCGGCGTCTTCCGCCAGGATCAACTGGGCCAAATGTTCCGGACTACTGGTCGGCCCGTGGCGGGTGGACTCTCTGCCGGAGGAGTTACGGGGGTTCAGCTGGAGTACCACCCATCTCCTCTACCTGGGGGTCTACCTCAGCCCGGCTGAGGAATCCTGGCCGGCCAACTGGCAGGAGCTGGAGGCCAAAGTCTCGGCTCGCCTAGGCCGCTGGACAGGACTGCTCCGAGTGCTATCTTACAGGAGTCGAGTGCTGGTCATAAACCAGCTGGTGGCCGCCATGCTGTGGTACCGGCTGGTCACTTTGGTCCCTCCTCTTGGCTTTGTCGCTGGCATCCAGAGAACGTTGGTCGATTTCTTCTGGGACAAAAAGATGCACTGGGTCGCCGCGCAGGCTCTGAGTCTCCCTATTGAGGAGGGCGGTCAGTCGCTGGTGTGCGCCCGCACCCAGGTCGCGACGTTCCGCCTTCAGACCTTGCGGCGATACCTTTACGTCGAGCCTCCTCCTAGATGGTGCGCCCTGGCGACGTATTTTTTCCGCCAGGTGCGTAACCTCAACTACGACACGCAGCTCCTGTTCGTCGACCGTGACGGTTTGCAGGTCGCCCTCAAGACGCTGCCTGTCTTTTACCAGGACCTGATCACTGTCTGGAACATGGTCGAATCGCGTCGCGCCTACCCTCCGGCTGGAGTAGCGGCTGTCGTCAGGGAGCCGTTGCTCAGGAATCCGCACCTCCGTACTCGCGGGTTCGAGTGGCTGTCGGAGGAGAGGGCCGCGGCGGCGAGGGTGACCAGGGTCGGGGACGTGCTGGGTGCCGGGGGCCTGGGCTGGACGCTGCCGCAGGACATAGCAGGCAGGGCGGCGGTAGACGTCCAGTACGTGGCCACCGCCATCCGACGCCTCAAAACGGCGGTGCTCGGACCCGACGTAGTACACCAGTTGGAGGACGCTCAGGTGTGCGGTGGGATCCCGTCCGAGCTCACCCCAGCCCGGACGGAATTTCACATTGGCCCCAAGGTCCCGTACTTCCCGCGGGAGCCTGTGCCCCACAACCTGAGCCGCCTCCGAAATTTTAACTTTGTTTCGTTTAGGGAGGTGAACAGGAGAGCCCTGTACAGACTGCTGCTGCACACCGTCCACCTCTTCTCCCTCATCCACCGTCCGGACACGCCTTGGCGTGCCCATTTGCCACCGGGCGGTGGGGATCCCCAGTGGAGGGCTCTCTACGCGGGAGTCCTCCCCCTTTCTCTCGGGGATCTGGGGTGGAGGGTGCTGCACGCAGCAGTCCCCTGCAACCGCAGATTGCGGTGGTTCACGGACTCCCAGCCCAACTGCTTGTTCTGTGGCGCTGTGGAGTCCGTGGACCACGTGTATATTGGGTGTGGGCGTTTGCACTCCCTTTTTGATTTTCTGAAAAACCTTCTCCTCTGTTTTTGGCTGCACTTCAGTCCCACGCTCCTGATCTTTGGGCACCCGGTACGGAGGAAGGAGGGCAGGTCTGAAGACCTCCTCGTGGGTCTGCTCCTGGGCCTGGCCAAACTGGCCATCAACAGGTCCAGGCAGCGGGCCGTGGAGGGGGTCGTTAGGGCCGACTGCCTGCCCCTCTTCCGCGGTTACGTTAGAGCCCGGGTGTCCTTGGAGAAGGAGCACGCGGCGTCGACCAACACCCTGGAGTTGTTCAGGGAGAGGTGGGCGCCGCAGGGAGTGGAGTGCATCATTTCTCCCTCCAATTCTATTTTGATTTAGTCCCTACCCTCCCCTTCACTGTTTTGATCACACAGCACTGTCCTTTGATGTGAAGGGCAGTGTTTGTCACTGGCCACCCGGGTGTTTTCCTGTCTTCCTGGTGGTGGAAACTGAATAAAGATTCGTGCACTTTGTGTCTTTCACAGTGTCTTACACCTGCACACACACACCATGGGTGCTGGGGATAAAATAAGCACTACCGCAGTTAGGTGGTAGTGTAGGGTAAAGAAAAAAATAAAAGAAGAAGAAAAAGAAAAAAAAAAAAAAAAAAAAAAAAAAAAAAAAAAAATTCCCCCGGTCTCTCTAGGGAAGAGGCGCCGGCCCTTGGAGGGGAGAGACATTCCAGCAGCGCGCTGGTGGTGCTGCCCCTCTCCAGGGGAAGAGCCAATGGTGTCTCTCGACTGTCCCGCACCACGGCCCGACCTACCTGAACCCCCAGGGGCTACAGCAGGGCCTCTGCTACTTCAACTCCTCCGGCCCCTGGGGAGGACCGTAATAACCACACGGGCCACTGTGTGGGCGACAACGGAGAACCCTCTGCTGGGTCATCGAGCGGTGGAGAGGAGGAAGGTATTATCCTCGCTCCTCCCTCCCAGACTGTTTTTCCGGGGGCCTTTGCCCTGGGGGAGGACCTTTTCCCCGAGGAGCCGGGCGTCCCGGTGTCGGGAGGGGAGCAGGGCCCCGAGCCTCTGCTGCCCGACGACCCGAACTCGGGAAGGGGTGCGCCGAGAAAGGTACCGCCGGTGACCCTGGGGGTAGGGTCGCCGGGGGTTTGAGGCCCGTTGGTGGCGCCGGACCAGCCCCCATCCTCTCGGTGGGGGAGGGGTCGGTGACCGAGGGTGACCTCCCGGAGGAGGGTTCGGGATCGGTGGCGGACACCGGGGACAACGCGGACTCCGTCTGCAGCGACATTTGAGTCCCAGGTGCCCCCCACCGATCTCCCCCTCATCCCCCTCTAGGAACTCCGGGAATTTGTCGAGGAAACTCGGAGTCACCAGGATAGAGCCCAACTGGCGCTCGACCGCTGGAGCTCATTCGAGAGGGTTTACTGGTCGGCCCACGCTGCTCGCCAGGCGCCTGGGCTCGATGTGAATGAGCGAAAGCGAGTCAGGAACTTCCTGGGGACACTCCTGGTGAGGGCGAGGGACGTCAGTGCCCCTCCCTCATCCTCCCAGTAAATGTGTATATAGGTTTTTAACTGTACTGGTGGTGGTTGCACAACGCTTCCGACATGGAGACAACTATAGCCAGCCTCAACATCAACAGCAGCAGGGAGTCACAGCGCAGATTCCAGACCCTCTCGGTCCTCCGGGACGGGAGATATGCGGTGTGCTTCCTGCAAGAAACCCACACTACCCCGGGACACGAAGCCACCTGGCTCCTGGAATGGCGAGGTGGGGGGGGGGGGGTTCTACATGAGTCACCTCACCCGCAGATCTGGCGGGGTGGCTATCCTGTTGGCCCCGCATTTTCAGCCGGAGATCTTGGGGGTCAGGGAGCCAGTGCCAGGCCGTTTGCTTCACCTGACGGTTCGGCTGGGGGGCGCGGTGCTTCACTTGGTGAACGTCTACGCTCCCCCGGCCGGGCCGAGGCAAGCGAGCTTCTTCCAAGAAGTGTCCGCTCATCTCGCTTCCATCGACGAGGGCCAGTGCGTCGTCCTCGGGGGAGATTTTAATTGCGTCCTCGAGGGCAGGGACCACGGCGGTGCCCGCACTGACCGCGCGTCAGGGAAGAGGTTGGGGGACTTGGTCAAGTCCTTCGACCTGGTGGACGTCTGGCGGAATCTCCATCCCGACTCCATCGCCTTCACCTTCGTGAGGCCTGGGGTCGGAGTGTCCAGAATCGACCGCCTGTACGTTTCGCGGGCGTACGCCTCCTGTTTCCCGAAGGCCTCCATGCGGCAGGTGTCGTGCACGGACCACCACCTGGTGTGGGCGGAACTCCTTCCGTTCGGCGCCAGGCTCGGCTCCGCGTACTGGCACTTTAACAACCTGCTGCTGGAGGACGAGCGGTTCCGGGACTCGTTTCGTCGCTTCTGGGCCGGCTGGAGAAGGAAGCGGGGAAGCTTCCCCTCCCTGAGGCTATGGTGGGACGTGGGCAAGGCTCACGTCCGCGTCTTCTGTCAGGAGTACGCGAGGGGGTCGACGAAGAGGCGGAAATCCAGGATCGGGGAGTTGGAGAGGGAGTTGCTCGACCTGGAGTCACGCCTCGGTCAGCCCGACGCGGACCCGGCCCTGCGCGGGGTGTACGAAGAGAAGAAGGCCGCGCTCCGGGACCTGCAGCTCGTCGGGGCTCGGGGCGCGTACGTGAGGTCGCGGATCCAGCTCCTCCAGGACCTGGACCGCGGCTCCCCCTTCTTCTACTCGCTGGAAAAAAGGCGTGGCACCCGTCAGCAGCTCCTTGTGCTGCTGGCCGACGACGGGTCCCTCGTCTCGGATCCGGAGGGCGTCAGGGCCCACGTCCGAAACTATTACACAGCCCTGTTCTCTCCGGATCCGTCCAGCGAGGATGCTCGCAGAGTTCTGTGGGAGGACCTGCCGCAGCTCGGCCCGGAGGACGCCGGAAGGCTCGACGCTCCCGTCACTTTGGAGGAGCTGACCGGCGCCCTCGACCGGCTCTCGAGGGGCAAAACCCCGGGGCTGGACGGGCTGACTGTGGAGTTCTTCAGGGCGTTCTGGGACGTCCTGGGGAGCGACTACGCACAGGTCCTGGGGGAGTGTTTAAATGCCGGACAGCTGCCCCTTTCTTGGCGCAGGGCGGTCATCGTCCTGCTGCCAAAGAAGGGGGACCTTCGTTCCTTAAAGAACTGGCGTCCGGTCTCCCTCCTCGGCACGGATTACAAAATCTTCGCCAGGGTGTTGTCTTCTCGCCTGGCCTCCGTGCTGGCCCACATGATCCACCCGGACCAGTCCTACACGGTCCCGGGCCGGAGGATACACGATAACGTCCACCTGGTCCGGGACCTGATCCATTTCTGTCGACGGGCTGGTCTGCCGAGCGCCTTCCTGTCTCTCGACCAGGAGAAGGCGTTCGACAGGGTCGATCACGAGTACCTGCTCGGGACTCTGCGGGCATTCGGGTTCGGGGCGCAGTTCGTCGCCCGGATCCGACTTTTGTACGCCGCCGCAGAGTGTCTGGTTAAAGTTAACGGGTCCCTGACGGCGCCCCTTCGCTTCGGGAGAGGAGTGCGTCAAGGCTGCCCCCTGTCCGGCCAGCTGTATTCCCTGTGCGTGGAGCCTTTCCTGCGCCTCTTGCGGAGGAGGTTGTCGGGGCTGGTTCTGCGCGGCGCGGGCACGGGGGTGGTCCTCTCGGCCTACGCCGACGACGTGCTCCTCACTTTCACCGACCCGGCTGACCTGGGGAGGATGCGCGAGTGCCAGGCCGTGTACTCGGCGGCGTCTTCCGCCAGGATCAACTGGGCCAAATGTTCCGGACTACTGGTCGGCCCGTGGCGGGTGGACTCTCTGCCGGAGGAGTTACGGGGGTTCAGCTGGAGTACCACCCATCTCCTCTACCTGGGGGTCTACCTCAGCCCGGCTGAGGAATCCTGGCCGGCCAACTGGCAGGAGCTGGAGGCCAAAGTCTCGGCTCGCCTAGGCCGCTGGACAGGACTGCTCCGAGTGCTATCTTACAGGAGTCGAGTGCTGGTCATAAACCAGCTGGTGGCCGCCATGCTGTGGTACCGGCTGGTCACTTTGGTCCCTCCTCTTGGCTTTGTCGCTGGCATCCAGAGAACGTTGGTCGATTTCTTCTGGGACAAAAAGATGCACTGGGTCGCCGCGCAGGCTCTGAGTCTCCCTATTGAGGAGGGCGGTCAGTCGCTGGTGTGCGCCCGCACCCAGGTCGCGACGTTCCGCCTTCAGACCTTGCGGCGATACCTTTACGTCGAGCCTCCTCCTAGATGGTGCGCCCTGGCGACGTATTTTTTCCGCCAGGTGCGTAACCTCAACTACGACACGCAGCTCCTGTTCGTCGACCGTGACGGTTTGCAGGTCGCCCTCAAGACGCTGCCTGTCTTTTACCAGGACCTGATCACTGTCTGGAACATGGTCGAATCGCGTCGCGCCTACCCTCCGGCTGGAGTAGCGGCTGTCGTCAGGGAGCCGTTGCTCAGGAATCCGCACCTCCGTACTCGCGGGTTCGAGTGGCTGTCGGAGGAGAGGGCCGCGGCGGCGAGGGTGACCAGGGTCGGGGACGTGCTGGGTGCCGGGGGCCTGGGCTGGACGCTGCCGCAGGACATAGCAGGCAGGGCGGCGGTAGACGTCCAGTACGTGGCCACCGCCATCCGACGCCTCAAAACGGCGGTGCTCGGACCCGACGTAGTACACCAGTTGGAGGACGCTCAGGTGTGCGGTGGGATCCCGTCCGAGCTCACCCCAGCCCGGACGGAATTTCACATTGGCCCCAAGGTCCCGTACTTCCCGCGGGAGCCTGTGCCCCACAACCTGAGCCGCCTCCGAAATTTTAACTTTGTTTCGTTTAGGGAGGTGAACAGGAGAGCCCTGTACAGACTGCTGCTGCACACCGTCCACCTCTTCTCCCTCATCCACCGTCCGGACACGCCTTGGCGTGCCCATTTGCCACCGGGCGGTGGGGATCCCCAGTGGAGGGCTCTCTACGCGGGAGTCCTCCCCCTTTCTCTCGGGGATCTGGGGTGGAGGGTGCTGCACGCAGCAGTCCCCTGCAACCGCAGATTGCGGTGGTTCACGGACTCCCAGCCCAACTGCTTGTTCTGTGGCGCTGTGGAGTCCGTGGACCACGTGTATATTGGGTGTGGGCGTTTGCACTCCCTTTTTGATTTTCTGAAAAACCTTCTCCTCTGTTTTTGGCTGCACTTCAGTCCCACGCTCCTGATCTTTGGGCACCCGGTACGGAGGAAGGAGGGCAGGTCTGAAGACCTCCTCGTGGGTCTGCTCCTGGGCCTGGCCAAACTGGCCATCAACAGGTCCAGGCAGCGGGCCGTGGAGGGGGTCGTTAGGGCCGACTGCCTGCCCCTCTTCCGCGGTTACGTTAGAGCCCGGGTGTCCTTGGAGAAGGAGCACGCGGCGTCGACCAACACCCTGGAGTTGTTCAGGGAGAGGTGGGCGCCGCAGGGAGTGGAGTGCATCATTTCTCCCTCCAATTCTATTTTGATTTAGTCCCTACCCTCCCCTTCACTGTTTTGATCACACAGCACTGTCCTTTGATGTGAAGGGCAGTGTTTGTCACTGGCCACCCGGGTGTTTTCCTGTCTTCCTGGTGGTGGAAACTGAATAAAGATTCGTGCACTTTGTGTCTTTCACAGTGTCTTACACCTGCACACACACACCATGGGTGCTGGGGATAAAATAAGCACTACCGCAGTTAGGTGGTAGTGTAGGGTAAAGAAAAAAAAAAAAAAAATCCCCCCCGGTCTCTCTGGGGAAAAAAAAAAGAAAGAAAAAAAAAAAAAAAAAAAAAAATAAATTCCCCCGGTCTCTCTAGGGAAGAGGCGCCGGCCCTTGGAGGGGAGAGACATTC
The DNA here is from genome assembly GCF_037043375.1 of Chiloscyllium plagiosum. NCBI lineage: Eukaryota > Metazoa > Chordata > Chondrichthyes > Orectolobiformes > Hemiscylliidae > Chiloscyllium > Chiloscyllium plagiosum. Next base: position 86,247,852 of record NW_028270148.1, on the reverse strand, counting down.
CAGCAGCGCGCTGGTGGTGCTGCCCCTCTCCAGGGGAAGAGCCAATGGTGTCTCTCGACTGTCCCGCACCACGGCCCGACCTACCTGAACCCCCAGGGGCTACAGCAGGGCCTCTGCTACTTCAACTCCTCCGGCCCCTGGGGAGGACCGTAATAACCACACGGGCCACTGTGTGGGCGACAACGGAGAACCCTCTGCTGGGTCATCGAGCGGTGGAGAGGAGGAAGGTATTATCCTCGCTCCTCCCTCCCAGACTGTTTTTCCGGGGGCCTTTGCCCTGGGGGAGGACCTTTTCCCCGAGGAGCCGGGCGTCCCGGTGTCGGGAGGGGAGCAGGGCCCCGAGCCTCTGCTGCCCGACGACCCGAACTCGGGAAGGGGTGCGCCGAGAAAGGTACCGCCGGTGACCCTGGGGGTAGGGTCGCCGGGGGTTTGAGGCCCGTTGGTGGCGCCGGACCAGCCCCCATCCTCTCGGTGGGGGAGGGGTCGGTGACCGAGGGTGACCTCCCGGAGGAGGGTTCGGGATCGGTGGCGGACACCGGGGACAACGCGGACTCCGTCTGCAGCGACATTTGAGTCCCAGGTGCCCCCCACCGATCTCCCCCTCATCCCCCTCTAGGAACTCCGGGAATTTGTCGAGGAAACTCGGAGTCACCAGGATAGAGCCCAACTGGCGCTCGACCGCTGGAGCTCATTCGAGAGGGTTTACTGGTCGGCCCACGCTGCTCGCCAGGCGCCTGGGCTCGATGTGAATGAGCGAAAGCGAGTCAGGAACTTCCTGGGGACACTCCTGGTGAGGGCGAGGGACGTCAGTGCCCCTCCCTCATCCTCCCAGTAAATGTGTATATAGGTTTTTAACTGTACTGGTGGTGGTTGCACAACGCTTCCGACATGGAGACAACTATAGCCAGCCTCAACATCAACAGCAGCAGGGAGTCACAGCGCAGATTCCAGACCCTCTCGGTCCTCCGGGACGGGAGATATGCGGTGTGCTTCCTGCAAGAAACCCACACTACCCCGGGACACGAAGCCACCTGGCTCCTGGAATGGCGAGGTGGGGGGGGGGGGGTTCTACATGAGTCACCTCACCCGCAGATCTGGCGGGGTGGCTGTCCTGTTGGCCCCGCATTTTCAGCCGGAGATCTTGGGGGTCAGGGAGCCAGTGCCAGGCCGTTTGCTTCACCTGACGGTTCGGCTGGGGGGCGCGGTGCTTCACTTGGTGAACGTCTACGCTCCCCCGGCCGGGCCGAGGCAAGCGAGCTTCTTCCAAGAAGTGTCCGCTCATCTCGCTTCCATCGACGAGGGCCAGTGCGTCGTCCTCGGGGGAGATTTTAATTGCGTCCTCGAGGGCAGGGACCACGGCGGTGCCCGCACTGACCGCGCGTCAGGGAAGAGGTTGGGGGACTTGGTCAAGTCCTTCGACCTGGTGGACGTCTGGCGGAATCTCCATCCCGACTCCATCGCCTTCACCTTCGTGAGGCCTGGGGTCGGAGTGTCCAGAATCGACCGCCTGTACGTTTCGCGGGCGTACGCCTCCTGTTTCCCGAAGGCCTCCATGCGGCAGGTGTCGTGCACGGACCACCACCTGGTGTGGGCGGAACTCCTTCCGTTCGGCGCCAGGCTCGGCTCCGCGTACTGGCACTTTAACAACCTGCTGCTGGAGGACGAGCGGTTCCGGGACTCGTTTCGTCGCTTCTGGGCCGGCTGGAGAAGGAAGCGGGGAAGCTTCCCCTCCCTGAGGCTATGGTGGGACGTGGGCAAGGCTCACGTCCGCGTCTTCTGTCAGGAGTACGCGAGGGGGTCGACGAAGAGGCGGAAATCCAGGATCGGGGAGTTGGAGAGGGAGTTGCTCGACCTGGAGTCACGCCTCGGTCAGCCCGACGCGGACCCGGCCCTGCGCGGGGTGTACGAAGAGAAGAAGGCCGCGCTCCGGGACCTGCAGCTCGTCGGGGCTCGGGGCGCGTACGTGAGGTCGCGGATCCAGCTCCTCCAGGACCTGGACCGCGGCTCCCCCTTCTTCTACTCGCTGGAAAAAAGGCGTGGCACCCGTCAGCAGCTCCTTGTGCTGCTGGCCGACGACGGGTCCCTCGTCTCGGATCCGGAGGGCGTCAGGGCCCACGTCCGAAACTATTACACAGCCCTGTTCTCTCCGGATCCGTCCAGCGAGGATGCTCGCAGAGTTCTGTGGGAGGACCTGCCGCAGCTCGGCCCGGAGGACGCCGGAAGGCTCGACGCTCCCGTCACTTTGGAGGAGCTGACCGGCGCCCTCGACCGGCTCTCGAGGGGCAAAACCCCGGGGCTGGACGGGCTGACTGTGGAGTTCTTCAGGGCGTTCTGGGACGTCCTGGGGAGCGACTACGCACAGGTCCTGGGGGAGTGTTTAAATGCCGGACAGCTGCCCCTTTCTTGGCGCAGGGCGGTCATCGTCCTGCTGCCAAAGAAGGGGGACCTTCGTTCCTTAAAGAACTGGCGTCCGGTCTCCCTCCTCGGCACGGATTACAAAATCTTCGCCAGGGTGTTGTCTTCTCGCCTGGCCTCCGTGCTGGCCCACATGATCCACCCGGACCAGTCCTACACGGTCCCGGGCCGGAGGATACACGATAACGTCCACCTGGTCCGGGACCTGATCCATTTCTGTCGACGGGCTGGTCTGCCGAGCGCCTTCCTGTCTCTCGACCAGGAGAAGGCGTTCGACAGGGTCGATCACGAGTACCTGCTCGGGACTCTGCGGGCATTCGGGTTCGGGGCGCAGTTCGTCGCCCGGATCCGACTTTTGTACGCCGCCGCAGAGTGTCTGGTTAAAGTTAACGGGTCCCTGACGGCGCCCCTTCGCTTCGGGAGAGGAGTGCGTCAAGGCTGCCCCCTGTCCGGCCAGCTGTATTCCCTGTGCGTGGAGCCTTTCCTGCGCCTCTTGCGGAGGAGGTTGTCGGGGCTGGTTCTGCGCGGCGCGGGCACGGGGGTGGTCCTCTCGGCCTACGCCGACGACGTGCTCCTCACTTTCACCGACCCGGCTGACCTGGGGAGGATGCGCGAGTGCCAGGCCGTGTACTCGGCGGCGTCTTCCGCCAGGATCAACTGGGCCAAATGTTCCGGACTACTGGTCGGCCCGTGGCGGGTGGACTCTCTGCCGGAGGAGTTACGGGGGTTCAGCTGGAGTACCACCCATCTCCTCTACCTGGGGGTCTACCTCAGCCCGGCTGAGGAATCCTGGCCGGCCAACTGGCAGGAGCTGGAGGCCAAAGTCTCGGCTCGCCTAGGCCGCTGGACAGGACTGCTCCGAGTGCTATCTTACAGGAGTCGAGTGCTGGTCATAAACCAGCTGGTGGCCGCCATGCTGTGGTACCGGCTGGTCACTTTGGTCCCTCCTCTTGGCTTTGTCGCTGGCATCCAGAGAACGTTGGTCGATTTCTTCTGGGACAAAAAGATGCACTGGGTCGCCGCGCAGGCTCTGAGTCTCCCTATTGAGGAGGGCGGTCAGTCGCTGGTGTGCGCCCGCACCCAGGTCGCGACGTTCCGCCTTCAGACCTTGCGGCGATACCTTTACGTCGAGCCTCCTCCTAGATGGTGCGCCCTGGCGACGTATTTTTTCCGCCAGGTGCGTAACCTCAACTACGACACGCAGCTCCTGTTCGTCGACCGTGACGGTTTGCAGGTCGCCCTCAAGACGCTGCCTGTCTTTTACCAGGACCTGATCACTGTCTGGAACATGGTCGAATCGCGTCGCGCCTACCCTCCGGCTGGAGTAGCGGCTGTCGTCAGGGAGCCGTTGCTCAGGAATCCGCACCTCCGTACTCGCGGGTTCGAGTGGCTGTCGGAGGAGAGGGCCGCGGCGGCGAGGGTGACCAGGGTCGGGGACGTGCTGGGTGCCGGGGGCCTGGGCTGGACGCTGCCGCAGGACATAGCAGGCAGGGCGGCGGTAGACGTCCAGTACGTGGCCACCGCCATCCGACGCCTCAAAACGGCGGTGCTCGGACCCGACGTAGTACACCAGTTGGAGGACGCTCAGGTGTGCGGTGGGATCCCGTCCGAGCTCACCCCAGCCCGGACGGAATTTCACATTGGCCCCAAGGTCCCGTACTTCCCGCGGGAGCCTGTGCCCCACAACCTGAGCCGCCTCCGAAATTTTAACTTTGTTTCGTTTAGGGAGGTGAACAGGAGAGCCCTGTACAGACTGCTGCTGCACACCGTCCACCTCTTCTCCCTCATCCACCGTCCGGACACGCCTTGGCGTGCCCATTTGCCACCGGGCGGTGGGGATCCCCAGTGGAGGGCTCTCTACGCGGGAGTCCTCCCCCTTTCTCTCGGGGATCTGGGGTGGAGGGTGCTGCACGCAGCAGTCCCCTGCAACCGCAGATTGCGGTGGTTCACGGACTCCCAGCCCAACTGCTTGTTCTGTGGCGCTGTGGAGTCCGTGGACCACGTGTATATTGGGTGTGGGCGTTTGCACTCCCTTTTTGATTTTCTGAAAAACCTTCTCCTCTGTTTTTGGCTGCACTTCAGTCCCACGCTCCTGATCTTTGGGCACCCGGTACGGAGGAAGGAGGGCAGGTCTGAAGACCTCCTCGTGGGTCTGCTCCTGGGCCTGGCCAAACTGGCCATCAACAGGTCCAGGCAGCGGGCCGTGGAGGGGGTCGTTAGGGCCGACTGCCTGCCCCTCTTCCGCGGTTACGTTAGAGCCCGGGTGTCCTTGGAGAAGGAGCACGCGGCGTCGACCAACACCCTGGAGTTGTTCAGGGAGAGGTGGGCGCCGCAGGGAGTGGAGTGCATCATTTCTCCCTCCAATTCTATTTTGATTTAGTCCCTACCCTCCCCTTCACTGTTTTGATCACACAGCACTGTCCTTTGATGTGAAGGGCAGTGTTTGTCACTGGCCACCCGGGTGTTTTCCTGTCTTCCTGGTGGTGGAAACTGAATAAAGATTCGTGCACTTTGTGTCTTTCACAGTGTCTTACACCTGCACACACACACCATGGGTGCTGGGGATAAAATAAGCACTACCGCAGTTAGGTGGTAGTGTAGGGTAAAGAAAGAAGAAAAAAAAAAAAAGAGAAAAAAAAAAAAAAAAAAAAAAAATTAAATCCCCCCCAGTCTCTCTGGGGAAGAGCCACCGGCCCTTGGAGGGGAGGGACTCTCCTGCAGCGCACTGGCGGTGCTAGGGAAAAAAAAAAAAAAAAAAAAAAAAAAAATAAATTCCCCCGGTCTCTCTAGGGAAGAGGCGCCGGCCCTTGGAGGGGAGAGACATTCCAGCAGCGCGCTGGTGGTGCTGCCCCTCTCCAGGGGAAGAGCCAATGGTGTCTCTCGACTGTCCCGCACCACGGCCCGACCTACCTGAACCCCCAGGGGCTACAGCAGGGCCTCTGCTACTTCAACTCCTCCGGCCCCTGGGGAGGACCGTAATAACCACACGGGCCACTGTGTGGGCGACAACGGAGAACCCTCTGCTGGGTCATCGAGCGGTGGAGAGGAGGAAGGTATTATCCTCGCTCCTCCCTCCCAGACTGTTTTTCCGGGGGCCTTTGCCCTGGGGGAGGACCTTTTCCCCGAGGAGCCGGGCGTCCCGGTGTCGGGAGGGGAGCAGGGCCCCGAGCCTCTGCTGCCCGACGACCCGAACTCGGGAAGGGGTGCGCCGAGAAAGGTACCGCCGGTGACCCTGGGGGTAGGGTCGCCGGGGGTTTGAGGCCCGTTGGTGGCGCCGGACCAGCCCCCATCCTCTCGGTGGGGGAGGGGTCGGTGACCGAGGGTGACCTCCCGGAGGAGGGTTCGGGATCGGTGGCGGACACCGGGGACAACGCGGACTCCGTCTGCAGCGACATTTGAGTCCCAGGTGCCCCCCACCGATCTCCCCCTCATCCCCCTCTAGGAACTCCGGGAATTTGTCGAGGAAACTCGGAGTCACCAGGATAGAGCCCAACTGGCGCTCGACCGCTGGAGCTCATTCGAGAGGGTTTACTGGTCGGCCCACGCTGCTCGCCAGGCGCCTGGGCTCGATGTGAATGAGCGAAAGCGAGTCAGGAACTTCCTGGGGACACTCCTGGTGAGGGCGAGGGACGTCAGTGCCCCTCCCTCATCCTCCCAGTAAATGTGTATATAGGTTTTTAACTGTACTGGTGGTGGTTGCACAACGCTTCCGACATGGAGACAACTATAGCCAGCCTCAACATCAACAGCAGCAGGGAGTCACAGCGCAGATTCCAGACCCTCTCGGTCCTCCGGGACGGGAGATATGCGGTGTGCTTCCTGCAAGAAACCCACACTACCCCGGGACACGAAGCCACCTGGCTCCTGGAATGGCGAGGTGGGGGGGGGGGGGGTTCTACATGAGTCACCTCACCCGCAGATCTGGCGGGGTGGCTATCCTGTTGGCCCCGCATTTTCAGCCGGAGATCTTGGGGGTCAGGGAGCCAGTGCCAGGCCGTTTGCTTCACCTGACGGTTCGGCTGGGGGGCGCGGTGCTTCACTTGGTGAACGTCTACGCTCCCCCGGCCGGGCCGAGGCAAGCGAGCTTCTTCCAAGAAGTGTCCGCTCATCTCGCTTCCATCGACGAGGGCCAGTGCGTCGTCCTCGGGGGAGATTTTAATTGCGTCCTCGAGGGCAGGGACCACGGCGGTGCCCGCACTGACCGCGCGTCAGGGAAGAGGTTGGGGGACTTGGTCAAGTCCTTCGACCTGGTGGACGTCTGGCGGAATCTCCATCCCGACTCCATCGCCTTCACCTTCGTGAGGCCTGGGGTCGGAGTGTCCAGAATCGACCGCCTGTACGTTTCGCGGGCGTACGCCTCCTGTTTCCCGAAGGCCTCCATGCGGCAGGTGTCGTGCACGGACCACCACCTGGTGTGGGCGGAACTCCTTCCGTTCGGCGCCAGGCTCGGCTCCGCGTACTGGCACTTTAACAACCTGCTGCTGGAGGACGAGCGGTTCCGGGACTCGTTTCGTCGCTTCTGGGCCGGCTGGAGAAGGAAGCGGGGAAGCTTCCCCTCCCTGAGGCTATGGTGGGACGTGGGCAAGGCTCACGTCCGCGTCTTCTGTCAGGAGTACGCGAGGGGGTCGACGAAGAGGCGGAAATCCAGGATCGGGGAGTTGGAGAGGGAGTTGCTCGACCTGGAGTCACGCCTCGGTCAGCCCGACGCGGACCCGGCCCTGCGCGGGGTGTACGAAGAGAAGAAGGCCGCGCTCCGGGACCTGCAGCTCGTCGGGGCTCGGGGCGCGTACGTGAGGTCGCGGATCCAGCTCCTCCAGGACCTGGACCGCGGCTCCCCCTTCTTCTACTCGCTGGAAAAAAGGCGTGGCACCCGTCAGCAGCTCCTTGTGCTGCTGGCCGACGACGGGTCCCTCGTCTCGGATCCGGAGGGCGTCAGGGCCCACGTCCGAAACTATTACACAGCCCTGTTCTCTCCGGATCCGTCCAGCGAGGATGCTCGCAGAGTTCTGTGGGAGGACCTGCCGCAGCTCGGCCCGGAGGACGCCGGAAGGCTCGACGCTCCCGTCACTTTGGAGGAGCTGACCGGCGCCCTCGACCGGCTCTCGAGGGGCAAAACCCCGGGGCTGGACGGGCTGACTGTGGAGTTCTTCAGGGCGTTCTGGGACGTCCTGGGGAGCGACTACGCACAGGTCCTGGGGGAGTGTTTAAATGCCGGACAGCTGCCCCTTTCTTGGCGCAGGGCGGTCATCGTCCTGCTGCCAAAGAAGGGGGACCTTCGTTCCTTAAAGAACTGGCGTCCGGTCTCCCTCCTCGGCACGGATTACAAAATCTTCGCCAGGGTGTTGTCTTCTCGCCTGGCCTCCGTGCTGGCCCACATGATCCACCCGGACCAGTCCTACACGGTCCCGGGCCGGAGGATACACGATAACGTCCACCTGGTCCGGGACCTGATCCATTTCTGTCGACGGGCTGGTCTGCCGAGCGCCTTCCTGTCTCTCGACCAGGAGAAGGCGTTCGACAGGGTCGATCACGAGTACCTGCTCGGGACTCTGCGGGCATTCGGGTTCGGGGCGCAGTTCGTCGCCCGGATCCGACTTTTGTACGCCGCCGCAGAGTGTCTGGTTAAAGTTAACGGGTCCCTGACGGCGCCCCTTCGCTTCGGGAGAGGAGTGCGTCAAGGCTGCCCCCTGTCCGGCCAGCTGTATTCCCTGTGCGTGGAGCCTTTCCTGCGCCTCTTGCGGAGGAGGTTGTCGGGGCTGGTTCTGCGCGGCGCGGGCACGGGGGTGGTCCTCTCGGCCTACGCCGACGACGTGCTCCTCACTTTCACCGACCCGGCTGACCTGGGGAGGATGCGCGAGTGCCAGGCCGTGTACTCGGCGGCGTCTTCCGCCAGGATCAACTGGGCCAAATGTTCCGGACTACTGGTCGGCCCGTGGCGGGTGGACTCTCTGCCGGAGGAGTTACGGGGGTTCAGCTGGAGTACCACCCATCTCCTCTACCTGGGGGTCTACCTCAGCCCGGCTGAGGAATCCTGGCCGGCCAACTGGCAGGAGCTGGAGGCCAAAGTCTCGGCTCGCCTAGGCCGCTGGACAGGACTGCTCCGAGTGCTATCTTACAGGAGTCGAGTGCTGGTCATAAACCAGCTGGTGGCCGCCATGCTGTGGTACCGGCTGGTCACTTTGGTCCCTCCTCTTGGCTTTGTCGCTGGCATCCAGAGAACGTTGGTCGATTTCTTCTGGGACAAAAAGATGCACTGGGTCGCCGCGCAGGCTCTGAGTCTCCCTATTGAGGAGGGCGGTCAGTCGCTGGTGTGCGCCCGCACCCAGGTCGCGACGTTCCGCCTTCAGACCTTGCGGCGATACCTTTACGTCGAGCCTCCTCCTAGATGGTGCGCCCTGGCGACGTATTTTTTCCGCCAGGTGCGTAACCTCAACTACGACACGCAGCTCCTGTTCGTCGACCGTGACGGTTTGCAGGTCGCCCTCAAGACGCTGCCTGTCTTTTACCAGGACCTGATCACTGTCTGGAACATGGTCGAATCGCGTCGCGCCTACCCTCCGGCTGGAGTAGCGGCTGTCGTCAGGGAGCCGTTGCTCAGGAATCCGCACCTCCGTACTCGCGGGTTCGAGTGGCTGTCGGAGGAGAGGGCCGCGGCGGCGAGGGTGACCAGGGTCGGGGACGTGCTGGGTGCCGGGGGCCTGGGCTGGACGCTGCCGCAGGACATAGCAGGCAGGGCGGCGGTAGACGTCCAGTACGTGGCCACCGCCATCCGACGCCTCAAAACGGCGGTGCTCGGACCCGACGTAGTACACCAGTTGGAGGACGCTCAGGTGTGCGGTGGGATCCCGTCCGAGCTCACCCCAGCCCGGACGGAATTTCACATTGGCCCCAAGGTCCCGTACTTCCCGCGGGAGCCTGTGCCCCACAACCTGAGCCGCCTCCGAAATTTTAACTTTGTTTCGTTTAGGGAGGTGAACAGGAGAGCCCTGTACAGACTGCTGCTGCACACCGTCCACCTCTTCTCCCTCATCCACCGTCCGGACACGCCTTGGCGTGCCCATTTGCCACCGGGCGGTGGGGATCCCCAGTGGAGGGCTCTCTACGCGGGAGTCCTCCCCCTTTCTCTCGGGGATCTGGGGTGGAGGGTGCTGCACGCAGCAGTCCCCTGCAACCGCAGATTGCGGTGGTTCACGGACTCCCAGCCCAACTGCTTGTTCTGTGGCGCTGTGGAGTCCGTGGACCACGTGTATATTGGGTGTGGGCGTTTGCACTCCCTTTTTGATTTTCTGAAAAACCTTCTCCTCTGTTTTTGGCTGCACTTCAGTCCCACGCTCCTGATCTTTGGGCACCCGGTACGGAGGAAGGAGGGCAGGTCTGAAGACCTCCTCGTGGGTCTGCTCCTGGGCCTGGCCAAACTGGCCATCAACAGGTCCAGGCAGCGGGCCGTGGAGGGGGTCGTTAGGGCCGACTGCCTGCCCCTCTTCCGCGGTTACGTTAGAGCCCGGGTGTCCTTGGAGAAGGAGCACGCGGCGTCGACCAACACCCTGGAGTTGTTCAGGGAGAGGTGGGCGCCGCAGGGAGTGGAGTGCATCATTTCTCCCTCCAATTCTATTTTGATTTAGTCCCTACCCTCCCCTTCACTGTTTTGATCACACAGCACTGTCCCTTGGTGTGAAGGGCAGTGCTTGTCACTGGCCACCCGGGTGTTTTCCTATCTTCCTGGTGGTGGAATTTGAATAAAGATTCGTGCACTTTGTGTCTTCCACTGTGTCTCACACCTGCACACACACAAAAAAAAAAGAAAAATAAAAAAAAAAAAAGAAAAAAAAAAAAAGAAAAATAAAAAAAAAAAAAAAAAAATAAATTCCCCCGGTCTCTCTAGGGAAGAGGCGCCGGCCCTTGGAGGGGAGAGACATTCCAGCAGCGCGCTGGTGGTGCTGCCCCTCTCCAGGGGAAGAGCCAATGGTGTCTCTCGACTGTCCCGCACCACGGCCCGACCTACCTGAACCCCCAGGGGCTACAGCAGGGCCTCTGCTACTTCAACTCCTCCGGCCCCTGGGGAGGACCGTAATAACCACACGGGCCACTGTGTGGGCGACAACGGAGAACCCTCTGCTGGGTCATCGAGCGGTGGAGAGGAGGAAGGTATTATCCTCGCTCCTCCCTCCCAGACTGTTTTTCCGGGGGCCTTTGCCCTGGGGGAGGACCTTTTCCCCGAGGAGCCGGGCGTCCCGGTGTCGGGAGGGGAGCAGGGCCCCGAGCCTCTGCTGCCCGACGACCCGAACTCGGGAAGGGGTGCGCCGAGAAAGGTACCGCCGGTGACCCTGGGGGTAGGGTCGCCGGGGGTTTGAGGCCCGTTGGTGGCGCCGGACCAGCCCCCATCCTCTCGGTGGGGGAGGGGTCGGTGACCGAGGGTGACCTCCCGGAGGAGGGTTCGGGATCGGTGGCGGACACCGGGGACAACGCGGACTCCGTCTGCAGCGACATTTGAGTCCCAGGTGCCCCCCACCGATCTCCCCCTCATCCCCCTCTAGGAACTCCGGGAATTTGTCGAGGAAACTCGGAGTCACCAGGATAGAGCCCAACTGGCGCTCGACCGCTGGAGCTCATTCGAGAGGGTTTACTGGTCGGCCCACGCTGCTCGCCAGGCGCCTGGGCTCGATGTGAATGAGCGAAAGCGAGTCAGGAACTTCCTGGGGACACTCCTGGTGAGGGCGAGGGACGTCAGTGCCCCTCCCTCATCCTCCCAGTAAATGTGTATATAGGTTTTTAACTGTACTGGTGGTGGTTGCACAACGCTTCCGACATGGAGACAACTATAGCCAGCCTCAACATCAACAGCAGCAGGGAGTCACAGCGCAGATTCCAGACCCTCTCGGTCCTCCGGGACGGGAGATATGCGGTGTGCTTCCTGCAAGAAACCCACACTACCCCGGGACACGAAGCCACCTGGCTCCTGGAATGGCGAGGTGGGGGGGGGGGGGTTCTACATGAGTCACCTCACCCGCAGATCTGGCGGGGTGGCTATCCTGTTGGCCCCGCATTTTCAGCCGGAGATCTTGGGGGTCAGGGAGTCCGTGCCAGGCCGTTTGCTTCACCTGACGGTTCGGCTGGGGGGCGCGGTGCTTCACTTGGTGAACGTCAACGCTCCCCTGGCCGGGCCGAGGCAAGCGAGCTTCTTTGAAGAAGTGTCCGCTCATCTCGCCTCCATCGACCAGAACCAGTGCGCTGTCCTCGGGGGAGATTTTAACTGTGTCCTCGAGGGCAGGGACCACGGTGCCCACACCGGTTGGGCGTTGGGGAGGAGGTTGGGGGACTTGGTCAAGTCCTTCGACCTGGTGGACGTCTGGCGGAATTCTCCATCCCCACTCCATCGCCTTCACCTTCGTGAGGCCTGGGGTCGGAGCGTCTAGAATCGACCGCCTGTACGTTTTGTGGGCGTACGCCTCCTGTTTTCCGAAGGCCTCCACGCAGCAGGTGTTGTGCACGGACCATCACCTGGTGTGGGCAGAATTCCTTCCGTTCGGCGCCAGGCTCGGCTCCGCGTACTGGCACTTTAACAACCTGCTGCTGGAGGACGAGCGGTTCCGGGACTCATTTCGTCGTTTCTGGGCCGGCTGGAGAAGGAAGCGGGGAAGCTTCCCCTCCCTGAGGCTATGGTGGGACGTGGGCAAGGCTCACGTCCGCGTCTTCTGTCAGGAGTCGAGGGGGTCAACGAAGAGGCGGAAATCCAGGATCGGAGAATTGGAGAGGGAGTTGCTCGACCTGGAGTCACGCCTTGGCCAGCCTGACGCGGACCCGGCCCTGCGCGGGGCGTACGAAGAGAAGAAGGCCGCGCTCCGGGACCTGCAGCTCGTCGGGGCTCAGGGCGCGTACGTGAGGTCGCGGATCCAGCTCCTCCAGGACCTGGACCGCGGCTCCCCCTTCTTCTACTCGCTGGAAAAAAGGCGTGGCACCAGTCAGCAGCTGCTTGTGCTGCTGGCCGACGACGAGTCCCTCGTCTCGGATCCAAAGGGCATCAGGGCCCACGTCCGAAACTATTACACAGCTCTGTTCTCTCAGGATCCATCCAGCGAGGATGCTCGCAGAGTTCTGTGGGAGGACCTACCGCAGCTCAGCCCGGAGGACGCCGGAAGGCTCGACGCTCCCGTCACTTTAGAGGAGCTGACTGGCGCCCTCGACCGGCTCTCGAGGGGCAAAACCCCGGGGCTGGACGGGCTGACTGGAGTTCTTCAGGGCGTTCTGGGACATCCTGGGGAGCGACTACGCACAGGTCCTGGGGGAGTGTCTAAATGTCGGAGAGCTGCCCCTTTCTTGGCACAAGGCAGTCATCGTCCTGCTGCCAAAGAAAGGAGACCTTCGTTCTTTGAAGAACTGGTGTCTGGTCTCCCTCCTCAGCACGGACTACAAAATCTTCGCCAGGGTGTTGTCTTCTCGCCTGGCCTCCGTGCTGGCCCACTTGATTCACCCGGACCAGTCCTACACGGTCCCGGGCCGGAGGATACACGATAACGTCCACCTGGTCCGGGACCTGACCCATTTCTGTCGACGGGCTGGTCTGCCGAGCGCCTTCCTGTCTCTCGACCAGGAGAAGGCGTTCGACAGGGTCGATCACGAGTACCTGCTCGGGACTCTGCGGGCATTCGGGTTCGGGACGCAGTTCGTCGCCCGGATCCGACTTTTGTACGCCGCCGCAGAGTGTCTGGTTAAAGTTAACGGGTCCCTGACGGCGCCCCTTCGCTTCGGGAGAGGAGTGCGTCAAGGCTGCCCCCGTCCGGCCAGCTGTATTCCCTGTGCGTGGAGCCTTTCCTGCGCCTCTTGCGGAGGAGGTTGTCAGGGCTGGTTCTGCGCGGCGTGGGCACGGGGGTGGTCCTCTCGGTCTACGCCGACGACGTGCTCCTCACTTTCACCGACCCGGCTGACCTGGGGAGGATGCGCGAGTGCCAGGCCGTGTACTCGGCAGCGTCTTCCGCCAGGATCAACTGGGCCAAATATACCAGACTACTGGTCGGTCCGTGGCAGGTGGACTCTCTGCCGGAGGAGTTACGGGGGTTCAGCTGGAGTACCACCCATCTCCTCTACCTGGGGGTTTACCTCAGTCCGGCTGAGGAATCCTGGCCGGCCAACTGGCAGGAGCTGGAGGCCAAAGTCTCGGCTCGCCTAGGCCGCTGGACAGGACTGCTCAGAGTGCTATCTTACAGGAGTCGAGTGCTGGTCATAAACCAGCTGGTGGCCGCCATGCAGTGGTACCGGCTGGTCACTTTGGTCCCTCCTCCTGGCTTTGTCGCTGACATCCAGAGAACGTTGGTCGACTTCTTCTGGGACAAAAAGATGCACTGGGTCGCCGCGCAGGTTCTGAGTCTCCCTATTGAGGAGGGCGGTCAGTCGCTGGTGTGCGTTCGCACCCAGGTCGCGACATTCCGCCTTCAGACCTTGCGGCGATACCTTTACGTCGAGCCTCCTCCTAGGTGGTGCGCCCTGGCGACGTATTTTTTCCGCCAGGTGCGTAACCTCAACTACGACACGCAGCTCCTGTTCGTCGACCGTGACGGTTTGGAGGTCGCCCTCAAGACGCTGCCTGTCTTTTACCAGGACCTGATCACTGTCTGGAACATGGTTGAATCGCGTCGTGCCTACCCTCCAGCAGGAGTAGCGGCTGTCGTCAGGGAGCCGTTGCTCAGGAATCCGCACCTCCGTACTCGCGGGTTCGAGTGGCTGTCGGAGGGGAGGGCCGTGGCGGCAAAGGTGACCAGGGTTGGGGATATGCTGGGTGCCGGGGGCCTGGGCTGGACGCTGCCGCAGGACGTAGCGAGCAGGGCAGTGGTAGACATCCGGTACGTGGCCACCGCCATCCGACGCCTTAAAGCGGCAGTGCTCTGACCCGACGTAGTGCACCAGTTGGAGGACGCTCAGGTGTGCGGTGGGATTTCGTCCGCGCTCACCCCAGCCCGGACGGAATTTCACATTGGCCCCAAGGTCCCGTACTTCCCGCGGGAGCCTGTGCCCCACAACCTGAGCCATCTCCGGAGTTTTAATTTTGTCTCTTTCAAGGATATAAAAAGGAGGGCCCTGTAAAGACTGCTGCTGCACACCGTCCCTCATCTTCTCCCTCATCCACTGTCCGGACACGTCTTGGCGTGTCCATTTGCCACCGGGCGGTGGGGATCCCCAGTGGAGGGATCCCCAGTACGCGAGAGTCATCCCCCTTTCTCTCGGGGATCTAGGGTGGAGGGTGCTGCACGCAGCAGTCCCCTGCAACCGCAGATTGCGGTGGTTCACAGACTCCCAGCCCAACTTCTTGTTCTGTGGCGCTGTGGAGTCCGTGGACCATGTATATATTGGGTGTGGGCGTTTGCGCTCCCTATTTGATTTTCTGAAAAACCTCCTCCTCTGCTTCTGGTTGCACTTCAGTCCCACGCTCCTGATCTTCGGGCACCCGGTACGGAGGAGGGAGGGCAGGTCTGAAGACCTCCTCGTGGGTCTGCTCCTGGGCCTGGCCAAACAGGCCATTAACAGGTCCAGGCAGGGGGTCGTTAGGGCCGACTGCCTGCCCCTCTTCCGCGGTTACGTTCGGGCCCGGGTGTCCTTGGAGAAGGAGCACACGGAGTACACCAACACCCTGGAGTTGTTCAGGGAGAGGTGGGCGCCGTAGGGAGTGGAGTGCATTATTTCCCCCTCCAACTCTATTTTGCTTTAATCCCTGCCCTCCCCTTTACTGTTTGATCACACAGCATTGCCCTTTGATGTGAAGGGCACTGCTTGTCACTGGCCACCCGGGTGTTTCCTATCTTCCTGGTGGTGGAAATTTGAATAAAGATTCGTGCACCTTGTGTCTCTCACTGTGTCCCACACTCACACACACACACACACACCATGGGTGCTGGGGTAAAAATAAGCACTACCGCACTTAGGCGGTAGTGTGGGGTAAAAATATATAAACAGGAGTGACAGGGGTTCTGTTCACTCTGAGAGCAAGAAAAAAAGAAAACAAAGCAGAGGTTCCCTACTGCAGTTAGGCGGTAGTGTGGGGGTAATAAAAATCGAGGAGTGTCAGACATCCTGTTCACTCTGAGAAGAAAAAAATAAATAAACAGGAGTATTAGAGGTTCCGTTAAAAAAAAACAATAAAAAGGTTCTCGTCGCCCGGATCCAACTTTTTTTACACTGTCGCAGAGTGTCTGGTTAAAGTTAGTGGGTCTCAGTTAGAGCCCCTTCGCTTCGGGAGAGGAGTACGTCAGGGCTGCCCCCTGTCCGGCCAGCTGTATTCCTTGTGTGTGGAGCCTTTCCTGCTCCTCTTGCGGAGGAGGTTGTCGGGGCTGGTTCTGCGCGGCGCGGGCACGGGGGTGGTCCTCTTGGCCTACGCCGACGACGTGCTACTCACTTTCACCGACCCGGCTGACCTGGGGAGGATGCGCAAGTGCCAGGCCGTGTACTCGGCAGTGTTTTCCGCCAGGATCAACTGGGCCAAATATACCAGACTACTGGTCGGTCCGTGGCAGGTGGACTCTCTGCCGGAGGAGTTACGGGGGTTCAGCTGGAGTACCACCCATCTCCTCTACCTGGGGTTTACCTCAGCCCGGCTGAGGAATCCTGGCTGGTGAACTGGCAGGAGCTGGAGGCCAAAGTCTCGTCTCGCCTAGGCCGCCGGACAGAACTACTCTGGGTGCTGTCTTACAGGAGTCGAGTGCTGGTCATAAACCAGCTGGTGGCCGCCATGCTGTGGTACCGGCTGGTCACTTTGGTCCCTCCTCCTGGCTTTGTCGCTGACATCCAGTGAACGTTGGTCGACTTCTGGGACAAAAAGATGCACTGGGTCACTGCGCAGGTTCTGAGTCTCCCTATTGAGGAGGGCGGTCAGTCGCTGGTGTGCGTCCGCACCCAGGTCGCGACATTCCGCCTTCAGACCTTGCAGCGATACCTTTACGTCGAGCCTCCTCCTAGGTGGTGCGCCCTGGCAAAGTATTTTTTCCACCAGGTGCGTAACCTCAACTACGACACGCAGCTCCTGTTCGTTGACCGTGACGGTTTGGAGGTCGCCCTCAAGACGCTGCCTGTCTTTTACCAGGACCTGATCACTGTCTGGAACATGGTTGAATCGCGTCGCGCCTCCCCTCCGGCTGGAGTAGCGGCTGTCGTTAGAGAGCCTTTGCTCAGGAATCCGCACCTCCGTACTCGCGGGTTCGAGTGGCTGTCGGAGGGGAGGGCCGTGGCGGCAAAGGTGACCAGGGTCGGGGACGTGTTGGGTGCCGGGGGCCTGGGCTGGACGCTGCCGCAGGACGTAGCGAGCAGGGCAGTGGTAGACGTCCAGTACGTGGCCACCGCCATCCGACGCCTTAAAGCGGCAGTGCTCGGATCCGACGTAGTGCACCAGTTGGAGGACCCTCAGGTGTGCGGTGGGATTTTGTCCGTGCTCACCCCAGCCCGGACGGAATTTCACATTGGCCCCAAGATCCCGTACTTCCTGCGGGAGCCTGTGCCCCACAACCTGAGCCATCTCCGGAATTTTAATTTTGACCCTTTCAAGGATATAAAAAGGAGGGCCCTGTATAGACTGCTGCTGCACACCGTCCACCTCTTCTCCCTCATCCACTGTCCGGACACGCCTTGGTGTGCCCATTTGCCACCGGGTGGTGGGGATCCCCAGTGGAGGGCTCTCTACGCGGGAGTCCTCCCCCTTTCTCTCGGGGATCTGGGGTGGAGGGTGCTGCACGCAGCGGTACCCTGCAACCGCAGATTGCGGTGGTTCACAGACTCCCAGCCCAACTTCTTGTTCTGTGGCACTGTGGAGTCCGTGGACCATGTATATATTGGGTGTGGGCGTTTGCACTCCCTTTTTGATTTTCTGAAAAACCTCCTCCTCTGCTTCTGGTTGCACTTCAGTCCCACGCTCCTGATCTTCGGGCACCCGGTACGGAGGAGGGAGGGCAGGTCTGAAGACCTTCTCGTGGGTCTGCTCCTGGGCCTGGCCAAACTGGCCATCAACAGGTCCAGGTAGCAGGCAGTGGAGGGGGTCGTTAGGGCCGACTGCCTGCCCCTCTTCCGCGGTTACATTCGGGCCCGGGTGTCCTTGGAGAAGGAGCACGCGGTGTCCACTAACACCCTGGAGTTGTTCAGGGAGAGGTAGGCGCCGCAGGGAGTGGAGTGCATTATTTTTTTTTTATTAAACAAATTACAAAAACAGTTTACAACAAACAGTTACATTTACAGCTACATACAAGAGACAGCAATTTTACAAGGGAGAGGAGCAGCAAAGCCAGGCCCCAAACCCTACCATTCAAACAGTTTACAGGGACATGAGGACAAACCTCAAATCCCAGTTTCACAAAGATATAAGGAGACAACAGCAGTGAGAGTTGTACATTAGACAGTACTGTTACATACAAAAGTGCAGACAATACAGACCCAGCAAGCCCCCATCCCTCCCACCTTCCGACCACTCTAAGGCAGCCCGCCCCTACCCACCTTCTGGTTCTCGGTCCACCCCATGCCCCTTGGAGTGCATTATTTCCACCTCCAACTCTATTTTGATTTAATCCCTGCCCTCCCCTTCACTGTTTGATCACACAGCATTGCCCTTTGATGTGAAGGGCACTGCTTGTCACTGGCCACCCGGGTGTTTCCTATCTTCCTGGTGGTGGAAATTCGAATAAAGATTCGTGCACCTTGTGTCTCTCACTGTGTCCCACACTCACACACACACACCATGGGTGCTGGGGTAAAC
The DNA here is from genome assembly GCF_037043375.1 of Chiloscyllium plagiosum. Lineage (NCBI taxonomy): Eukaryota > Metazoa > Chordata > Chondrichthyes > Orectolobiformes > Hemiscylliidae > Chiloscyllium > Chiloscyllium plagiosum. The sequence goes on along the minus strand of NW_028270148.1, from coordinate 86,229,716 downwards.
ATAAGCACTACCGCAGTTAGGCAGTAGTGTGGGGTAAAAATATATAAACAGGAGTGACAGGGGTTCTGTTCACTCTGAGAGCAAGAAAAAAAGAAAACAAACCAGAGGTTCCCTACTGCAGTTAGGCGGTAGTGTGGGGGTAATAAAAATCGAGGAGTGTCAGACATCCTGTTCACTCTGAGAAGAAAAAAATAAATAAACAGGAGTATTAGAGGTTCCGTTAAAAAAAAACAAAAAAAAGGTTCTCGTCGCCCGGATCCAACTTTTTTACACTGTCGCAGAGTGTCTGGTTAAAGTTAGTGGGTCTCAGTTGGAGCCCCTTCGCTTCGGGAGAGGAGTACGTCAGGGCTGCCCCCTGTCCAGCCAGCTGTATTCCTTGTGTGTGGAGCCTTTCCTGCGCCTCTTGTGGAGGAGGTTGTCGGGGCTGGTTCTGCGCGGCGCGGGCACGGGGGTGGTCTTCTTGGCCTACGCCAACGATGTGCTACTCACTTTCACCGACCCGGCTGACCTGGGGAGGATGCGCAAGTGCCAGGCCGTGTACTCGGCAGTGTTTTCCGCCAGGATCAACTGGGTCAAATATACCAGACTACTGGTCAGTCCGTGGCAGGTGGACTCTCTGCCGGAGGAGTTACGGGGGTTCAGCTGGAGTACCACCCATCTCCTCTACCTGGGGTTTACCTCAGCCCGGCTGAGGAATCCTGGCTGGTGAACTGGCAGGAGCTGGAGGCCAAAGTCTCGTCTCGCCTAGGCCGCCGGACAGAACTACTCTGGGTGCTGTCTTACAGGAGTCGAGTGCTGGTCATAAACCAGCTGGTGGCCGCCATGCTGTGGTACCGGCTGGTCACTTTGGTCCCTCCTCCTGGCTTTGTCACTGACATCCAGTGAACGTTGGTCGACTTCTGGGACAAAAAGATGCACTGGGTCACTGCGCAGGTTCTGAGTCTCCCTATTGAGGAGGGCGGTCAGTCGCTGGTGTGCGTCCGCACCCAGGTCGCGACATTCCGCCTTCAGACCTTGCAGCGATACCTTTACGTCGAGCCTCCTCCTAGGTGGTGCGCCCTGGCGACGTATTTTTTCCGTCAGGTGTGTAACCTCAACTACGACACGCAGCTCCTGTTCGTCGACCGCGACGGTTTGGAGGTCGCCCTCAAGACCCGACGTAGTGCACCAGTTGGAGGACGCTCAGGTGTGTGGTGGAATCCCGTCTGCGCTCACCCCAGCCCAGATGGAATTTCACATTGGCCCCAAGGTCCCGTACTTCCCCCGGGAACTTGTGCCCTACAACCTGAGCCGCCTCCGGAATTTTAGTATTATCCCTTTTAAGGAAGTATCACGGTGGGCCCTGTATCGACTGATGCTGCACACCGTCCACCTCTTCCCCCTCATCCACCGCCCGGACACGCCTTGGCGTGCCCATTTACCACCGGGATCACCAGTGGAGGGCTCTCTACGGGGGAGTCCTCCCTCTTTCTCTCGGGGATCTGGGATGGAGGGTGCTGCACGCAGCGGTCCCCTGCAACCGCAGATTGCAGTGGTTCACAGACTTCCAGCCCAACTGCATGTTCTGTGGTGCTGTGGAGTTTGTGGACCACATGTATATTGGGTGTGGGTGCTTGCACTCCCTTTTTGATTTTCTTAAAAACCTTCTTCTCTGTTTCTGGTTGCACTTCAGTCCCACGCTCCTGATCTTCGGGCACCCGGTGCGGAGGAGGGAGGGCAGGTCTGAGGATCTCCTCGTGGGTCTGCTCCTGGGCCTGGCCAAATTAATCACAAACAGATCCAACAGCGGGCTGTGAAGGGGGTCATTAGGGCCAATTGCCTGCCCCTCTTCAGTGGTTATGTCAAAGCCCGGGTGTCTCTGTAGAAGGAACACGCAGTGTCCACCAACACCCTTGTGTTGTTCAGGGGGAGGTGGGCACCGCAGGGAGTGGAGTGCATTATTTCCAGTTCCAACTGTATTTTGATTTAATCCCTGCCCTCCCCTTCTCTGTTTGATCACACAGCATTGCTGCCTAAGAAGGGCACTGCTGGTCGTTGGGCACTTGGGTGTTTCCTTTCTTCCTGGTGGTGGAAATTGAATAAAGATTTGTACACCTTGTGTCTTTCACTGTATCTCACACCTACACATACAGAAAAAAAAGCAAAAAAAATAAAAAAAGAAATAAATCTGAGGAAGGTGATCTGTGTGAAGGACTCTCAACATGTAAATAAATGGTGACTTGGTTACAGGAAATCAGCCTCTATGGAGTGACTTCTATAAAAAACAGTCAATCTATTCACAACATTTATATTCAAGGCTCAGAATGTCAACTTTGGACACACAAGTTTCAAAGCACACAATATTTAGAAATCTTTCTTAACATTTTCAAATAAATGTCATTTTAATAACTATATACTGACCTCTAGTGGCAATGCCTAATCTTGAACTAATCCAATGATTAGGTGAGGAACAAATGAGAAGTAACTGGGAATATGAGGTCATGTTAATATATAAAAGGTGGCTGAAAAATGATGTGAACTGGATGCTTAATATTCAAGGAAATAAAATGTTCAGAAAAAAGTTGTGAAGGACAAAAGGGAGGTGGAGTTGCAGAAATGGTAGGGATGTTTGTCAGAGTGGATGAGTTGGACCAAAGAGTCTGTTTCCATGCTGTATGTCTATAACTCTAACATTATAGCATTGGAAAGCGATGCCCTTGAGGAGGCAAGGAAGGAAATAGCCCATTTGCTTAGAGTTGTGAAGCAGAAAGAGATAAACTCCTGTTCTCCCAGAAGGACCAGGTAAATCAGTCATTGGCATTATTAGAAACTTCACAATACTGATGAAACTTACAGTTTAAGTGTTGTATTGTTTCATCAGCATTGTAAAGTTAAGTGGCAGTGCTAAGATATTTTCAGAGATGTTGGCTTTATTAATTACAAATTAATCAATCCGCAATTCTAATTAATAAACACCTAGAGATGGTAAGGCAGGTGAAGTGCTGTGAGTGAAGAATACAGGGGCTTCTAAGTGCTGTGTGATCCAGGGCAAACACATCTGCAGTTAGTGCTCGTGACTGTAGAAGTTTCAGCTCAGGTAGTGAGCTGAATAGTGGGCACTGTCATGTATCAGGAAAGGGGATAGTTTCCAGGATCCTTTAGCACAGGAGGTGGTCACAAACCTTTAGGGCAGAGTCTTCCAATTTGGTCAGTGGTCAGTGAAAACTGGGTGTGACTGCAAATGAGGCAAGTCAGGGACCTAAAAAGCAGAGGTGCAGGAGCCTCAGTCTTTGCAATTGTCAAACAGGTCTGAGGTTTTCCTCAGCTTGTGTGGATGCAAGTGAGGGCTGCAGGGTGGATGAGCCTGAACCATGATACAGCAAGCCATTCAAGAGAAGAAATGCCATGCTAGTGGAACACATTATAATGAGGGGGATTGACACTGTTCACTACAGCAAAGATTGCAATTCCAGATGGGTATGTTGCCTGCTTGGTACCAGGGTTTGGAATATCTGTTCTGGGCTAGAACAGAAGCTGCAGTGGAAAGGGACAGATCCACTGGTCATGCTCCACGTCAGTACCAATGCCAGATTAGAACCAGGAATTGAGTTCTGCTGAGGGAACATGAGCATTTAGGTGCTAAATTGACAAGTGGAACCTCAGAGCTAATAATCTCTAGATTGCTACCTCAGCCACCTGAAAATTGGTACAGGACGAGTAAGATTCGAGAGATAAATATATCTCAAAGAATGGTGTGCGATCGGAGGGTTCTGAACTGGAACCTAGAGAGGGCTTTAAACTAAAGAAGCAACGTGAGGAATTAAACTTGGATGAATGTAACAAATGAAGGGATAGAATCAAGACAGGACAGTCAAATACTAATGTTGAACATGGAGGTGAAAACATGGCAGAAGGAACAGAGTAAAAAAACTAAGAATTTACCAGTACTCAAGATCAGATGTGACGAAGATAACAAAAACAAACTAACATTCAAAGTAAGTTAATCAATAATGCACATTGATGTGAATAAATATAATGTGATAGCCATTATCATGACATGACTCTAGTGTGACAAGCTTCTGAATATTGTGGATTACACAATATTCAAGAAGAAATGGAAGCTAGAGAAAGAGAAGAAAGAGCGATCCTCATGAAAAATGATATTTGTGTAATAGTTAGAAGTGCTGAAAATGTGTTGCTGGAAAAGCGCAGCAGGTCAGGCAGCATCCAAGGAGCAGGAGAATCGACGTTTCGGGCATTCTTGGATGCTGCCTGACCTGCTGGGTTTTTCCAGCAACTCATTTTCAGTTCTGATCTCCAGCATCTGCAGTCCTCACTTTCTCCTAATAGTTAGAAGTGACCTCATTTCAGGAGATCAGAATGTAGAATGTCAGTTTGAGTAGAGTTGGGGAATAGTGCGGGTATGAAGTCATTTATGGGAATCCATAAGAAATTGTCAGTTGGGGTTCAGGTACATAATTCATTAAATTTTGCATCACAGGCAGACAGCGTGATTAAGAAGGCATTTAGCATGCTTGCCTTCATTGCTCAGATCTTTGAGTATAGGAGTTGGGAAGTCATGTTGAGGTTGTACAGGATGTTGGTGAAGCCTGTTCTGGAGTACTGTCCAGTTCTGATCACGCTGCTAAAGGAAGGATTGTATTAAATGAGAGAGGGCTCAACCGCGATGTTGTCAGAACTGGAGGGTTTGAGTTATAAAAATAGATTGGAAAGGCTGGGACTTTTTTTCACTGGAGCTTAGGAGATTGTGGAGTGACCATGTTGAGATTGAGAAAATCATGAGGGCCATAGATAAGGCGAAGGACAAGGGTTTTTTCCCTAGAGTGGGGGGAGTTGAAAAGTAGGGGCCCCTTTTTTCAAGGAGAAAGGAGAACGATTTAATAAGGACATTAGGAGCAACTTTTCTTTACACAGACTAGTGCATGTGTGGAATGAATTGCCTGTGAAAATGCTGGATGCAGGTACAGTTACAACATTTAAAAGACATTTGGATAAGTTCATGAATAGGAAAGGTTTAGAGGGATCTGGGTCAAGGGCAGGCAAGTGGGTGTAGTTTAGTTTGAGAACATTTTTAGCATAGACTGATTGGACTTAAGGGTCTGTTTCCTTGCTGTTTGACTGTATTACTCGATGACACTATGTCGAGTTGGTGGAGTAGAAGGATAGGTTGCAGATGATGTTCAATGCAGAGAAAGGTAAGGTGTTGTACTTTGGCCAGAAGAGCACTGAAAAATAATACTATATAAAGTATTCAATTCTGAGCAAAGCGCATGAGCAGGGGACCTGGGTGTATATATGGACACATCAACAAAATTGGCAGGACAGATGGAGACAGCAGTAAATAAACAATGCAGTATTCTTGGCTTCATTAATAGTGGCACACCATACAAGAGCAAGGTGATGTTGAACTTGTGAAAAAGATACACTTGTTCAACCTCAGCTGGAGTATTGTGTATACAGAGGAACCTCGATTATCCAAATATCAATTATCTGAATTTCGGATTGTCTGAAGAAGATCTCAAGGTCCCACAAAAACGTTACATCAAAGAGGTAAGTGTATTCTGATTACCTCTACTGAAGAACACGTGAAAACGCTGGAAAAAACAAAGAAACACAAGCACCTCAATCATCAGCGACTGGATTTTTTTTAGGTTCAGGGCTAGTTACAGAGCCCTTAGCAAAAGCAATTGCTTTACAGGGTGTTCCTGTCATTTTGCCGGGCCGTTGACAAAGATGGCTGGGATGGCAGTGCTTCTGTCTTCCTGAAATAAGGGAGCACAAGTGAGTTGCATGTCAGCTTTCTCTGTTCTTTCATAAGTTCTCTATGAATGTCAGTCTGTAGATGTTTCACACCATTTTAAAAAATACATGAATAAAATGGCCACGAAAGTAAATGTATGTGCGAGGCAGTGCTTCTGTCTCTCTGTCATGAAACTGAGTTCATGAAAACTGACAAATGCTCTTGTGATCGTAGAAGCTGTTTGGGAACTTGCTTAATGCTGGGATTTCATATATTTTTGTGACGGTAAGGGTTTAGTCCTTCTCAGTTTAACCTGCAAATTGCAGAATGCAAAGATTAGATTGTTTAAGTAGCAAACTCATCAAAATTATAGACTTAAACAAACTCTCCGGTAGAGCACAGTGTTAGATCAATATGGTTTCCCTTGTTTGGGTTATAACCTTACTCATAACATAGTGTCATGTGACTTTTACCCTCATCTTTGGACTGTGCAAAGAAACCAAAGCACTGGTAGGAAACCCATGCAGATATAGGGAGAACGTGTAAACTCCACACAGCCAAATCACCCAAGGGTGGAATCAAACCCAAATCCGTGGCACTGTGAGGCAACACTGAGCCACTGGGGCACCGGAATTGATGAGATATTGTGATAAGATGAATTATTGACCTCAAAGTAAAGGTGCATTATTGTAGTTGTGAATATGATTCAGTTTGAAAGGGGGAAGAGTGGATGTAAGAGTGTATTTTAAATAAGGGCAACAATCGGGTATGAAAGCTGAACCAGCTAAATTAAACTAGAATATTAGGAGAGGAGATAGGTCAGTAGAAAAGTAATGGCAGACATTCAAAGAAATATATCAGAATAAATACATCCTGGCATAAAGAATATTCTTAGGACAGGACCCATAATCTGTGGTTAGCTAGAGAAGTTAGGGAACTCATCGAACCTGAGGAAAAAACATGTAGTTACTGTTATTTATAGGTGAGCAGCAGTTCAGATGACTGGTCACCTATAAATAACAGCAGAGCTTGTTTCCTCTGGAATGAGAAGAAGGGACAAATTGATTGAGCTGAAAGTGGGCAGCAGCCCTGTTACTGCTAATGCTGGTGGGGAAAGGTGGTAAGTATGCAGCACAGAAGCCATGCAAGGTTCGGAAGGTAGGGGTTTGGAGTAGGTGAGAGTGAGTCAGAGGAGATTACTTAGATTACTTACAGTGTGGAAACAGTCCCTTTGGCCCAACAAGTCCACACCAACCCCCCGAAGTGCAACCCACCCAGACCCATTCCCCTACATTTACCCCTTCACCTAACAGTACGGGCAATTTAGCATGGTCAATTCACCTAACCTGCACATTTTTGGACTGTGGGAGGAAACCGGAGCACCCGGAGGAAACCCACGCAGGCACGGGGAGAATGTGCAAACTCCACACAGCCTGAGGCCGGAATTGAAACCGGGTCTCTGGCGCTGTGAGGCAGCAGTGCTAACCACTGTGCCACCATGTTGTATATAATAGTGAGAGGGATGAAACATGAGCCTTCGCAGGATAAAAGCAGAAATCACTGGAGAAAGTCAGCAGGTCTGGCAACATTAGTGGAGAGAAAGCAGAATTAACGTTTCAAATTCAGTGACCATTCTTCGGAACTGGTAGTTGTTAGGAAAGGTGCCCTACAGTGGATTTTCCCGATGGAACGAGAGAGAGGCAAATATTATGGGAGATGAAAGTAGGTGGCAGAGTTATTATGGTTGGTGCAGGTTGGGAGGTGTCCCAAGTGAGTGAGCAGGCATTGCAGAGGGCTGGTTAGTGGTGTTAGGGATTGGGGTTGGTGACAGCACATGAGGAAGATGTTGCAGGCAACTGTGAGAGTGGCAGAGCATGGGTTTTGGTGGGAAGTGGGCACAGAAGCAGAGATAAATTGAGTAAGGTATCAGAAAGAAGATGGTGGCACTTATCCTGGCAGAGAGGAGGACATTAACTTTCTTCCTAAGGTTCAGTGCATTGGCTAAGACTGCTTTAAGCTGGGTGACAACTGAAACCAGACTGGCATGGTCTGGTGCCATTACCTCATCTGCTGGTTGTAGAGGAAGAGAAAATTTCACTTTGGCACCATTTCATGCAGCAGGACCTCAAGGACCCTGTCCCCAGAGCAGGTTGCTGATTTCTCCCTGTCTACCATGTCCAGTGCAAACATAAGCAGCCGTGCATGGCAGCTCCAGACTGACAGTGCCTGGCCACGTGCACAATGGGCTTTTAGAGATGGTGCAGATACAAGGGATGTCAGTGATTTCCAGGGTATCTGGTAAGTAGCAAGTTGTTGTGGGATCAGTGCATGGTACAATGACATGAAAGTCAGGTGAGGGAGTTCATTGGGCCTCACGGTGGCAAATTCTCTAAACAGCTCAACACAACCCAGACTTAGCCAAAAGAAACATAGCATTCAGCTGGTAATCTGAACCTGTTTACCCCAGTGTTGAATTAACCTATAATGCTCTTCCTAGCAAAACACTAACATAATTTTTCAAATTTCTCTGGGGCATTGTAACTTTGCAGTAATTTTAAAATTGAGTGAAAATACATTTCAAATCCTTTCTCACTACCTTTGTACAATAGGCAAATATTTCTTGCTAAATCAAAACCAAGAGTGAAATATGCTTTATATAGTCGGAGTCTTTCTCTGTCCAGTTTAAATAGATCATAGAAGCATAAAACATGGAAACAGATTCTTCACTCCAACTAGTTCAAGCCAACCATAATCTGAAACAAACCAGTTCCCAACTGTCTTAGCCCATATCCCTCTAAATCTTTCTTATTCATGTACTTATCCAAATATCTTTTAAACACTGTAACTACTTATCCCACAAATAAGCCACTTTCTGTGTAAAAAAATTGCTTCTTGTGTCCTTTTTAAACCTTTCTTCTCTCACCTTAAAAATATGTCCCCTAGTCTTAAAAACCCCACCATAGGAAAAAGAAACCTGACACTCACCTTACCTATACCCCTCTATAAGCTCCCCCCTCAACCTCTTACTCTCCAGTGAAAAAACTCCCAGCCTATCCAGCCTCTCCCTAAATCTCAAGACTTTCATTCCCAGCAATATCTTTCTCTGAACCCTCTTCAGGTAAATAATATTTTTCCTATAACAGGGTAACCAGAACGGTACTCCAGAAGTGAAAAATGTGGTGCTGGAAAAACACAGCAGGCCAGGCAGCATCCGAGGAGCAGGAGAATCGACACTTTGGGGATAAGCCCTTCTTCAGGAATGAGGCTGGTGTGCCAAGCGGGCTGAGATAAAGGATAGGGGGGAGGGAATTTGGGAGAGGGGCACTGGGAATACGACAGGTGGAAGGAGGTGAGGGTGAGGGTGATAGGCCGGAGAGGGGGTGGGGGCGGAGAGGTCAGGAAGAAGATTGCAGGTCAAGAGGGTGGTGCTGAATCCGGGGGTTGGGACTGAGATAAGGTGGGGGGAGGGGAAATGAGGAAGCTGGAGAAATCTACATTCATCTGTTGCAAATTCACCTGCACCTCCACACACATCATTTACTGTATCCGTTGCACCCGATGTGGTCTCCTCTACATTGGGGAGACAGGCTGCCTACTTGCGGAACATTTCAGGGAACACCTCTGGGACACCCGCACCAACCAACCCAACCGCTCCGTGGCTGAACACTTTAACTCCCCCTCCCACTCCGTCAAGGACATGCAGGTCCTTGGCCTCTTCCATCGCCAGACCCTGACCACACGATGCCTGGAGGAAGAGCGCCTCATCTTCCACCTAGGAACCCTCCAACCACAGGGGATGAATGTAGATTTCTCCAGCTTTCTCATTTCCCCTCCCCCCACCTTTTCTCAGTCCCAACCCCCGGATTCAGCACTGCCCTCTTGACCTGCAATCTTCTTCCCGACCTCTCTGCCCCACCCCCTCTCCAGCCTATCACCCTCACCTCCTTCCACCTATCGTATTCCCAGCGCCCCTTCCCCAAATTCCCTCCCCCCTACCCTTTATCTCAGCCCGCTTGGCACACCAGCCTCATTCCTGAAGAAGGGCTTATGCCCGAAACGTCGATTCTCCTGCTCCTTGGATGCTGCCTGGCTTGCTGTGTTTTTCCAGCACGACATTTTTCAACTCTGGTCTCCAGCATCTGCAGTCCTCATTTTCTCCTAGGTACTCCAGAAGTGGTCACACCAATATCCTGTACAACCTCAACATGATTTCCCAACTTCTATACTCAATGGTCTGAGCAATGAAGGCAACAAATACCTTCTGAATAACCCTGTCTACACGTGATGCAAACTTCAAAGTAATATGTACCTGAACCCCTAGGTCTCTCTGTTTTACAACACGACCCAAGGCCCTACTTTTAATTCTATAATACCTGCTCTTGCTTGTTTACCAAAATGCAATACTCCCATGCAGTCAAATATTTGCCTTTCTTTTACTCTTTGAAATTCAAGAATTTTTTTAAATTGCTTTCTTTGGTGTACTAATTCAAATTTCCACATTTTCTTTTCCTCTCTTTTGAGTTCCATATCTTTTAAAAAAAATTTTGGTAGGTCCTAGTGCCAACCATTTTTGCCTGTTTTATCAATGACCTTCCCTGTATCACAAGAACAGAACCGGGGAGGTGGGGTGGAGTGTGTTCACTGATGATTACACACTATTTTTGTTGGAAACAGATACTTTAAAATTACAATACAGAACTTGTCGATTAACAATTCAAACAAACTAATACCTTGCATTCCACTTGGACTGTAAAACTGAATTCTCCCAGAATCAATCTGAAACCATTCATAATATTTCTTGATGGTTTACTTCTACTGTTATCCAGAATGGTAACTCCAGAACTCTTTTAAAAGATGAGAATTTTCTTGAAAGCACCCCCTCATTCAAGCTAGGTGAATGTTCCAGCCTCATTTTCAATCCTCTCGAATTTTGTCTGATCAGTCAGAGCCAACCTCTCACTCTCATTCCTGCCTGGTGAACCAGAGAAACATGTCATTTTTATCTGTTCCCTTTCTCTTCAATTTTGGCAGGCTGCCTTGTCTGTGAAAATCAGGGATTTATTTTAGGAAAATCTAGTAATTTTATCCTTTGCAACCTCCCCTTTAGGCATATGCTTTAAAATTAATTCACAGATGTGGGCATCACTCGATAGAACAGCGTTTATTACCAATCCCTAATTGCAAAGAGGACAGTTCAGAGTTAGCTACTTTGCTGTGGGTCTGGAGTTACAGGTAGGCTAGACCAGGTAAGGATGGCATATTTCCTTCTGCAAAGGATGTTAGTGAATGAAATGGATTTTCCGACAATTGACAACGGTTTCGTGTTTTCATTAGAACATTATTTCCAATTTTTTTTAATTTCAAAATTCTACCAGAACATTACCTGGGTGTCTACTTTAATCGTCGAGAGTGTAGTGCTGGAAAAGCACAGCAGGTCAGGCAGTATCAGAGCAGCAGGAGAATTGACATTTCGGGCATAAGCCCTTCATCAAGAATTCTGATAAGGGCTTATACCCAAAATGTCGATTCTCCTGCTCCTCGGATGCTGCCTGACCTGCTGTGCTTTTCCAGTACCACACACTCCATTCTGATCTCCAGCATCTGCAGTCCCCAATTTCCCTTGTCTACTTTAATAATCTAATAGTAAGAGCTGAAAATGCGTTGCTGGAAAAGCGCAGCAGGTCAGGCAGCATCCAAGGAGCGGGAGAATCGACATTTCGGACATGAGCCCTTCTTCAGGAATCTCCTAACTTTCTCCTAATCTAATAGTAATACCATTAGGGTATTGCCTCCCCATTTTCATGGGAATATGAATCATATGGGTCTTGTATGCAGATAGAAATGTTAGCAGGGGGTCGGGGGTGTTCACCGATGCTACATTAGGTATCTTTATTCTATCTCAGAAACAAATTAATGTTTTAAAGTACGATCTGGCATTCTTAATATCTCCCTGCACTTGGGAGACTAACAGTTTTATCTACTGTCAACTGAGATATTTCTGCTATTATCTACAAGTGTGAGCACCTTACAAAATCTTCCCAGTAAAATAACACGTGTCCCCACACTCCAATCAACCCCACCTTAAATCCATAGCAAACACGTTATCCAGGCTTGATCTTGACAGAATGCTGAAAAGTGGCATGACACCTTTAGTTTTATGATACATTAAAAACATAGCACCATAAATCTAACTATCATATTTGAAACAAATACTACCTGATCACAGATGACACTATTCTGCTACCTTATCGAATAGGATCTGCTATTGATCTTTCATACTGTCATGGAACCATGTTAAATGGCTAATTTAGCAATTGTAAAGCAATTACAAATGTTGCCGCAAATCAACAATTAACAATTACTAACTACAATCCTACAATGAGCTGGAAAGCCCTTGGATAGGGAACATATATTGTGATTCTGTGTTGGAAACTCTTTAAATAATAGAGTGTGTGAGTCTGCCTCCAAGTTTTGCAATGAAATGCTTTGAAGAACCTCCACCCCTCGAAGACCAACATCCTGCTGAGACTTTAGTGGTTGATCTACTCCGCTTATCAATTTTATTGATAAAACTTTTCCAGTAAAGGTGAGCGAGCCAAAGTTTGTTTCAGTGATTTCAGTTCTGCAAACAAGTTTAACTTTTGTAAACAAAGTTCATGGAGGTTATAAAGTACATGTCTCCCACATTTTCAGGCTGTACAGAGACTTTGCATTTTAAAATTTCAACAACTAGCCTTAAAATCTAACATTTCAAGCCCACCTCAGCTGGTCAACATTAGCTTCCTGAGCTATTAAAAGCACTATCACCTATGGAGCCAATTCAGGAACTTCCCAAGACAACTAAACAAGGTCCAGGTGTCAGCAATTCCACATTGCTCTTATAACTGCTACTGAATGTCACTTACTCTAACTGGCAATGCAATCTCAAGTTTCAAAGTAATGATTCTATGATTACTAAATGTCTCTGCAGTTTGTTCCAGAAAGTGATCCCAGTCACAAAAAAAAATTCTGACAGGCAAACCAACATTTGCCATTGGACTTTGTAGACATGACTTAAAGTCTGACTGTCCCTATCCCAGTCAAATAAGTTATTTATCAAGACTGAGTATCCCTCTTACATTTTATAAGTTTCAATCATATTTCTTTTAAAGTCTGTATTTCACTAAACCACTCAGCAGATATCCACCAACAGAGGAGTATTCCTGGTGCCTTTGCCCTATTGTAAAGACCATTCTGCACCCTGACAAGTACTGTCAAGGTGTCAGAGAACAGGAAGGTGACAACCCAATTCTCTGATAAGGATCTGAAGATCCTGATGAAGAAGGTAATGTGGAGAAGGAGCCATCCTTCAGGAAGACTGGCAGAGGAGACCACAACAGCAGATCTCGACAGCCCAGTCTGAGTTCAGTACAGTCTCCATGGTGCAGAGGAATGGACAGCAGAAGGTCAACAACCTCTGCTTTGCCAGTGTGAGTACTACACTCTTCTCTCTGCTACCACACATTCCCACTGTACCTGCTAAGGCTCCCCTCTGTCACTAAGGCACTTGTTCTGCTACTCTCACAATTGCATGCAACATCTTCCCTCACTCAAACTCATCACCCTTTGAACCTCCCACACCATTAACCCTCTATGGCCTCTGCGCCACCTACTCACTCACCAGGGCCACCTCACACATTCTGACTACCTTTACCAGAACTAATAGCTGTGCCACTCTCTCAATCCCTCCCTTTTTCTCTTTCCAGGAGAGGACAGTTCACAATCAAAGGGCCAGGACTGACAACAGACTCCTCACCCACAACGAGGAGAGTATACTGCCCCTTGCTGGAAAAGAATGGGGCCATTCCTGCAGGGAGTGAATAACAGCCACTCTTCATTCCAGAGATTCCACACCTGTCCAACCATCTCCGTGAACCTGCTCCTGCCCACCTTCCTCTATTTTTAGCCCTAGCATACATAGTGACCATGCTAGGTGTGGTCAATACATTGTTCACTAACTTGCACCCCTTGAAGCTAAGATGTTTCTGCCTGGATGAACACCACCTCTCCCCCCACCCACTCCCCACATGACTTTGTTCTTATCTATGCATTACCATATTTCCCCCTTACAAATACAGTTACTCTCCTTCACAACTGCCATTCCCCCATCTCCCTGGCCAGCAATGCCCACAAGTAAGTTCCCAAGTCTTCTGCTTGTGGTGCTGCCTCCATCTCTCTGTCATTATAGCCCTCAACATCTTTTGCCCTTCAGTCTCCCATCTTCCCAACTCACCAAACAAGCTCAATGGCAGGAAAATGCAACAAGGATACCAGCGTGAGCACCCAGCAGATCAACTCACCCCAGGTTCCCAACAATATCTGAATTGAAACTGGACATCTCCATCTCAGGACATGATCCATAAGGACCTGCCTTACAATACTGCCTGTCCATGGAGATTGATACCTAACACATGCTAGCCTTTAAGCAGCTTCATGGCACAACTTCAATCCTCATTCAGGATAATTCTGCAATTAATAATGCACCTCAGGCTTTCATTATAATGCTGCAGCTATGCTGAGGTATGTGCACCCAGTTCATGGGCTGAACCCGGCTGCATCTCTGGGCTCTTTGCTCTCATGGTGCTCAATCACTGTGAGCCTACCTGAATGCTCAAAGTATGCCTGCCTTGACTTAGCAACTTGCACTTTGTCTTCTCAGCCAGAAATACCAACTTCAGGTCACTGCTGTAGCTTCGTGCCATTTAATGCAGACACAAACCAGGAAACTTGTTGTAGTTGACAGCTGGCCTCCATCAAGTGAAGGAATATAGTCTTCATTCAGTGGAGACTAGCACAGTAAGTCAAGGGCAGTCTCTGATAGCAGTCCAATCTCTGTTCAGGGCTGTCAGAATCCTCTCCTCATAAAGGATGAGGATTAAATTGACAAGCACCACACCATCCAACATGATTCTTTTACCAATTTTGGTTTGGAGATGTGAATGGGGAACTGTGAGCTAAAGATGTCTTTTGAACTTTTGGACTACAGTTGACTTTTAGCAGAGGCTGGCTGTTAACAAGGTCAGTCTCTGGGAATTGGTTCCAGCAAATCTGGAAAAGATCTAATGCTCAAATAGATGACAGATGTTGAATGGTAACTGGAATCCAGTGAAGACAACAGTCAGTAGGTCAGGGAGTGGTCAGACTTTGAATTGGGTTTTGGACCATGTTTTCTGAAACAAAAAGGAATCTGGCAGTTAATGCTACAGCATGAAGATTTGAAAGCTCCCGGCCTACTTCCCATGAATCTCTTAGAATCTCAGAGAATAAAGAATTACATTTTAAGCATTACTGCCTTTATCTAGGTGAACTGTACAGGTGACCTGATCAACACTTTCAGAAAATAAACCAGGAAATCATTACTTATGCCTGTGGAAGAACATATTACGAAGACCACCTAAATAGACTTTGGACAGTTTTGTTATTTTCTTTTATTTATCTCTTACCAGTGTTTGTCAGTCTGTCTTTTGTGAGAATGGTGCTGGAACCAAAAGTTCTTGGGTTTATAACATGGACCAATTAGATTACTTTGTTAGTTAATTTTACTCTGCTAAAGCTACTTTATTGTTAGTAAATTGCTAAGCCAATTGTTTCGGATACATATCAGTGTCTGAAACTGATTATATGCAGAGGCTGGGAGCAGTTATTCAAATGTCTGGTTAGGAACAGTTGGGGTCAATTTTGAGGGACTTTGAAGGTTTTAATTTTATTGCAACAAAAAGAGAAATTGCTGGAAAAACTCAGCAGGGCTGGCAGCATCCATGGAAAGAAATCAGGGTTAACATTTTGGGTTCAGTGACCCTTCCTCAGAACTGATGGCAGCTAGGAAAATATTGCTTTTTATGCAGGAGATGGGACGGGGAAGGGGGAAAAGCATAAACAATACGTGGGTATAGAGCCCAAAGAGAGAGAAGGAAAGGAGAGGAGAGACAGACAAAGGAATGGATAAGGATTATCGGGTTATTATGCTAGACAGGTAAATGGCTGTTAATTGGGATTGTCAATCACTAACAGCTATTCACTCTCCTAGCTTGAATGTTATCCACTCCTTAGTCTGTCCAACTGTTCCTCATTCCCTTTAAGCTCTATGTCCACCTATCATTTACTCCTTATCCCCTTCCCCTATCCCAGCTTTTACACAGAAGCCATCCTTTTCCTAGCTGCCATCATTTCTGAGGAAGGGTCACTGGACCCAAAGCATTAACTTTTGTTTCTCTCTGCAGATGCTGCCAGACCTCCTGAGCTCTTCCAGCAATTTCTGTTTTCGTTTCTGATTTACAGCATCTACAGTTTTTTTCAGTTTTCATGTAATTTTACTGCATTGTGAATAGAGAAATGGAAAGGCTGATTTAGTTTGGGTGTCTGTCTTTGTGACACAATACATTAAGGGTTTCAGTCCAGGATATTGAAACACAGACAAGGTAGGTCTGGATTTGGATTTTGGTTATAAGGTGGGTAATGAGACATCAGGTTTGTACCCAGATTTAAGATGGCACTGGAAATTGTTAAAGTGTTTTTGAAAATGTCAGAAATTTCCCTGGTGCGGTTGCAAAGTCTAACTAAAGATAAAATAATAGAGATAGCCAGCAGACTCAATTAAAGGTGACAGATCAAGCCAAAAACATTTAATAATGGGACAGTTGGGTTTAGTGAAAATAGAGAGGCCGAGTGGGACAGATAGTTTATCAGATGCATTAATGAACCTTGACTTGCAGTTCAGGCAAATGGAAATTAGAAAATTGAGAATGAAATTCCAAAGAGAGTTAGAACTTAAAGAACTGGAATCCCAAAGTGCATAAAAGAGAAAGAGAGGTAAGAAAAAGAGAAAGAGCAGAAGAGAAGAAAGAGAGGAAGAAGAGAGAGAGAGAACAGGAATTTAAATTTAAAATGATGTAGCTTGGATAAGCTAAACCAAATGATAGGGAAGACTTGGAAGAGGAACCTTTTAGTCAAAATCCACAGTTCAGTCTGGAGATGTTTAAGGTTGTGCAGGCTTTGCCAAAATTTGAACAGAATGGCATGGAAACCTTTTTCATGCATTGATGCCTGTTTGAGCTGGCTGCAGCTACTGGTGTGTGCAGCCACAAAGGAGAAGAGTCAATTCTTCTAGCTTCGTAAGTAACGTTATTAATGTATTAAACTATCCACTCTTATATGCTCTCTTACAAACTGCAGCTTATATATTTTCACACAAACTGTATTAAAAACTTATTTATACACCCTCTCGAGTCCCCTGACACTCCTTCAGTAGTCACCTGATGATACCCGATCTGGATAACTGTTTGGCTGCTGCTGAGGAGAACTGACATTGGCCACAGGCTGCTTTCACACCGCACCGCACCGATGGTGGATCTCCAGAGTTGTCGCTGCCTGTATACCTCGAGGGTCTTCTTTTATCCTCTTTCCTTATCTTTCTCGAGTCGTGGTGTCTTTTTCCCATTGACTAGGGTTCATTCACTTTTGTTTGTCTTTACTTTATTGACTCTGGATCAAGGAGCTAGGGAGCACTACCTCATTGCCCCTCATCCAAATAAGGCTTCTGCATTACCTCCTTTCTTACTTTTTTTTCTCAACAATATGATTGGCATCCAACAGTACCTGGACTCTGCTCATTTTTAGTTCACAAGCTGTTTTCCCCTGCATGTTAGCAGTTTTTTATATATTGACCATTCCTAGCCCCTGTCAGCAACTGGTACCTCCATGTCTCTGCAGCCTCCTGGCTAACATCTCACTTTCAGAAGCATGTCTCCAACTGATTCCTCTCTGTGCAGTGGCCCGGCTAATCCATGTCATTTGAGGATATAGCAACAGAAATGAGGTGGTCAAAAGCAGATTAGGTCTTGCCCATGAAAAGTGAAAGGTAAAGCACAAGAGAATAATGCATCCATGTCAGAAGAATATTCTGGGTATTACGATGAAACGAAAAGGCCAATTCTAGGTGCATATGAGTTGGTCCTAGAAGCGTACAGGCAGAGGTTTCGGAACATAGGGGACCAACTTGGACATACTTATAGTGAGTTTGAAAAAGTTAAACAGAATATAATTTTTATATGTGGATATGAATGTTAAAGGCTGGGAAGAGTGTCAGGGAAATTATTCTTTTCAAATAATTTAAACCTTCCTTACCTTCTGCAATCAGAACTCATGTAAAAGGTCAAAGGGTAGTAAAGGCCAGACAAACAGCTGATGATTATGAACTGATCCATGAACCTTTGTTCCATCATCTTCAGATGTTCAAGAGGAATAAAAAATGGGAGAATGAAAGGAAGGCAGGGAGGGAGGGGACAGTAGGGAGTGTCCCAAGAACTCCTCCTCAGATTAGAAAGAAAATGGCTGAGAGTGGAGGTGAAGTTCAGAAGCTTAAATATTTCCCTTGTAATAATTTGGGCCATGTGCATTCAGGTGGGACTATAGAAGTCAGTAAAAATGAGTTAAACAAGGAACATAAAAGGATAGCACCACAGACCAGATTGTAACTATAACAAAAAGGCCCCTGGTGAATTCTATCATTACAAAAGAGATGTATAAGGTAGATGAGAAGGATGCAGGATTTTTGTAAAAAGAGAAGGTGACTGCTCTTTCTTCAGGTGAGGTAGCTAAACCCATAACCATACTAAAAGGTATAGGGGCAACACAATCACTTTCACTGGAGAAAGGGATTGCAGTGATAGCTAAAGTATTAATAAATGGGATTGATGGAGAATATATTCTGATGCCATTTTATAAAGTACAACTAAAATGTGATTTGTTATCAAGGGAAGTAGTAAAAACATTAATGTTACAGGAGTAAACTTACTTCTGGATAATGATTTGGCAGGACTAAAGTTAGTAGCTTCACCCAAAATTACAGAATGTCAAAAGGAACTGCAAGAAGCAGGACAGTTACAGGAACAGCTTCCTGGTATTTTTCCTTCCCTGGTGTGGTTACCAGGGCAATGGTTAAATAAAATCCATCAATATGGGTTGATGTGACACCACAACCAAGTGAAAGTGTAACTGATACTTTCCTAAAGGGTGAAGATAATCCAGGTGGTGTGTTTGCTATGATGTGCCCAATTATGGCACAAAAAGCAGACCCTGAATTAAATAAATTAGCACAGTCATCTCAAACTGAGATAGAGGCTGAAAGAATTACAAAGCACTAGTTCTTAAGAATGGAGTGCTGATGAAGAAGTGAACCAAAGATAAAGAATGAGTGGTTGTACATCAGATAGTTGCATGATCCGGCTATCATGAAGAGATATTCTGAGTAGCTCATGAGATTCCTCGGGCAGAACATGGGAGGGGGTTTCAAAAACTCAGATGCCCATAAACGGGTATTTTACCTGAACATAAAGGTGTAGTACAGTTTTGTAAAACATGTCATACTTGTCAAGTTTAGATAAACTTCAACATGTGATTAAACCAGCATCTCTGATTCCTCTATCAGTATTTGAGGAGCCATTCGGTCGTGTTCTAGTAGATTCTGTAAGACCATCATTTTTTTAAAAAGCAGGAAATAAACACTTCTTTACAGTTATGCATATGATTACTTGATTTTGTCATAAAGTCAGACACTAGGGAAACACCATGCTGACCACGTTTCCTAAACTGAACTAGTCCCATTTGCCTGCATTTAACCTATATCCCTCTAAATCTTTCCTACCCATGTACTGTCCAAATGTATTTTAAATGTTCTAAGTGTAGCCGTTGCTACCACTTGCTTTTCCAGCTTGTTCCACATATGCGCCATGCTCTGTGTGAATAAGTTGACCCTCACTTTTAAATATCTTCTCTCTCATCTTAAACCTGTGTCCTCTAGTTTTGGACTTCCCTTCTCCAGGGAAAGTCCCTTGGAAATTCACTTTATCTCTGCCCCTTCTGATTTTATAAAACCTCTACCAGATCATCCCTCAACCTCCTACACTCCAGGGAAAAAAGTCTCAACCTAAACAACCTCTCCTTATAACTCAAACCTTCCAGTCATGGTAACATCTTAATAAATCATTTTTGCACTCTTTCCAGTTTAATAACTGCTGCCTGTAGCAGTGAGGCCAGAATTGCACACAGGACTCCAAATGTGGCCTTACCAGTGGCTTGTACAGCTGTAACATGACATCTCAACTCCTGTAATCAATGCTCTGATCAATGAAGTTAAAAATCACACAACACCAGGTTATAGTCCAACAGGTTTAATTGGAAGCACACTAGCTTTCGGAGCGACACTCCTTCATCAGGTGATAGTGGAGGGCTCAATCCTAACGCACAGAATTTATAGCAAAACTTTACAGTGTGATGTAACTGAAATTTTACATTGAAAATTGATTGTCTGTTAAGCCTTTCATCTGTTAGAATACAGCGATAGTTTCACTTCTTTCATGAAGTGAAACTATCACTGTATTCTAACAGATGAAAGGCTTAACAGACAATCAATTTTTCAATGTATAATTTCAGTTACATCACACTGTAAATTTTTGCTACAAATTCTGTGTTATGATTGAGCCCTCCACTATCACCAGATGAAGGAGCGTCGCTCCGAAAGCTAGTGTGCTTGCAATTAAACCTGTTGGACTATAACCTGGTGTTGTGTGATTTTTAACTTTGTACACCCCAGTCCAACACCAGCATCTCCAAAAAATACTGATCAATGAAGGCAAGCATGGCAAATGTCTTCTTCACCACTCTGCTAACTGTGATGCCATTTTCAAGAAACTATGTCCCTGCAAACCTAGGTCTCTTTGTTCAACCACACTCCCTAGGGCTCTGCCATTGACTGTGTAAGTCTTGCCCTAATTTGTTTTACCAAAATGCATCTATCTGTATTAAACTCCATCTGCCATTCCTTGACCCATAGGCCCAGTTGATCAAGATCCCATTGTACTCCTTGGTAACCTTCTTCATCTGCAATACCACCAAGTTTGGTGTCAATTGCAAACTTACTAACCATGCCTCTTATATTCACATCCAAATAATTTATTTAATCATGATATAAATTCCCTTAAGAACAGTCAGAGCTAAACTGGTAGTGGAAAAACTCTGTTTTTTACTTATGGTCTACTAATGGAAGTACAATTTGATTAGTGATCAAACTTAATGTCAAAACTAATGCAAGAATTCATCACTGGTTTGGTGAATAAATAAATGTTATCGACTGTGTGCCATCCACAGATCCATTACTTTCTACTATAACTTTTGATGTGGCACTTTATCAGATGCCACCTGGGAATCCTATTGCAGTACTTCCACCAATTCTCCTACCCATGGCACATTACTTCCCCAAAGAACTCCTGTTGTTTAGTTAAACATGATTTCCCTTTTACAAAATCTCAGTGATTCTATCTGATTACCTTGAAACTTTCTAAGTTTCCTGTTGTATCCTTCATAATTTCTAACATTTGCCCTCTGACCCAGGCCTGCATTTCCTACTTTCCAGCTCCCTTTCTTTTTAAGGAAAGGTGTTACTTCTGGTATTTTCAAATCTAATTGGACCATTCCCAAATAAAGAGATTTGGAAAATTAAAGCCAATTCATCAACTATGTCACTGACCATTTAGTTTAAGACTCCATTGTGAAGTTCATCACAGCCCAAGTGCTTGTCAGTCTGCAGCTCCAATCAATTACTCAGCACCAACTATCTGGTGATTATAATTGTCCTGCGGTATTCCTTCCCTTCTACTTCCTATTTTATCACTGCTTCTAACATGTTACTTGCATCCTCTATAATAAAGATTGATATAGTATGCCTGTTCAATTCACTTAACATTATTAATTTTCCAATCTCACTTTATATAACATTCAGTCAGCTTTTGCCTTTTCTTTAAACGTTTATTGAAATTCTTACTGTACATTTTGAGTATTCTGGTTAGCTTTCACTTGCAATTTAATTTTCCCCCTTTCCTAATTATTTTCTTTTTATCTTTATATTCTGTCTAATATTCTGACCTGCCACCTGTTTTGCACAATTACAGTTTGACCTCTGGGGAATTTTTTTCTTACTCTTTGAAAGTATCTTGAATACTGTTCAAAGATTTCTACATTTTGAAATATATGAATATATAATTATATCTACTGATGATTACATATAAAGTACTTTTTTTTCATTACATCAAGAACATATAAGTATTCTGAGGTATTATTTTCAATATCTGCATCTGTACGGACTTATTCTTTAACCCAATTAGCCTAATACTCCATTCATTCAGTTCTGATTCCATAATCACACAATTGTTTTCATTTAAATTTTCAAAAATAATCTCAGACACATTCTTTTCTCCCATAAACTGAATGTAAAATTCAATCATATTACAGTTACTTTTAATTTGGGGTGACTTCACCGTGAGGTTATTAATTAGTTCTAACTTACTGCATAAAACAACTTAAATGTAACCAGCTCTCTGGTTGGCCCAGAAGATGCCCTTTTAAGAAACGATCCCAAATACACTCAATGCATTTCTCATCTAGGCCAATTTTTGCCCATCTTACTTTTACAATGTCTACGTGGATTGGAGATCTCTCGACCAGAAAAAGTCCCTTTGACCTATTGAGTTGGTGCTGGTCAAAAACCACCATCTAATGATTATGATCCCATTTTCCAGCACTTTGTTGTGTTTATCTTGGCATCGCAAGTGAACAAGTAAATACTTCTTAAATATTATGAGAATTTCTGCACTACCCTTACAGGCAGTGAGTTCCAGATCCCCACCACTCTCTGGGTGAAAACGTTTTCCTCAAATTTCCTCCAAACCTTCTGCAGCTTACATTAAAATGTATGCCTCTTGTCATTGTTCCCTCCATCAAAAGAAATATTTTCTTCCTGTCTACATTATCTCTGCCCTCAGAACTTTATACATCTCAGTCATGTCTCCTTTCAATCTCCTCTACTCTAAGGAAAACATCCACAGTCTATCCAATCTCTCTTCATAACTGAAACTCTCCTGCCCAGAGAACATCATGGTAAATCTCCCATGCACCCTCTCCAATGCTATCACATCAGTCCAATAATGTGGATTCCAGATCTGCACATTATGTGCTAGCCATGGCCTAACTAATGTTCTGTACGATTCCTGCATAACCCTTGTGTTCTTAAACTCAGTGCCTCAGCTATTAAGGGCAAGGATCCCATATGCCTTCATAACCACTTTATCCAGCTGTCCTGACAAGTTGAGGAACCAGTGTACATGCCACCAGGATTCCTCTGATCCTCATCGTTTCTCAGGGCCCTACTGTTTTTCATGTATTCCCTTCCTTTGTTTGTCCAAGTCCAAGTGTCCTCATATTTGTGTAGACTGAATTCCATTTGCCACTATTCAGCTCACCTGACAAGCCCATTTATAGCCTTTTGTCATCCAAGGCTATCCTCCTCATTCAGCACCAGTTTCCTCATTTCCCCTCCCCCCAGCCTGTCTCAGTCAAATCCATCAAATTCAGCACACAGCGAAACGACGGTTGGAGGAAGAACGCCTCATCTTCCGGCTAGGAACCCTCCAACCACAAGGGATGAACTCGGATTTCACCAGTTTCCTCATTTCCCCTCCCCCCAGCCTGTCTCAGTCAAATCCATCAAATTCAGCACCGCCTTCCTAACCTGCAATCTTCTTCCCGACCTCTCCGCCCCCACCCCAGTCTGACCTATCACCCTCACCTTGACCTCTTTCCACCTATCACATTTCCGACGCCCCTCCCCCAAGTCCCTCCTCCCTATCTTTTATCTTAGCCTGCTGGACCAACTTTCCTCATTCCTGAAGAAGGGCTAATGCCCGAAACGTCGATTCTCCTGTTCCCTAGATGCTGCCTGACCTGCTGCGCTTTTCCAGCAACACATTTCCATCTCTTTATCCTCCTCATTATTACTACCCCACCCATTTTTGTATCATTTGCGAACTTACTGATCAACCTTCTGACATTCAAGTGTTAATCAATTCTATAAACTACAAATAGTGAGTGTCCTCACACTCCCTGTGTGATCTCACTGGAGGAGAAAGTGAGGTCTGCAGATGCTGGAGATCAGAGCTGAAAATGTTTTGCTGGAAAAGCGCAGCAGGTCAGGCAGCATCCAGGGAACAGGAGAATCGACGTTTCGGGCATAAGCACAGACTTCCAGTCAGAAATAATTCACTCAACCACCACCATCCGCTTCCTGCCATTCATCCATTTGTGGATCCAGTTTGTCTATTTCCTTGGATCCTATTTGCTCTTACATTTGCAGTCAGACTCCCATGCAGAACTTTATCAAGAGCCTTGCTGAAATCCAAGTAGACTACATCAAAAGCATTGCCGTCATTTACACACTTGGTCACCTCTGAGATATATTTCATGCAGCCCTGGAGATTTATCTACTATTAAGTCTACCAGAACACTCAGAACCTCATCTCTGTCTATGCTAATTTCTGTAATTATATCACAGTCCTCCCTGACTTCTATACCCATAACATCCGTCTCACTAATGAACACTGACCTGAAGTATTCATTTAGAACCCGACCTACATCCTCTGGCTCCATGCACAAATTACTGCTGTGGTTCTTAATGGGCCTTACATTTTCCCTTGTTATCCTTTTACCCTTAATGTACCTGTAAAATAGCGTAAGATTTTCCTTTATTTAACCCGCAATATCCTTTCATGATCACATTTAACTTTCCTAATCATCTTTTTAAATTCCCTCTTGTACAACTTCTGCTGTTTTGATCTCAAATCATATCTGATCCTATTAAATCAGCCTTCCTCAATTGAGAACTTTGATTTCAGGCCCATCCTTGTCCCTTTCCATAACAATCCGTCATGATCACTGTCTGCAAAATGATTAAGATCTCAAAAGATTATCACCTCGTTTCGGACAAGTTCTCATTATTCCTATTGATATTATATGTACCATATCGTTACTTTTAGGGGCCTACAATTCACTCCTACCAGTGAGTTATAGCCTTCCTTTCTCATATGTACCCACACCTATTCCCACATCCTAGTTTCCTGAACTTGGGTAATTTCTGTCCAATGTTCTAATGTCATTAACAAAGCCACTCCTCCACTTTTCCAAGCTTCCTTTTCCTGCTTTATGTCCTATACCTTTTCAATATTCAGGTCTCGCTCCATGTCATCCTGCAGCTATGTCTGTATAAGTGACCAGATTGAAGTTATTTCTATTTGTACTCAGTTTGTTTTATCAAGGCCAGAGGGCACAAAGGAAAATGCCAAAGACAAATGTATTCTTTTCGATATTTTCAGGCTTAAGTCCTATTCCTTTTAAAAATGGGCAATCTTGATGGACTCAAAATGGCAAAAGCTAACTACAGGATCATATTTCCAGAAGCTTCTGATCTCTCACATATTGTATAGTTATCCCAGCTAAAGCTGACAAATGGCTCAGCCTCCATCCAGCTCTGAACAGAAGAATAAACATCAAGACTCATTATGATAAGAAGGGGTGCCAATGCTTTAGGTTAACTCCTTCTTTCGCAATGGAAACTTTGATATGATACAGGAAGCAATAGCACACTATCTTAATGACTTTCCAATTGGCTTGGAAGGGGTGATGGGAGGCCAGGAGGTCATGAGCATCTACAATGTATTTCTTTGTCACATGACTGAAATTGGAGCTTGATGAATTCTGGGATCTTAAGTCAGGTGATTGTTAAGAGTGTGCCTTGGACCCCCGCCCAGTTACTGGCTGGAAAGAAGCCACCATGCTGTCTGCAAGAAGGGACCCCACTGGGCCCTGCTCATTGAGGGAACTAATTTAGACAGTGACCTTTAGGAATTTGTAACACATGTGAACCGATTTTTAGCAGATCTGGGTTTACCAAAGCTTGTAATTTATAAAAAGGAGCTGGAGTTGGTGCTGCAGATATTGTGTGATATTAGGGAATGGAAAAGTTGCCTGGTCACTTTGCTCCAGAGGACGGTGACACCCTGCACTTTACGTCATTTCAACATTTGTTTTTGATCAGGATCAGGACGGTCTGAAGTCGATATGAGGGCACAGGAGGTAAAAATTGAGGGGACTTGGCCAATACAATTGTGTGGTCAAGAGTGGGAACTACAGGCAGGGTGCCATTCAAGTGGGAGCAGAGAATAGGAGTGTAGTTGTATTTGGGCACAGTACGATCAAAGGGATAGCTAATGTTTTCTGCCATGGTAAACAGGAATCGCAAAGCTACATTGCCTGTCCACTGCCAGAGTTAGAGTCGAAAAGTGTGGCGTTGGAAAAGCACAACAGGTCAGGCAACATCCGAGGAGCAGGAGAGTTAACGTTCATGGATGCTGCCTGACCTGCTGTGCTTTTCCAGCCCTACACTTTTTGATTCCAACTCTCCAACTCTAGTCCTCACTTTCTCCCAGTGTCAGAGTTAAACAGGGCTGAAGGAGGTCTTGGAGAGGGAAGGGAGGGTTCCAGTAGTCGCCATTCACATTGGAACCAATGACCTTGGTCAGACTAGTCATAGACATTTCTGTCCTGTTCAAGGTGGTGGAGGAGTAGCAGGGTTGTGTGTGAGCTCTGAGTCCAGGGCTCATCCACTCCCGTCTGCTTTCTTTCTTTCTTTATTCTTTTATTTCTACTCCTTTTTTTTTCTCTTTCATTTTCTTGTTTGTTTTTCTATTTTTGGCACAGCAGCAAGAGTAGGCCATGTGCCGAATGGGGCAGCCTCCCAGTGGTTGGAGATGATGGTGGCAGACACGGCTCCTCCCAGAAATTGGAGGCAGTGGCAGCAACAGTGGCAGCAAGGATGTCCTCCCAGCCTTGGAGGGCGGCAGCAGTGGTAAAGCTTCTCCAAAGATTGGAGGCCCCAGTGGTGGCAGTGGACCTTTCAAGCTGGCAGTGTGTTGGCAAAGTGACATCATGGAGGAGGGCGGCCAGAGCGGGATTCTTGACAAGGCGGCAGCCTGGCTTGGTCTGGCAGAGGAGCCAGGGAACATCTGATTATTGGCGAGGTTGTGATAGTAGCTCCTGGTTGCAGTAGGCCCAGAGTTGATAACTACTAAGTATTGGCGAGGCGACAATAGTGCCTGAGACTCCTGATTGCAAGGCAGGTGTGGGATTGATATGGGACCCAGCATCAGCAGCAGCAACAGCATAGTGGGTCCAGTGGTGAAGAGATGGTGTCTAAACAGGGGTGTCTCCTATTTGCTGGGTCAGAGGCAGGCAGCAGTGAGGCATTGGAGAAAGACTGGAGGCGCAAGTGTTGTTGGTGAGCTGGCTCAGAACCCATTGTCAGAGGGAGTAGAATGAAGATAGACTCTCTTTCAGTCATATCTTTTTAATCTTTTTATTCTTAAACAATTTAAAATGGTATCCGATTGAGCAACAGTTGCTGTATTATTCACTGTAAAACGCAGTCGACAAAAAATCATTCAATCAATTCACTTAATAGAGTCATAAAATCGTACAGTATGGAAACAGGTCCTTCAGTCCAACTCATCCATGCCGACAAAGTTTCCCAAACTAACCTAGTGCCTCCTGCTTGCATTTGGTCTATATCCCCCTAAATATTTCCTATTCATGTACGTGTCCAAATGTTTTTAAAATATTGTAACTGTACTTGCATTTATCACTTCTTCTGGTATTTCACTCCACATAAGAACCATCCTGTGTTTGAAAAGGTTGCACCTCAAGTCCCTTGTAAATCTTTCTCCTCTCACCTTAAAAATATGCCCCCTAGTTTTGAATTCCTTCAACCTAGGGAAAAGACCGATGCTATTCACCTTATCTGTGCCCCTCACAATTTTATAAACCTCTATAAGGTCTTCCCTCAACCTCCTACACTCCAGTGGAAAACCTGTCCCAGCATTTCATTCTCACCTTATAATTCAAACCTTGCAGAACTGGCAACATCCTGGCAAATCTTTTCTGAACTGTCTCAAATTTAATAATACCTGACCTATAGCAGGGCAACCAGAACTGTACACAATACTCCAAAAGTGGTCTCACAAACATCCTATACAAATGCAACATGACGTCCCAAATCCTACACTCAATGATTTGAGCAATAAAGGCAAGTGTGCTAAAAGCTTTCCTAACCACCCTTTCTACCTGAGACATAACTTCCAAAGTACTATGTACCTGAACCCCCAGATCTCTCTTTTCAACAACCCAGAGCCTGACCATTAATTATACACATCCTGCCCTTGTTTGTTTTACCAAATTGCAATACTTCATGTTTATTCAAATCAAACTTCAACTGCCAGTTCTCAGTCCATTGGCTCAATTGATCAAGATCCCATTGTAACTTAGATAACCTTCTTCATTACTGACTACGCCACAAGTTTTGGTGTCATCCACAAACTTATAAACTATGCCTCCTAAAATCTCACCCAAATTGTTTACGTAAATGACAAACAAAAGTGGACCCAACATTGATCCCTATGGAACACAGCTAGTCACAGGCCTCCAGTCTGAAAAACAACCCACCCCATCAGCCTCTGCCTCCTATTGTCAAGCCAATTTTGTATCCAGCTGGCAAGCTCTCTCTAAATCCCACATGATCTAACTTTACTAATTAGTTTACCTTGTGAAATCTTGTCAACATTTTATTTTCAATATGATTCAACGCAGCAACTTCAGGCACAAGCCAAACAGGGTTGAATTGACAGCCAATTCCAATAGATGACAATAGACAATAGGTGCAGGAGTAGGCCATTCTGCCCTTTGAGCCTGCACCACACACCTGAGAGCTGGGTGTAGTGATCACTCATTGATGGTAAATTTGTTGGTGCTGAAAGGGCAAGTAGACCCTGACTCTTCCCTAAAGTAGCTTCTGTTTGTTATATTATTTCTTTCTGAACTGTTTGAAGGCTTTTCTATATGTGACGCTTCTATATTGAACAATGAGTTGATACTGGACCACAACTGACATTGGGCAAAGAATAATTCTGACTTAGGGTTGTGAGTTAGGATATGGCTAAGGCCGTGTAATCTATGCGGTTTGGTTCCTAAATAGAGATAGATGTAGGACTGTGTGCACAATGGAACTTTGGCCATCCCACCCATGTGCCCTGAGAAGTGTTGGTTTATGCTTGGTCTCCCACTACATGCAGAGTGAAGGGCAATTCCAGACTGCCAACACTAGACTATGTGCACAACTGGTCTTCAAACAGGCTCCTTGCACCAGGGATCTTGGAATGTCCTGGTAGTGTAAATACTTTGCATAACGGTGAGTGGGAGAATAGGATGACTAGGATACCATAATGATGTGATGCATGGGTGATGAGGTGAATTTGCTAAGCTAGCATAACCTTGCAGACAGCAACTTGCCAAAATGACACAGTTATGCAACCACCTCCTTAGTAAACCTGAGATGCCTGAGGAATTGCTCCCGTGTCAAGTGACGGTAGAAGAAGGATTCTTGATAAACTCTTAGTAGCTAGGGACTTCTGTGGAGAGTCCAGCTCCTCCAACCAGATCCAGAGACACTGGAAATACAGTCCCCATACTTCATGCAGAGTTGAACCACCAAAACCCATTGCCTTCCCAAAAAGCATGCAGCAGCTCATCAACAAAGCTCGAAATACAATCCACGATACTTCCATTATCTTTGCCTAAACATCAATATATCAGAAGTACGTCACCTACAAGTTGATAATTGGTCCTGTAAACAATATTGGTGGCAGACTCCTGATGCTGCTGAATACATGATTTGTTGTAAGTGATTAGCACTGGTATTCAGTAAACTTGCATAGACCAAGTTAAGAATAAACAGACCATCAGCTGGATTGGCTGTAACATATTCTCCATTTTGTTTACTTCTGATGCACAGGTGCCATCTCCTGCATTAGTGTTCTTCACATCAGGAGGTTGAAAGTGGCTGGAAGCACAGATGATGCCATTTTAGGCTTTTCAAGTAGTAGCAGCAGCAGGTGAAGTTCTCGTGACACAGTGGTAGTGTCCCCACTTCCGAGCTGGGAAGCCTGGCTTTGAGACCCACCTCCCCCAGCGCTGTGTAATAATATCTCTGCACAGATTTATGAGAATGTATCTACCTCTACCACTGGCATGGTACAGCTTTTTTTTTTGTGGTTTCCCTTTATGAAATGAAGGTAGGACTTTAGGTCCAATGCTACCCAATCAGCATGTACATCATGACCATTTGTCTCTATTTGCTCTTAAAAGTGTTCAAAAAGAAGAGATGTTGTTGAATTAATGAAAGTCAAATGAAAATAACAAGACAATCAAACTGAAACATTAATGCCTTCTCCTAAGGCATTAATGAGCAAGATTTCTGAAAGTTTTCTGAATCTCTCAGGTAATGTTGGCAAGTATTTGCCACCTTTGCTTAGAGAATGATTTACTACCTCAACATGTAAAGTTGCTCTTTTGGCCCAAGCTTATTTATTTGGTGATGCAAAGTCCTCAGTCAGTAAATAAGACCCATTGCCATACCAGGGGTTTCTAAAGTGGTTCAAATCAGGATTAAAATGCTGATTTCCACAGGGCTCCTTTTTCTCAGTTTCTTATGTTTTGGTAAGTGAAACTAATAATTCGTTCGGATGGTTTTGTATAATGCATATTTTTATAAAGAAAGCATATTACCAAAATGTCTTTTTTTTTGTACAGTAAGAAGTAATATACTGACTGAATATGTAAAAACACAAGGGGCCTGGATTTATTCTGCACGAGAGTCAAAATATCCAGCAGTCAATGTAGAGAAATGTGCACAAAAATGTAACTCAGAAAGCCAATTTCTTTGCAGGTATATTTTTCACTTTATTGATAGAATATAGATAATGATTGAAGTACATAACGGACTATCAGCATATTTGTAAAAAAAAATTAGCTGTTATTCTATTGCCTGGGACTCAAATTATTGTGGGTTTGCTCCAGAAACATGAACACAAAAATCTTACATTAACACTCCAGTCCAGTTTTTCGTTGTGCTACACTGTCAGAGATGTCACCTTTCTGTTGACTCATTTAACCAGGACTCCATCTTTACTCTCAGATTAATGAAACAGTCTTTGCCACAAATTTTGTGCAGCAAGTGAGTTCTTACTCAATGTCCTGACAATCTCCCTCAAGAAAAATCTATTATCTGGCAATTTATTGCTACTTGCAGGAGTAGCTGTGCAACTGCCTACACTTCAAAATATTTAATTGGCTGTAATGCATTTTCGTACTTCATGAGATGAAAGGAACAAGTCTTTCTTTAAAGCAGAAACCAGGTTCATACTTAGATTGTAGATGTCTTGTCTGAACTGGGACCAAGCAGAATAGTCCACTGTTCATTTAGTTTTTGACATAGCTCTGCATTACATGAAATTTAGATTGGTTATTAAAACATGGCAGATAAATGTTACCCAGACACTGCTTAATGACCTGTTTTCATCAAGTAACCTATATAGGTTTACTGAACCATGCTTTTGAAAGGGCTAATCAGTAAATATAAGCATTTTGTCTCCAAACTTTCAGAGATTTTTGTCACCAAAAAAGGACATAACAGCCCTAAATTCTTGGACTGAGAGTGAAGGACTAAGATGATTTACCAATATAAACTAACTAGTACTTAGCACATCTCTGTATCATTATTTTGTCTCTTAATGGAAACATTTGAAACTATTAATTTTAAGCCAGTCAAACACTACTTTGAAACAATGGAAATTCCCTGAAAATTGGTGTTAAGCAGCAGACTATTAAAATGGAGTCATTTCTAGTCCTCAAGTATATCTTGCGAAAATAAGTACATTGCAAATCTAGTAAACTTAGTTCCGAACTAGCAAGTAAACCTATTGCTTTTCATACTAGTGCTTTAAAATTAATTTTTGATTTCTGCTAAATAGTGTTTTAAATTTGATAATTTTAAGTTTCCTTCATTATCTAATTATGTTGGCTTGGATTGGTTTAGCCTCAGCTATATTATTGGGAGTCGTTTTCATGAATGTTAATATTGGGTCAAGAGCCGATTGTTTGTTTTCAATTAAAGTGAAACCAGGGGACGTATGATGGGTGCTGATCCAATATCACATTTTTTACACTAAAGTCAGAATTATTCATATTGCATTTTATCTCATAATATTTCTCATTGTATGTTTTATTTGTCAGAGCATTCCTCTTCACTCAGAAGAATCAAGAATGTATCACTACAGCAGATAATAGTCATACACAATCAGTGGTGAGAAAACCAAATGTCATTCTTTATGAGAAACAAGGTAATTTAAGGTCTTAACTCATTTAAGTAAAGGATTAGGAGAGTGATACAGTCAATCTTGTTAAATGTTACATCAATTAGAAATGCAAAAATACCAAATCCAAATTATGGGTATCTTATCTAATCAAAAACAAATTTAAATTTGTAAAGTCCTGTGAATAGTGGTGTTCTGTGAATGTTTAGAAATGGGCACAAAAGCCGTTTTAATTACTTCAAATGGAAAAATGTTTCAAATTCACAGTTAGCTATGGCTCACTGAGTCAGAAGACCCTGGGTCTACACCAAACATCAGAAACCTGAGCACATAATCCAGACTGAAATTCTAGTGCAATACTGAAGGAGTGCTGCATTTCTGGTTGTGCTGTCTTATAGATATTATCTAGAAGAATATATTTTATCTGTTTGTCCTCTGTGATGGATGTAAAGGATTGTATGAACAGTCCAATATCACCAGGTCACTTAAACTGGAGTTCATGTGCTACTGCTGAGAAAATTAATGAACTTGTGAAATATTATTGACAGTGTGTATGGAATAACTCATAGCATCCACTGTCAATGTGGAGGCTATGTGTCCTAGATATTTTTGGGATTAACAGTATGATTAAAATGCATTAAGGATATCTTTTACACTTCATTTCACAGGGCCAGAAATATAGTCAAGACAGAAAATATATGGATTTACTTTACAGGTCTTAGTACCTTTTGTAAGTTTACCATGCATAGAATTTTTAAGGCCCTTTCAGGAATTCTAAATGATAAAGAAATTAAGGAATCCATATAGGGAGCTCTCATCTTCCCCCATCGAAATGTCTTATCTCTGACTCCCACTCATTCCACTAAAATGCACAGTGGATTATAAATTTTTAACCAGACAGAAGTTGTAGTTTGACCAAAGGGTGACTATTTGCACACAGAGAGGTTAAGCAAATATGAAATAGAATTTTACAAATAGAAAAATAGTTTGGTCAGCACATTGCGCATTTCAAACACTTTGTTTTCATGGCACAGAACACTGACATAACTGGCCCGATTTTTTTATCTTCTATTCGTTATGCAATAGTAATTTTGAATCTGCCAGAATTTTCATTAGTGTTCAATATTAGTCCAAAATTTCATACAGTTTGCTTCGTTTTACACACGGATATTAAAATGTTGTAACTATTAGGATGCCTCAGATGTAAAATAAAGCTATTGGGGAGCAGCTCTTTGTATATTTATCCCTCACTTCAAAAACTGCCATCTGAGTTAGTACCTGAAAAATATGTCATTACCCTTTAATGCCCAACAAGAACCTGCTCTGTCATGTTTAAATGAGATTAGGTAGTGCGTGGTTAATATTCCCGCATGTATTCTCCAAGCCTCGTACCAAACTTGACTCTAATTAAAACTGTCACCATGTCAATGGTACTGTAAACAGTGAAAAACATCCACAAGGGAGCTATTACATTGAGGAAATAATTTTGTCTGCTTAAGTAGGATGTTTACTTCATTTTGCCTTCATGTGTACATCTGCTTAGGCTTCTGGTGCTACACTCAACATTTCATCTGCAATAATTACAGTCAGGAGAAGGTAGATACTGGAACTTGTACTTCCAATCAGCAATCTATTCCTGGGGTTGAAAAGGATGATGATGAAGACTAGGAGGAGGTTAAGATGGAAACCTCTTGAATGATATGACACAGAGTCATAGAGTCATACAGCATGGAAGCAGACCCTTCGGTCCAACCAGTCCATGCTAAACATAATCCCCCACCTGCCTACTCTTGGCCCCCAAATCCCTCCAAACCTTTCCTAATCCAGAGTCTTTTAAACATTGTAATTGGACCCACATCCACCACTTCCTCAGGAAGTTCATTCCACATGCAAACCACCCTCTGTGTGAAGAATTTGCCCCTCATGTCTTTTTTAAATCTCTCTCTTCTCACCTTAAAAATGTGCCCCCTAGTCTTGAAATTTCCCATCCTAGGGAAAAGACAACTACTTTATTT
This sequence comes from Chiloscyllium plagiosum, assembly GCF_037043375.1. NCBI lineage: Eukaryota > Metazoa > Chordata > Chondrichthyes > Orectolobiformes > Hemiscylliidae > Chiloscyllium > Chiloscyllium plagiosum. The sequence goes on along the minus strand of NW_028270148.1, from coordinate 86,195,841 downwards.
TTATCCCTTATTATTTTATAAATGTCTATAAGGTCCCAGCCTATCCAGCCTTTCTTTATGATTCAAACCTATGTCCTTCATATAACAGTACTTCAGAAAAGGCCTCACCAATGCCCTGTACAACCTCAGAGTGACTCCCCAACTCCTGTACTCAAAGGACTGAACATTGAAGGCAAGCATGCTAAATGCCTTTTTAACCAACCTGTCTATATGTAACACAAGCTTCAAAGAATTACGTACTTAAAGCCTTAGTTCCCCCATTCTACGACACTACCCATGGCTCTACCATAATTCTATAAGCCCTACCCTTGTTTATTGAATCAAATTACGATATCTTGCATTTATCCAGATTGAACTCCATCTGCCATTTTCCAGCCCATTGGCCCATTTGATCAAGATCCCTTTGTAATCTTAGACAATCTTCTCCGCTGCTTACTATGTCACCGTTTTTGCTGTTGTTTGCAAACTTACAAGCCATGCTTTCTATATTCTCATCTGAATCATTTATATAAACAACAAACAAAAGAGGACCCACAACTGATCCCTGTGGACCACCGCTAATGATAGGGCTCCAGTCCGTAAAGCAACCCTCCACCACCACTCTCTGTTTCCTGCCATTAAGCCAATTATGTATCCAATTGGCAAGCTCACCCTGCATCCCACATGACCTAACTTTACTAATTAGTCTACCATGCGGAACCTTGTTGAAGGCTTTGTTGAAGTCCAAGTAAACAACGTCTATTGCTCTGCCCTTATCAATCTTTTTGGTGACTTCCTCAAAGCACTCAATTAAGATTGTGAGACATAATTTTCCTCACACAACACCATACTGACTATCCCTAATCAATTTTTGCCCCTCAAAATGCCCATAAATCATGTCCAACAGTTTATCCACAACCAAAGTCAGACTCATAGGTCTATAGTTCACCAGGTCTCCTTACAATGTTTCTTAACAACATAGAAGGCAATTATTCCCTGCCTGAAGGCACCACTCATCAGAAGCTATAGGCCCATCAGGTCTTTCTTAAACTTCTTTTCATTCCATTCATTGCATTTCTCGATCACAGGAAGCTGAGAAGATCTGATGTACGATACTTTCACCAAGGAGGCAGTAGACAGTAGCCAGATCTGTTTTTGGGACTGCAGTGGAAAACAGAATATGTTAAGATTTTCATGTTGGGAAGCCCTTAATCGATATGGAGACAAGATATCTATCCAATTAGAGCCAGGGACAGAAACAAAGCCAAGTTGAATGAATTTAAGAAACTCTGTAACACATATCACTGAGACTGCTGCTGTTTTAAGGGAGAGGTCTGCTAAAGCTTTCCACAGGAGGCAGGATGTCTGAACTCGAGGCAGGTAGGTTATGAGAGAGAAGATAGAGGTCCTCTTCTTATCAGATGGCAGAAGGCAGTCACTTAATTGTGCAGAAGGTGCATGTCTCTGTTCATTCCCGTCTTTCTCCTCTGCTTCCTCTCTTAGCTTCTCTGCTGATAGGGGTCTCACCACCCTCAAATCACGTACATCTCCCAAGGCCACATTAAGGAGAGCACAACATGTCACCATAATGCCCCAAATCCTTGGAGAAGGGCATTTGATGGTGACACCTGGTTGATTTAAGCAACCGATTTTGAGAAATCCAATGCCCTACTTAATAGTTGTCAGAATGAACTGGTAGCATCCGTTCTATCACCTTTGTACATCCGCAGAGAGTGAACTGCCTTTCTGCCTTGGGCTGAGGCAGCTTGGACTAGCTGAGGATGATGGAACAGGATGAAGGCTATATGAGCTTCCAGAAACATAGCAGATGAGCACAAGTTGAATGTTGAGGGAGAAGAATACTTCCCTCTTGATGAATCTGATTGGGTCAAGATTGAGGTGTTGAAGGCTATGTTGAAGGCTATGTTGAAGGCTATGTGGGTGCAACCAATAATGTGTTTTGTGGATTCCAGTGTTTGAGGTGGAATCAACTGTTCCCTGCAATTACAAGGCCATGCCTTTCAGTATATAAATGTGTATTCCAGTCCTACCAGACAGCATTAGTGACCTGCAAATTGTTGTGACGTGTAGCTGTTTTCACGATGCTATTAAGGTCCACAGTTGATTCTTGAAGGGAGTCAGAGGTGAAAAGATTCAAGGACCCAGTGAAGTTAATAGCTACTGGAATGGGATGGTGGCCAGTAGAGGGAGGTGTAATGTGTTTTATGGCAAGGACACAGATCTTGGTGATTGTCCACCGAAGGAGTTGTAGTCTCCTGCGGCACTCGTCTTTGATCATTTCCAGGTCTTCAGTGGTGGATGATATGCTGAGTGTTTGGCTTCCATTTCCTTCTTGCTCCCCCATCCTATCCTGTGCCCTCCCAATCACTTGATTCAATCTTCTTACAGAGGATATTGCTCCTTGATGCTACTGTGTCCAAGATCTGACAGTCGCTATATCATTGCCTGCTGATGCTTTCCTTCCAGGCATGTGGCTATATATTTGTGCTTGGCACACTTCAGCTGTCAGAAGAAGGCCTATTTGCACCTATTCTCAGTTTCCTACCAGCTACACAATCCTCCACCCATGGCAATTTATGATCCCCTATGAGATGAGCTTTTATTTTCCCCAATAACCTTTGATATGGTATCTTATCAAGGGCCTTCCGGAAATCTAAGTACAGTACATCTATTGAGTCCACTTTATCCACATCATATTTTATTTCCTCAAAGAATGCCAACAAATTGGTTAACATGATTTCCCTTTCATAAAGCCATGTTGGCTCTGCTGGATTGCCATGAAGCTTTCTAAGTGCCTTGTTATTTTCTGCTGGTCCAGGCAGCCATTATGCCAGCATAGATCACAATTGTACATGGGATCCTTGCAGAATCCCCATCACAGCCCACTCAGAAGGAATTGCCCAGGAAATTGAATTTTCTATTTGATAATTTCACTGTGCTGTGATCCCTCTGAAATTCTCCATTTAAATTGGAGACTTCCGATGGTTCTAATGAAATTATGTAAAATAGTTGCTTAGGAAAAATTAGACTATTAAATACATGACCTAACTCCTGATAAATATTAAGCAGACCCCATACTCAACTCACACACCCCAATCTACTTCTCCCCAGATCAGTTACACTACTTATCTCCAACAACTTGTTCTGCGCTACAAAACAACTGTCAGAATGGAAGCAAAGCTCAACATTTCTGAGCCCCTGAGTGTGATCTCTGAATGAGACTGTCATTCCCCATTAAATCTCTCCCAATGTCTTTAAAAATAACTTCTAATATCTTCCTTATGCCAGATGCTAAGCTATCTGGCCTAAAGTTTCCTGATTTCTCTCTCCTTTCCTTTTGAAGAAAGAAGTTACTTTTGCTGCGTTCCAGTTGAATGGAACTTATGTTGAGTCAAAGGAATATTGGAAAATTAATTATCTCACCAGCCACCTCTTTTGAAGTCCATCAGGATCAAAGGGTTTGTCAGGCACAGCTTGAATAATTTGCTCAGTACCAAATCCCTGTTGATTGTAGTTTTTTTAAGTTCCTTGCTTCCATTTCCTGATTTACAGCTGTTTCAGTGATGTTACTTTGTTTGTATGTGTTTGTTTCTGCTGGAATCATGTGGGATATCTGTCAGTGTTATTGGTACCAAGTGAGGATGGATGCCCGCATGAGATCTTAGATAAAAGATAGATTTTGTTTTTGACATAGAATTTATTCATTACATATTACTTAATATGTCTATGTAAATACTTAGAGCCAAATACCAAAAACTGGTCATCTTTATGCAGGAACAGTCCTCTATTATTCTCTTGGGTACAGCTTCTTGGTACTATTGCTAGACTATAATCCAGAACTCATCTGATATTCTGGGGAGCCAGGTTTGAATCTGACCATGGCAGTTGGTGGACTTTGAATTCAATTTTTAAAAGGTCTCAAATTAAGAACTTACTGATGACCATGATATGATTTTGAGTGTCAGAAAAACCCATCTAGCTCATGAATGCTCCTCAGGGAAGGTAATCTACCATCTGAGAATCTTCTATAAAGTGATATGTGGCACTATCACTGTGCAAAATATAATAGACTTCAAACAGATATAGCAACTGAAGACTGGGCATCCATGAGACACTCATCACCAGCAGGGCCATCAACAGCAGCAGAATTGTAATCCAGCACAATCTGTAACCTCATGGCTCCACTCAACCATTATCATCAAACCAGGGATCAGCTCTGGTTCAATAGAGAGTGCAGGAAGACATGCCAGGAGCAGTACAAGTCATACTTTTAAAAAAAATGAAGCTACCAGACAGGTTTACTTGCGTGCCAAACAGTATAAGCAGCAAGTCATAGATAAAGCTAAGCAATCCCACAACCAACAGATCAGATCCAAGTTCCGCAGTCCTGCCATGTCCAGTTTTGAATGATGGTGAACAATTAAACAGTTTACTGGAGAAGGAGGCTCCACAAATATTCCCATCCTCAATGATGGAAGAGCCAAGCATGTCAGTGCAAAAAATGAGGCTGAAGCTTTCATAGCAATCTTCAGCCAGTAGTGCCATGTACATAACTCATCTCAACCTCTTCCAGTGGTCCCCAGCATTACAGATATAAGCATTCAGCCAATTTGATTCACTTCATGTGAAATCAAGAAACAGTTGGAGGCACTGGATACTGCAAAAGCTATGGGTCCTGACAGCGTTCTGGCAATGTGATAAAGACTTGCGCTTCAGAACTTGACACACCTTTAGTCAGTTGTTCCAGGACAGTTAACAACACTGGCATCTAGCTGACAATATAGAAAATTGTCCAGGTATGTCCTGTACACAAAACATAGGAGAAACCCAACCATGCCAATTACCGCCCTATCAGGCTATTCTTGATTATCAGTAAAGTGCTGGAAGATATCATTAACAGTGCAATCAAGCATCACTTGTTCAGCAATAACCTGCTCATTGATGCCCACTTGGGTTCCGCTGGAGCCACTCAGTGCCTGATCTCATTACTGCCTTGGTTCAAACATGGACAAAAGAGTTGAATTCCAGAGGTGAGGTGAGAGCGACAGCCCTTGACCTTAAGATCGCACTTGACTGAATGTAGCATCAAGGAGCCTTAGCAAAACTGGAATCAATGGGAATAAGGGCAAACTCTCCACTGGTCAGAGTCATATCTGGCACACAGGAAGATGATTGTGCTTGTTAGGGGTCAGTCATCCCAGCTCCAGATCTGGGGTGTGGCACAGTGGTTAGCACTGCTGCCTCACAATAGCAGGGATTGGATTTTAATCTCAGGCATGTTCTCCCTGTATCTGCATGCATTTCCGTCAGGTGCTTCAGTTTCCTCCCACAGTCCAAAGATTAGGAGGATTGCCATTCTAAATTGCCCCATGGCATCCAAGGTTATGCAGGCTAGATGGTAAGTATGGGTATAGTGGGGATGTTGGTCTGGCTGCGATATTCTTCAGAGGGTCTTTGCAGACTAGACAAGTTTAATGGCCTCCAACTGCTCTGTAAAGGTTCTATGATTCCATCTCTGAAGGACTTCCTCAGGTTAGTGTCCTAGGTCCAACTAACTTCAGCTGCTTCATCAATGGCCTCCCCACCACCATAAGGTCAGAAGTGGGGATGTTTGCTTATGATTACACAATGTTCAGTGCCATTCATAACTCCTTAGATATTGAAGCAGTTTATGCTCAAATGCACAAGATCCAGATAAAATCCAGGCTTGGTCTGACAAGTAGCAAGAAACATCCACACCACACAAATGCCAGGCAAAGACCATCTCAATTAAGATGTTCAATGCTGTTACCACTATCAACATCCTGAAGATTACCATTGAACAGAAACTTAACTGGAATAAATACAGTGTCTACAAGAGCAGGTCAGAGACTAGGAATACTGCAGTGAGTGACTCACCTCCTGGCGCCGCAACGCTTGTCCATCATCTACAAGACAAAAGTCAACAGTGTGATGAAGTATGTCTCACTTTTCTGGATGAGTGCAGCTCCAACAACACTCAAGAAGTTTGACACAATTCAGGACAAAGCAGGCAATCTGATTGGCACCACATCTACAAACATCCAGTCCCTCCACCACTGATAATCAGCTGCAGCAGTGTATATTACCTACAAGATTCAATTCAGAAATTTACCAAAGATCCTTAGACAGTACTTTACAAACCCATGAACATTTCTATCTAGTAGGACAAGGGCAGACACTGGGGATTGCGTCATCTGCAAGTTCCCCTCCAAGCCATTTAGCATCCTTGAAAATATTGCATTCCCTTCACTATTGCTGTGTCAAAATCCTGGAATTCTCTCCCCAATGGCATTGTGGGTAAACTCACAGTATGTGGTTGAAGACGGCAGCTCACCGCCACCTTTTCAGGTGCAACTGGGGATGAGCAACAAATGCTGGTCAGCCTGTGCCGTCCACATTTCACAAGTGAATAAAAACACTCTTAATAGCTAGTTACATTACATCTGAAATGCATGATTCCCTCATGTGAGAAATCAAATTCACCTTAAGATTAAGAATGTATTACTTCTATGAAACATTCTGATAACACTCTTAGGGGCAACTACCAAAAACTGGGTAGCACCCTCAAGAAAGTCCTTTATTTCCAGATGGAAGAGCTTTTCTAGTGATGTTAGTTAGGTGTTTCAAGTCCTATTTGGCTTATACAATGATTAGTACCCTCTACGGTGAAGACTGATACAAAATTCTTGTTCAATTCCTCAGCTATACCGTTATTTTCCATTACTAATTCACCAGAGTATTTTTTATTGGACCAATACTCACTTCATGAATAGTTCTTTTTATAATATCTATATACAGTAGTCCCCCCTTACCCCCGAGGGGTTTGTTTCAGGACCTATCACAGAAGCCTGAAACCACAGATAGGAACAAACCTTAAAATGGGAAACGTACCTTCCCAGCATCCTCCTGGTCCCTGGTTCTGGAAGGTTCCCTATAATATATTTGGTTTCCTATAGTATAATGTGATGGATGTAGGCAAGGTAGATCGGGAGAAACCATTCTCCTCGTAGAGGGGTTCAACAAACACTTTAAAGGCAAGGAGCAGAATGTTTAGAGGGGAGTTGAGGAAAAATTGTTTCACTAAGGGTTGTGGGCATCTGGAACTCACTCTCTCAGTGGAGCAGGTAAGCGCTGTTTGGCAGTGGCTGCTGGAAGGCTCGGTGACGTTTGTTTAACGGTTTAAATTTGAAAGTTTTTTTTTAAAAAGTGCGGCGCGGACCCGGAAGCTGGTGTAGCGCAAGCTTACCTGGGTAGGTTTTTTTCCCTATGAAAGCGCGCAGGAGAGGAACCGAGGCACTACAGAGGTAGTGCCTCCCACCCTCCCTCCTCCTCTAACCTAATAATAAGACCCGTTGTGGTAAGTAGGTAAGTGCTGCATTTTGCTTGTTCTATTCTTGGACCTAGTTTTTTTTTAAAAAGTTACTTTTAGAGGGATGGCAGTGAAGGCAGTGCAATGTTCCTCTTGCAACATGTTTGAGGTGAGGGATGCCATGGTCGTCCCTGCTGATTACACTTGCAGGAAGTGCACCCATCTCCAGCTCCTCCAAGACCGTGTTAGGGAACTGGAGCTGGAGTTGGATGAACCTAGGATCATTCGGGAGGCAAAAGGGGTCATAGATCGGAGCTTTAGGGAAGTAGTAACTCCAAAGGTTGCAGACAGATGGGTGACAGTGAGGGGGACTGGGAGGAAGCAGCCAGTGCAGGGACCTCCTGTGGCCGTTCCCCTCAAGAACAAGTATACCGTTTTGGATACTTGTGGGGGGGACGGCTTACCAGGGGTAAACAATGGGGTTCAGGCCTCTGGTGCGGAGCCTGTCCCCGTTGCTCAGAAGGGAAGGGTGGAGAAGAGCAGGGCAATAGTTATTGGGGACTCGATAGTTCAGGGCACAGATAGGCGGTTTTGTGGGGGCGAGAGAGACTCACGTTTGGTATGTTGCCTCCCAGGTGCAAGGGTACGTGATGTCTCTGATCATGTTTTCCGGGTCCTTAAGGGGGAGGGGGAGCAGCCCGAAGTCGTGGTCCACATTGGCACCAACGACATAGGTAGGAAGAGGGCTGAGGATGTTAGGCAGGCTTTCAGGGAGCTAGGTTGGAAGCTCAGAGTTAGAACAAACAGAGTTGTTGTCTCTGGTTTGTTACCCGTGCCACGTGATAGAGAGTCGAGGAATAGGGAGAGAGAACAGTTAAATGCGTGGCTACAGGGATGGTGCAGGAGGGAGGGATTCCGGTATCTGGATAACTGGGGTTCTTTCTGGGGAAGGTGGGACCTCTATAAACAGGATGGTCTACACCTGAACCTGAGGGGCACTAAAGTATCCTTGGGGGGAGGTTTGCTAGTGCTCTTTGGGGGGGTTTAAACTAACTCTGCAGAGGCATGGGAACCTAGACTGTAGCTTTAGGGTGCAGGACCTGGAGTGTAGGGAGGTTAGGAATATGGCATCAATCTCAAAGGAGGGTGCCTGTAAACAGGAAAGTGGCTTGAAGTGTGTATACTTCAATGCAAGAAGTATACGAAATAAGGTAGGTGAACTTGCAGCGTGGGTTGGTACCTGGGATTTCGATGTTGTGGCTATTACGGAGACATGGGTAGAACAGGGACAGGATTGGCTGTTGCAAGTTCCAGGGTTTAAATGTTTTAGTAGGGTCAGAGGTGGGTGTAAAAGAGGGGGAGGTGTGGCATTGCTTGTCTAAGATAGTATTACAGCGGTGGAAAGGACGATGGATGAATTCTCGCCATCTGAGGTAGTTTGGGCTGAGGTTAGGAATAGGAAAGGTGAGGTCACCCTGTTAGGAGTTTTCTACAGGCCTCCTAATAGTCCTAGAGACGTAGAAGAAAGGATTGCGAGGATGATTCAGGAGAAGAGTGAAAGTAATAGGGTCGTTGTTATGGGGGACTTTAACTTTCCAGATATTGACTGGGAAAGCTATAGCTCGAGTTCATTAGATGGGTCGGTGTTTGTCCAATGTGTGCAGGAGGGTTTCCTGACACAATATGTAGACAGGCCAACAAGAGGTGAGGCTATACTGGATTTGGTTCTGGGTAACGAACCAGGCCAGGTGTTAGAATTGGAGGTAGGTGAGCACTTTGGGGACAGTGACCACAATTCAGTGACTTTTACTCTAGTGATGGAGAGGGATAAGTGTGCACTGCAGGGCAAGAGTTATAGCTGGGGGCAGGGAAATTATGATGCGGTGAGACACGACTTAGGATGTGTGGCTTGGAAATGTAGGCTTCAAGAGGAGGGCACAATTGATATGTGGAGCTTGTTCAAGGAGCAACTATTGAGTGTCCTTGATAAGTATGTACCTGTCAGGCAGGGAGGAAAGGGTCGTGTGAGGGAGCCGTGGTTTAATAAGGACTTGGAATGCTGTGGTTCTGTTCGCCGAGCTGGAAGTTTTTGTTGCAAACGTTTCGTCCCCTGTCTAGGTGACATCCTCAGTGCTTGGGAGCCTCCTGTGAAGCGCTTCTGTGGTGTTTCCTCCGGCATTTATAGTGGCCTGTCCCTGCCGCTTCCGGTTGTCAGTTTCAGCTGTCCGCTGTAGTGGCCGGTATATTGGGTCCAGGTCTATGTATTTGTTGATGGAGTTTGTGGATGAGTGCCCTAGAAGCTTGGCACTCATCCACAAACTCCATCAACAAACACATAGACCTGGACCCAATATACCGGCCACTACAGCGGACAGCTGAAACTGACAACCGGAAGCGGCAGGGACAGGCCACTATAAATGCCGGAGGAAACACCACAGAAGCGCTTCACAGGAGGCTCCCAAGCACTGAGGATGTCACCTAGACAGGAGACGAAACGTTTGCAACAAAAACTTCCAGCTCGGCGAACAGAACCACAGCAACGAGCACCCGAGCTACAAATCTTCTCACAAACTTTGAAGGAATTGGAATCCCTTGTAAAAGGGAAGAGGGCGGCCTATGTAAAGATGAGGCGCGAAGGTTCAATTGGGGCGATTGAGAGTTATAAGGTAGCCAGGAAGGATCTGAAGAGAGAGCTAAGAGCAGCAAGGAGGGGACATGAAAAGTCCTTAGTTGATAGGATTAGGGAAAACCCTAAGGCTTTCTATAGGTATGTCAGGAACAAAAGAATGACTCGGGTAGGAATAGGTCCAGTCAAGGATAGTAGTGGGAAGTTGCGTGTGGAGGCTGAAGAGATTGGGAGACACTGAATGAATACTTTTCATCAGTATTCACTCAGGAACAGGACATTGTTGCCGATGTGAATACTGAGTCACAATTAATTAGAATGGATGGCTTTGAGGTATGTAGGGAAGAGGTGTTGGAAATTCTGGAAAGGGTGAAAATAGATAAGTCCCCTGGGCCTGATGGCATTTATCCTAGGATTCTCTGGGAAGCAAGGGAGGAGATTGCAGAGCCATTGCCTTGATTTTTATGTCCTCGTTGTCTGCAGGAATAGTGCCAAAAGACTGGAGGATAGCAAATGTGGTTCCCTTGTTCAAGAAGAGGAATAGGGATAACCCTAGTAACTATAGGCCGGTGAGTCTCACTTCTGTTGTGGGCACAGTCTTAGAGAGAATTGTAAGGTATAGGATTTATGAACATCTGGATAGGAATAATGAGATCAAAGATAGTCAGCATGGTCTTGTGAAGGGCAGGTCATGCCTCACAAACCTTATTGAATTCTTTGAGAAGGTGACTAAGGAGGTGGACGAGGGTAAAGCGGTAGATGTGGTGTATATGGATTTTAGTAAGGCGTTTGATAAGGTTCCCCATGGTAGGCTACTGCAGAAAATACGGAGGTATGCCATTGAGGGTGAGTTGGAGGTTTGGATTAGGAATTGGCTGGCTGGAAGAAGACAGAGGGTAATAGTTGATGGTAAAGGTTCATCTTGGAGTGCAGTTACTAGCGGTGTTCCGCAAGGATCTGTTTTGGGACCATTGCTGTTTGTCATTTTTATAAATGACCTGGAGGAGGGGCTAGAAGGTTGGGTGAGCAAGTTTGCGGATGATACGAAAGTCGGTGGAATTGTTGACAGTGAGGAAGGATGTGTCAGGTTACAGCGGGATATAAATAAGCTGCAGAGCTGGGCAGAAAGGTGGCAAATGGAGTTCAATGTAGGTAAGTGTGAGGTGATTCACTTTGGTAAGAGTAACAAGAAGATGGGGTACTGGGCTAATGGTCGGATACTTGGTAGTGTGGATGAGCAGAGGGATCTTTAGATTTGATTACTTACATTAGATTACTTACAGTGTGGAAACAGGCCCGTCGGCCCAACAAGTCCACACCGACCCGCCGAAGCGCAACCCACCTATTCCCCTACATTTACCCCTTTACCTAACACTACGGGCAATTTAGCATGGCCAATTCACCTGACCTGCACATCTTTGGACTGTGGGAGGAAACCGGAGAACCCGGAGGAAACCCACGCAGACACGGGGAGAATGTGCAAACTCCACACAGTCAGTCACCTGAGTCGGGAATTGAACCCGGGTCTCTAGCGCTGTGAGGCAGCAGTGCTAACCACTGTGCCACCGTGCCGCCCTTGGTGTCCATGGACACAGATCTCTGAAAGTTTCCACCCAGGTAAATAGTGCTGTGAAGAAGGCATATGGCGTACTGGCTTTTATTGGTAGAGGAATTGAGTTCTGGAGTCCTGAGGTCATGTTGGAGTTGTATAAGACTCTGGTGCGGCCGCATCTGAAGTATTGTGTGTAGTTTTGGTCGCCATACTATAGGAAGGATGTGGAGGCATTGGAACGGGTGCAGAGGAGGTTTACCAGGATGTTGCCTGGTATGGTAGGAAGATCGTATGAGGAAAGGCTGAGGCACTTGGGGCTGTTTTCATTGGAGAAAAGAAGGTTTAGGGGTGACTTGATAGAGGTGTACAAGATGATTAGGGGTTTAGATAGGGTTGACCATGAGAACCATTTTCCATGTATGGAGTCAGCTATTACGAGGGGGCATAGCTTTAAGTTAAGGGGTGGTAGGTATAGGATAGATGTTAGGGGTAGATTCTTTACTCAGCGAGTCGTGAGTTCATGGAATGCCCTGCCAGTAGCAGTGGTGGACTCTCCCTCTTTATGGGCATTTAAATGGGCATTGGATAGGCATATGGAGGATAGTGGGCTAGTGTAGGTTAGGTGGGCTTGGAACGACACAACATTGAGGGCCAAAGGGCCTGTACTGCGCTGTATTTTTCTATGTTCTTCTATGTTCTATGGAACTCACTGTCTTAAAGGATGATAGAGGCAGAAATCCTCATGACATTTAAGAACAATTTAGATGAAACATCATAACGTACAAGGATGTGGACTAATGCAGGAAAATGTGATTAAGATAGACGGATGTTTGATGACAAGAGTGGACACAATAGGCTGATGGCCTCTTTCTATACTGTAAAACTTTATGACTCAATGAGTTGTTTCTACATCCTGGTTTCAAGAACGTAGGCCGTCCCAATCAGTTGTGCTAACCCCATGATTAGGTAACAGGACTTCCACTCCAAATTTTCCAAACGTCTTGTCCTTCTGAAGTGACATGTATTCTTTCATATTTAGGTCCATATTATGTAATCCTGCAGCCATGAGTTTACGATGGGCTATCAGATTGAACGTCGTTGATGCTATATGCACTACTAGTTCATTTGTTTTGTTTTGAATGCTATATGAATTCAGATACAAGATATTTTTTCCTTTTATTATTATAGTGAATGCTATAATCCCTGTTGATTCACTTTTGAATTTGTACTGTCTTATCGCATCCTGACATTGTTTATTTCTCATTTCTCAGGTGAATACCCTTCTCTCTCCCCTTGTCTCCACTCATTGATTTACCAAATCTTGCCAAACTTGCAGCCTCTATTGGTTCAAATGTTTCCAAAGCTTAACATTATTTAACAATTTACCAATTCCTTTCTTTCTTCTTCCTTAGCTTTTCTGTTGGAGTGCAAGTTCGGCAACGGTGAAACATACAGAGGAACAGCAACAAAAACCATTTCTAATAGAGCCTGTCAAAGATGGGATAGCAACACACCACACAATCCAAAGTCAGTCTTTAATCTTCTTCATTTAACATGTTTAACTTGACTCAGGATTAAAAACGCACTAAATAATATTACAAGTAATTGATAAATATATTTGGACCATATTGTGTACTTAATTCATTGGCTTCTTGTTGTATTTAACATAATTTCTCTCAATGTGTAAACAATTACAAAAGTATTGAAAGCAGGCAATGTGTGCCAACAGGCCACAGCCAATAGATTATGTTTAAAGAAGAGCTCAATAGGGTCAAACGAAAGGACTTTGAAGAATTCAGAACTTGCCTCCATTCAAGTGTGTGTTGCTTTTTGCTAAAAGTGTACTAATGACATGCCAAACAATTGTTATTATTGCATTAATAATAAGACACCAGAACACTACACTGAATTAGCCCATTGCTATTCAGACATAATGCAAGAACATTGCAGACAAGATTACTATATTTGTGTACCTAAAACCGCAATTGTATAAATCCTCTGGTCCTAGTAACCAAACTTTACAACCTACAAACAGAATTTGCTGGAAAAAGTCAGCAGGTCTGGCAGCATCTGTGCAGAGAAACCAGAGTTAATGTTACAGGTCCAGTGATGCTTCTTCAGAACTGTTCATGTTGTTTCAAATATAATGATTTTAATTAGCTTCCTTATTACAAACTAACTTTAAACCATTTTAAAGAGCAAAATCCATTATTGGATCTAGTTAGGCTCCTCTTACTTTGTTGGCTGTGTTTATTGTGAACACTGGTGGAGAGCCCACATATGTACAAGAACATGCATTTGCGGTGCCTTGTCACTGTAACAAACAAAATGTGATGCATTTGTCTGCAAAGTTATCTGTGTTTCCTATTTGAAGTTATTTTCTGGGATTTGTGGTCTACACAATATATTTCCAGAGATGCCCAGTCCAGTTGCTTCCTCCACTTGGCCAAAAATTCACTGTTTGTGAGTCTGACAAACAAAGAACTGTCCATCACCAGCACACTTTATGCACATGCTCCAAGCACTGTTGGATACTGCATCTGTGTGTTGCCCTCCGCTGCAGTAGATGATAGTTGGGTGGCAATGTGGCAGATAACTATTTTGCCAGGGAGGGAATATTTTGCATCCTCACTGTCTCCCCAGACCCTTCATTTCCAGCTTCCCCAGCCAGCATGTTCCCAGTCTCCTCCTCAGCTCCTCCTTGGCTTGTAGCCACAATAGGTGCCATGCAGATGTTGATGTCAGTGAGGCATGTACAGATATTTCCTGCAGTCTGTTACAGCTCACGTCACAATCTGTTTCTGCACATGAACGGGTGCTCTTTTCGGAGTAATCACTCCATATTTTGTTTGGCAAGGCAAATACAGTTTTTAGTAAAATGGCTCTCCTTAGTGGCAAAATAAAACAACTACAACCATCTTAACTGCAATATATTTTTGTTACATACGATTGACTTTACATTTTAAAAAATGCTTAGAAAAAGCATTATTCTTTCCTAATATAGTACAGATGGAAAATGTTACTGAGAAATTTCCCTGGGGCATCGGAGGCTGAGGAGTAACCTTATAGAGGTTTACAAAATTATGAGGGGCATGGATAGGGTAAATAGGCAAAGTTTTTTTCCCTGGGGTCAGGGAGTTCAGAACTAGAGGGCATAGGTTTAGGGTGAGAGGGGAAAGATATAAAAGAGACCTAAGCGGCATCTTTTTCACGCAGAGGGTGGTACGTATATGGAATGAGCTGCCAGAGGAAGTGGTGGAGGCTGGTACAATTGCAACATTTTAAGAGGCATTTGGATGGGTATATGAATAGGAAGGGTTTGGAGGGATATGGGCCAGGTGCTGGCAGGTGGAACTAGATTGGGTTGGGATATCTGGTAGGACCAAAGAGTCTGTTTCCATGCTGTACATCTCTATGGCTCTATGACTCTCTAAGCTAAACAGAATATCAGTTGAAGGGACATTGCTAATGTTCATGATTCATGATAAACGTTTTCACATCCAATTCTCAGCATCGAGTTTTAGAAAGGTTAGCAATGTTTGGAATGGGTAAAGGGGAGACTTACTGGAACGGTTATGGGCGTGGAATGTCAGTTGCGTAGAGAAACTGGAGAAGCTAGGATTGTTCCTCACTTCAGAGAATATTAAGGAGAGATTAAACAGGATCTTGATACAATAAATAGAGAGAAAACAATTTCATTGGCTGAGGGTTCAGAAAAGACACGACAAAAATTTACAACCAGAGAATCAGAGAGGAGATAAGAAGAAATTTGTTTTATTTAGTGCGTTACTTTAATCTGGGAAGCACTACATGAAAGGTTGATGGAAATATTCAATACTAATTTTCTAAAACAAATTAGATATACATCGTCAAAGCTAAAGTTTCCATTTGATATGGAAAAAGGAGCCAAAGTGGGGCTAATTGCATAATTCTTTCAAAACGTCAACACTCGTATAATGGACCAAATTGTTATAGAAACTGTGAGAGTAGGAGCAGAAGGTGGCCACCTGGCCTTTTGAGCCTGCTCAACCATTCAATATGCTCATGGCTGATCATCGAGTTCAGTATCCTGTTCCTGCTCTCTCTTTGAGCATACCCTTTGACTCCTTAGCCCGAAGGACAATATGTAACTTCTTAAAAACATTCACTGTTTTGGCCACATCAAGACCATAAGAATTAGGAACTGAAATAGATCATTATAATTGTGATTACACTTTGAAAGTACTTTGCAGGCTGTGAAGCACTTTAGGATGTGTCTGAGTTTTGAAATACAATATATAAATGTACAAAATCTTGACTGCATTGTGTTTAAATTTTCAATACTCCATTTGTCTATTGCCAAACATGTATTGCCTTCAAATGAACACATTTTTAAAGTGACACTGTTTCTTTTCAATTAGTTACACCCCAGAGAATAGCCCACATGCTGACCTGGAAGAAAACTATTGCAGAAATCCTGACAATGATTCCACAGGGCCCTGGTGCTACACTCAAGATGTGAATAAACGCTGGGAATACTGTCTGATATCAAACTGTGAAGGTATTGTCATGTGGAGTTTGACCTTTGAAAGAATGTCTGAAAGTTCAGCCATGACAAAAGAAAAATAGCGAACTGGCTGGCCTACAGAATACACACAGCCCAGGATTAAAGCTACTCAGACTGTTGAAAGGCTAGAAACAATGTGACATTGCACTAGTTGCTTACCCTTCCATTGACAATGTGAACTTTGAAATCAGGAGTACAATTTCTAAACTTGCAGCTGGCATCAAATTGTAAGTGGCAAATGCTGAAAAGTTACAGGGAGAAATTATTAAACTTGCAAACATTCATACAGTTAGCAGGTTAATTTCAATATGTTCAGTAATTTCAGGAAAACCTCTTTACCCAAGCATAGATGATTTAAGAGGAGGCCAGCCAAGCATATTGCAATGAAAGGAATTGAAGAATACATTGAAATAATTAGACGAATGAAGGCTGGAGGAAGAGGTTAGTGTAGAGTATAACCACTGGATTAGATTAGTTGGTCTGAATGTCCTGTATACGTTCTTGGAAATGTTTCCATTTCTGGTAAGACCAACATTTATTGAACTTTCTTAATTGCCTTTTGAGGTATTGGTAAACTGCCTTCATCATCTGGTGCACACTGTGTTGTGAAGATGTTCCCAAATGGTAGCTTTGATATTATGATCTAGGCTGAAACTACAGGATACGTAAGATGCCAAAGCTTAAACCTAGTTTGCATACATTTATTTTTGTTTCGTATAATTCATTAATGTGGTAATTAGTCATTGAAACATACATATACGAGACTGCAGATTTTTCTTTAACAGAAGTTTATTACACAGAACAAATTTTAAAAATTACAAAACATATAGCAAAATTAAGTTTCAAAAACAGAAATTGTTGGAAAAACTCAGCAAGTCTGGCAGCCTCTGTGGAGAGAAATCAGAGTTAATGTTTCGGGTCAGAACGGGGTTCTGAGGAAGGGTCTCTCGACCCAAAACATTAACCCTGATTTCTCTCCACAGATGCTGCCAGACCTGCTAAGCTTTTACAGCAAATGTCTGTTTTTGTTTCTGATTTATACCATTTTAAAATTAAGTTTCAGCCTGGTTCCAGATATAATTCAGTACATAGATGTCAGCCCAGGGAAGTTATACTCTTTGGAGTTCTGCTTAACTGACTCATTCCGGGTTTTTTTGCTTGGGTCATGGAGACAGTTGGATGAGTCCTCTCCAAATCTGCAGACGTTTCACAAACCTGAGAACCTAAACTTTCCGAGTTCTACTAACCTGAAGATTTCTGACCAAACTCTACTGGTTTGGGAGCTTCATGACATATCCTTCTGCTGAGGAAATCATTCCCTGAAGAAATCACAAATCCTTCTTCGAAGGAGGGAAACTATTCTGACAAAATCAACATATTTCAACTGAACTGGAAATTTTGCCTCTGAACGGTATGTTCTTTTTAAAAGCTGCGCATCCAAGATTCTTTTCAACTGAAAACCAGGATAACATGTACACATTTTCTTTACCTGTTATAAACCCAACAGTGTAAGCATCTTTGCAGTAATACCACAAGGATTTGTAGTCACTGTTCTGGAGGGACTTCATAAATATTTTTTAACAAAAGCCTTCACAAAAGTAACCAACTGCTGCTATTTTGAAAACAAGATTCCAAAAATAGTATTAATGCATATAAATGATACAACTTTCAGTATACCAGGTAGGGAGTTCCAGGATTTTGAACCAGCCATGATGCAGGATCATCAATATATTTCCAATTTAGTATAGTGCATGATTCAGTGGAAATGTGGAGAAGGTGATAATGTTACCATGCAGATTTTATGGACTGAATTTTACATTTGTTTTAACTTTAGTGTCAGTTTCATCAAGTTTCGTGGAATGTTTCTCATTGAAAGGCTTAATAAGATCTCACCATATCTTACCAGATTTATTTAATTTACTACAAACCCATCCTAAATTGTAGTTCCATTCTACCACTCATTATCCCAGAACAACTCGCCATTGCTGGAATAACACAAAATGGACCAGAATCCCCGGCACCAACACCATATTTAAAAGGCTGTTGTGCACCCTGACAAGCATGGTCAGTCTGGAGCTGCCCTCTATGGTACCTGATATTTTCCCTGAGCATGGAAGGCAAGGGAAAGTTTGTACTTCACTTTGTGGGCAGACATCTGTCAACCTTGACACACACAGTGCTGCAGACCGGGGACATCCTCATCCCCTGGACCTGCAGAAAATGCCATGGCACCAGACCAAGCCAGCCCGATCCAGATTGTCTTTTAGGTCAGTGCGGCCACAGCTGGCTGGAGGAACACAGAGCAATCTAAGAAGAAGGTCAATGACTGTCTCTATGCTGCCAGCACAAATGCTGCCATCCTCTCTCCAATACCTCATCCTCACTTTATATTTGCTGCTGAACCCATCTCCTACCAAGGCCCATGTTCCACCACTCTCACTATTGACAGTAACATCTTTCCTCACTCACTATCATCTATCCTCGACATCTGACATCACTAAACCTATATGCCTTCTGCGCTGCCCACTCACTCACCGAGAACTTTGCCTCACCTTTACCAAAATTACAGCTGTATTTCCATTTTCATCTCCCTTATTGCCTGCCTCTACTTGCTTCCAGGACAGAAACAGCCCACACCCCATAAACATGCTTCCATTGACTGGTGAAGTCATAGTAAGTATCGTTCCACACAGATGCACAAAGTTGGAACACTTTAACTAGGCAGCATCTATTCTTCTTACAGCATCTCAAATTTCAATCTCTGATTTAAACTTAGCAGTTTACACAGGGTTCAGTAATAGCATCTACTACGTTTTTCTCCATTCAACTCTTGTACTTACTTAGTTTTAAGCTAGAGGTTCTTCATTAATTTACAACAAATTAAGTACTTTGGAGATTTCCAATTTTTCTAGCTCCCAGTTAACTTTGCTACTTCCACTTGTAACTAGATTTAAAACTGTTCTCTTTGCTTTGCATCCACCCTTTCCCAGTTCCATTGATCCCAGACACCTCCCCCATCCCATAGTAAACAGAACTTCCAGACCTGGCAAATAAATCCTATCAACCCACTCTGACCAACTAGTGTTAAAAGACAGTTCCTTCCCAGGGTCTACCTTGTGGCACTGGCAAAAGTCTTCCCCAGCAACTACTTCAATGCCAGCACTTACTTAACTAACTGTTCATTGCTCATTCAATCAACACCATTTCCTTCCCATCTTTTCCGCTCACTAGTGAATCGGCAGCAAACACAAGAACAAAACAACCTGTGCTCAGAGCAGCAGCTCCCCTACTTACAGGGTGATTTTTGTCCCCCTACTAATCATGAATCTGTCTATCTCAGCCCTATGTATATACAAGGACTCTGCCCCCACAGATCTCTGTGGCAAGGAGTTCCAAAGACTCACAACCCTCTGAAAGAAGAAATTCCTCCACATTTCTGTATTAATTTGGCACCTTTTGTTCTGAGACTATGTCCTTTGGTCCTAGACACTCCCATGAGGGGAAACATCCTTTCTGCATTTACCCTGTCAAGTTCCTTGAGAATCTGTATATCTCAGTGAGATCACCTCTCATCCTTCTAAACTCCAATAGTGGAGTCCCAACCAGTTTAGCCTTTGCACATAAGACAAACCCTCCACACCAGGGATCATCCTTGTGAATCTTCTCGAAATTACTTCCAATGAAGTGATATCTTTCCTTAAATAAGGGGACCAAAATTGCTCACAATATTCCATTTGTGGTCTCACCACAATTAGTAACTCCAAATCAGATACAGCCTGCCTCATAAGGTGATGGTCTGTGGGAGAGATCCAAAGTTGATGTTCAGTGGTAAGTGAGCAGATATTAGCAGCCCCATGAGTGAAGCTTAAAGTCCTTAATGGTTTTGGAAATTTAAAAAAGGAGTAGTAATCCAGGTTGACAAAGAGTTCAGGATAGATACCAGGGCAAGTGTCACTGCATTATTAGATAATGAACCATGGTTAAAAAAAACAATCTACAGATGAAAACAATGCAAACAATTGTTTAGAAGCCATAATATTCATGATCAGAGACATGCCACAAGCATCTTTCCAAGAAACAGGATGACAACAAGTGCAAAACCTAAACATACCTCACAATCACGAATTCTCTAGCTTGAATGTCTTCGACTCAATCTTTGTCAAATGGGGGAAAGAATTAAACTATAAGTTAAGGAACAGTCAGTAAAGGAATAACCAACCATCATGCTCAGTTAAAACAAAAATGGTCAAAGAACACCTGATAGAAGGGTTCCTTTGTTTGTATAAGGGTTTAAGGACCTGAAAGGGTTAATGTTGAGGAGTGCCTTAAGCCCCAATCACTACGATTATATCATCAGGGCTTGGTGGGAGAACAACATAAAATCTCAAAAGTCTAAGCCCATCATGTGTTTTCGTCACAGGCATTCATACAAAGACTATTATATTAATATATCTTGTATATAGTTGCTATAATGCAATAAGCCACATTTTGATTGAGTTAAGAGCCTCTTCTCATTAGATGACCAAATGATTTTCCCCTACCAGACTAGGCCAAGCAGCCCTTACACGTTAAACAAGATGAAGGCAGCAAATCCACACTTTAGTGAGTGATAATAAAGAGAATGTAAACAACATGATGAGCAATGGTATGGATTATTGCATGATGGAATCCAAACAAAATAAATCAGAATCCATTGAGATTAGTTAAACTGGAAGAAGAAAACTGTTTTGATCTGCCAATAATTTGGTAACCTGCATCTATACTAATTTGGCACAAATGTTTTCCACAGCTATCAACACTGAGGAACACTCAGATTGCAAGAGCCAACAAAGTTTGTAAGGAGAAAACCATGAGATAGTCAATGAACACTATGCCCCACTTGAACAAATTTACAAAGCTATAATTGATTAAATGGGGAGTCCAACACAACTTTGTGAACAAGTAGTTTTGACAGATTCAGATCTGTTAACGAGAAACTGAGATGACTAGGCTGAATCAAATTCAAGGATGAATATTGATTTATCTTCCCAAGGACAATCCTCAACAACTGTGACAGAGATTATGCTAAGCTGGGTGCAATAATCAAATAGTATAAGTGAAGAAGTGAACATGCTGGTTTCACCAACAACACAATAGTTGTGGGTCCAAACCAGACAACATGTTGAAATAAAAGGTTCACGTACTTCAGCACAAATCTATACGTGGATTGGGAATGAAAATCTGCAGACTCCATGAAAGCCATCACTGAGAAGAGATGACCAATTTTTGCAGATTTTGCAGAAAATTGTCTGTTTCAGCAGAGCAGATACATGAAGGAAGTCTAAAAGGTTACATGTCCTCCAGTTCATAGGATCTGCAGTCTTCAGATTAGCAAGCAGGGAATCAAAGGCAGTCTTCCAAGTTTTATGACAGCATCTTAGAGCAGAATAAAACCTCCAGATTGCTTCAGTTTATGAAGTCAGTCATCAGAAGAAATGAGCTAGTGGTTAATGTAATTATATATGCAAATGTATAATCTTAATACAGATGAAAAATAACTGGGGGAAATATATATAGATCCAAAAGAGCTAATACTGAGGAGTGCCATAAGCACAATGCACTATGATGAGTCATGTGGACTTGTGGGTAGAACAATTGAAAAGGTGTGTGATAAGGTGCAAGAAGGCAATGCCCTAGTGGTATTATTGCTAGACGGTTAGTGCAGGGATCCAGGTAATATTCTGGAGACCTGGGTTTCAATCCTGCCATGACAGATGGTAGAATTCAATGAAAATCTAGAATTATGAGCCTGTGAAACTTTTAGTGATTGTCAGGAAAGTGTCACTAATGCCTTTTATGGAAGGATGCTGCTCTTCTGACACAGTTTGGATTACATGTGATTCAAGACCCACAGCAATGTGGTTGACTCTTAATTGCCTTCTGAGGTGGGCAATAATTGTTAGCTGAGCTAGCAACACCCTCATCCCATGAATGAATAATAAAAACAAATTTCTTATCCCCCACAAAGTCTCCGTAATAACTTCATCGCTATAACTAGTTGCTAACATCAAATAAACTCCAATTTGATAAGCACAAAGACAAATGGTTCCTCTCCTACTACACCAGATCATGCAGGCCCTGTACTTCCTACATTTAAAGATGACAATGGCAGCAAATTTCATCATGTGTTGCAATTTATATAATAATGAGCCAGCACACCAGTACAACAATTTCAATTTTGAAAAGACTGAACAACTGAGAGTCACAACTTTCCCAAAGTGAAGAAATGTTTCTTCACCTCATTCCACTTCAAGATCATTTTCAAATCAAAGCCCTATCATTCATCCCTGTATTAAAAGATTATTTCGCTAACATATAGAATTACATAACGATATATGAAATTGCCAACAAGTTTTGAATTTACCTATCAAAATATTTCTGACTTCAGACTAGCTTTCTCTATATACTGAGATGCTATGAGCCATGTCTCCTCTCATAACAGGCCAGATTCCATGGAAACATTGGCATTCTAAAATATTTATTTCTGCAAAGCACTAGGCGAGAGCAGGATCGGTGTGTGCAGAGTCACTGCTACAATATTTATCCTGGGGCTATAACACTTCTATATGACAGGACTAGAGGCAGGAATCCTGATATCAGGTTCCACCAACTGTTCAGGCCTATGGCTCTGTGTTAATCCCTATCTACTGACAGGGAATTAACCTGACTCCATTTTTCATCGGGTTGTCAGCATTGAGAGGTGTATTTATGATCTAGGTGTGTGTGATGGATTGCAGAACTCTTCAAATAAATATGACCCTGCTTATTATTTTAAAGAGTAATTTCAGCAACAAAGCTTGCATTTTAAACCAGAATGTGAGTGCCATTTCTCAACAGCCCTTTCCACCAACAAGTCAAAACTGAGATTTTTAAATGCACATTATTTCCATGAAAAAAATATCAATTGCAAACTGTTATTCCTTCTATTTGTTCATGATAACAAACTTCATTATATCCATATGCATAGTTCCAGCATTTGATCTTAATATCACCACAAACTCTTGGTTCGGGCTACATTCAAAGTTCGGGTAGTTAAACAGAGCAAGAGACATAACCGTAAAATTAAAG
The DNA here is from genome assembly GCF_037043375.1 of Chiloscyllium plagiosum. Lineage (NCBI taxonomy): Eukaryota > Metazoa > Chordata > Chondrichthyes > Orectolobiformes > Hemiscylliidae > Chiloscyllium > Chiloscyllium plagiosum. The sequence goes on along the minus strand of NW_028270148.1, from coordinate 86,172,680 downwards.
CTGGCCATTCCAGAATAATTTCAGGTTACACATAAGAGTAGTGAAAATCTGGAATTCTCTTCTGCAAACTAGCTATGGACACTGGGTTAATTCAAATATTCAAACTGATATTAGCAGATTGTGTTACTAATATTTCTGGTATCAAGCAGATAAATTGAATTGAGAAATATACCCTCTATGATTTAATTGATATTGGCATTGTTCACATTGTTGAACTGTCCAATTCTCTTTTGTTTTTACAAGAACTTTAAGGGCTCCCCTTAGTTCAGTGAGAACCAGCCTACTCTGTGAAGCTTTGGACTGATCTCTCCCAAATTAAAATCGAGAGACTTGTTTTCCCATCAATGGCACTGGGTAAATGCACACCTCTAGATTTGAATAAATAATTCGTTCTTTCTATTCTGTGATGTTTTCGCACAACTCTGCTCTTTTTTTGTTGCATAACAGTAATGCCATGGGATATGTGAAATTTTGATTGCAGAGGAGTGTATGTTCTGCAGTGGCGAGAATTATCGTGGCAAAATTTCCCAAACAGAGGATGGTACCACATGTCAGCGCTGGGATTTACAAACACCTCATCTTCATGGATACAGCCCAAGCATGTAAGTAAGAGAATTCACTATCTGTATTTTCTTTCATTGTTCTTTAATTAATTTCCATTTGGAGTAAAAAACAAATATATTTTGTCTGTGAAGTTTGGTTCTGATATTAAACTTCGATCATTAATTTGGTAATGTTGACACTTGAGGGAGAAAGGATTGAATAGAATGCTAAAACTGTGGAACATGAAGGTGATTTAATAAAATTGCGATGAACTTCTTGCACCTCTTAACTCTGTTGAATGGTTCCTTGTCCTAAAGGTTTATGTAGGTCCAAATATCAATGGTCCTACTCTCAGCAATTGTTCACTTCATTTTTCTCTCTTAATTTGGTTTGCACTCTGCCTCTCTTTTTCTTTATCTAGCTTTTTTCTCTAATGCCTCTTCTTTCTTCTCCTATTTATCGTAATACCTAGCTCGTTCTCCTCTTTAGCTATACATGGAGGAGTTGTGCATGGAAAGGAATCCCATTCCCCTTATAAAATGGGAAACAAAGTTAAGAGTAGCTACTCAGATTGAGAAAGTATAGTGGTATTCCACAAAGACCGGTGCAGAAGTTACTATTATTCATTAGTTATGTAATGAACATGGAATTGGAAGTCAGTACAAACTGTAAATTTTTAGGTGGCAACAAATTGTTTGGTTAATACAAAGGAGCAATAAAATAAATACCATGAAGGCATTCAAACATCCAGAAAAGGCAAATAATTATCAAATTAATTGCAAAATAGTAAGCAGAGCATGTTGGGTTATGCGAGGGACAAGAAAGAAGCCATGTGTTTGAAAAGCAGAAGCCTAAATGAGAGTACAGCGCCAATGTTAGCCAAGTGTACAAATACTCACATCAATAAAGTAGTGATGCATGCCAGGAAAAAAAGGAAAACCAAGTGCTAGTGTTCAGTTCTAGGTGGACAGAATTGAAAAGCAGAGAAGAATACTGAACTTGTAGAGTCTTGTTTAGGCTACACTTGAAATACTGAGACAGTCCTGGTCACCATATAATAAACAATATGAAAGCACTAGAGAAGGTGCAATCAAAATTCAAAGAATGATACCAGAAATAAGAGGTCATATGTCTCAGGAAAAGATAGATAAGCTATCATGCTTTACTTAAGAGGGATGACACTGTAGACATCTTTAAGTTTCGTTAAAAATAATTGACAGGGAGATATATAGGCAAAATGCTTCTGTTTGTGTTGTGCACCAGAGCAAGGGGTCATATAACATCTAGTAATAACTAATAGGAATTCAGGAGCGAATATCTCTACTTTAACAATGGCACCAATACACAACCACAAGGAGTGCTTGAAGCGAATAGTGTTGACATGTTTAAGATGAAGCTAGATAAAATAAGGAACAAAAGAAGAGAAGGATATATTACTATGGTTAGATGGAAGAGAGTTGAAAAAGGCTGGCTTGGAGCATAAACTCTTGTACAGAACAGTAAGGTCAAACAGTCTGTTTCTGTGCTTTAGATGCAATGTAATGTTCGTAAAGTGGAACCATCGTGATGGAAAAAGTCATGAGCAATACTAACCCTTCCATTCTCAAAGATTTTGAAAAATCGAGCAAGTGGTTAAAATTGTACAGGACAACATAAAAGAGCCAAGACTTCAATAGCAAAGTCATCTAGTTTCAACTGCTCAGATACAGTTGTTGTCTGGTTACCACAACAGTTATTGAGTTGGCACAAAGAGGATAACAGTCAAAACTGTATCAGCTAACCACCAGCTTTATTAGTCTAGTTAAAAACAGAATAAAATTCACACTGTTTGGTTAGGAAAAGTTTAACAGCAGGTATGCAGTTTATACAAGAAACTAAGTACACCCTTACTGGTTTCTATGACATCCCCTCCTGAACAGTTAACAAAAATAAAGGCTAATATCCAAAAATGGAAGCTCATGCAGGCCAGGAGATTTCTCCCAGGTCTTGCGGTTATCTCCACACTTCCAAGCGTAGAGTCCTCAACTCTGTGAAGGTTGGTCTCCAGACATTTTGCAGCTGGCAAGCCGAAATCCTTCATTTTTATCCTTTTTCCTTATCTTCCCAAAATGTGGTGCAATGTTCTTTTGGTTTTTAGCTCGTCTGACAAGCCAGTGTCTTTCCACGATAGGCTCACTTCAAGGACGCTGTTAGAATGACCTCATTATTCTTCTTGTAAATAAGGAATTGCACCTTATACCATCCCTTGGAGCTGATCTGATTCAAGCCAACCCAAGATATTGGCTGGGTTTAGATAACTGCAATTCACAAGTTTGCTGTTTTTATGTGTGGACAGCCCCTGGCTCACACAGTAGACTCACCAAATGTGTTGAAACACACCAGATGTTGCCACCTGCTCCACAAATGCAAAATGAGGGATGCTTGGATGTGCATTGTGGCTATGTGTTCCAGAGTATGGAATACATTACATCAACCTGTCCCTAAGAACTATTGTGAGAGGAACCTAATTTCTCTGTTTAACTCATCAGACCATTAAATAGATAGTTAAACCAGATATCCCATTAAATATTTTTCCACTACACCAAAGTAGAAGTAGTAGAAGCAGCAGAAAATGATTTTGCTCGGGTTGTGCTAGGGAGGGTGGGGTGTGTGGAAGTTTCTGGAGACCAGTTTGCCAGCAATCGAGGTAGGAATGGATTTCCATCACAGTTGGAGCAGGTTGGAGCAGGTCTTTTGTAGCAATAAGACTGAAATGGGAATGTTGTAGCAACATTAAGAATGCGAGGAGCATGCTGATGCTAGAGTTTTGCTGCTGTTATGTCACTAAGCCTCTTCCTTCAATTCAAAATGGTTGCATCAGGAATTGGAGATGAGGTGGTTGTGGGGGTGTTGAAAATGCTTTCATTGACTGCCCGCCAACTCAGCCCCATTCCTAAAAACAGCATCAATCTAAGTTATTTTAGTCTACTGTTAAAGAGCCTTCATCATATTCTCATTTTGAAATTAGAAGTTTAAGAAAGAAGTTTAAGGCAAGATTTTGCTTCAAACCCTGTGGGGGAACCATAAACAAAAATAATTATGAATGAATTCCAAATGAAGAAATTCCGGTCTCTTGCACATTAATTTTATCTTTCTTAAACAGCTATGCCTTCAACAGCCTAGATTCATACCTTTCATCTTAAAACTTCTCTACCTATATTTCCTTTTCTGCCTTCCTTTAAGACTTACCAGTTTGACCAAGGTATTGACCACATAACCTAGTTTTGTATTTCCTTGTGACTTGATGTTGATTCTTTTCTGATAACACACTTATGAAACCCCTAACCATACAAAATGCCCTGTAAAATCCAAAATGTGGTTGTTGTACCTAAGCAATATTGGAAAATAAAGACATTTCTGTCAACAGTATTCTCCTGAATGCACCTTGCAAGACTTACAAGCACATCAACTATTTACTATCAAAATTTTTGAGCCCAATGTAAAACTAATGACCTTCAGTTTTCCAGATAAATATCTCGAGGAGAACTACTGTCGCAATCCTGATGGAGAACCCAGACCATGGTGTTTTACAACTGACATCCAAAAGCGATGGGCATTCTGCAATATTCCACGTTGTGGTAAGTTTCTCCATGTCATCACACATGTCCTTTAGTGTCTGTTCAAACAATGCTATTTCACTTTTAGGAACCGGTGCTTGACTGAATCAATCCAATGTGTGGAAATCACTTTCTGGTAACCTAAAATATGTTACATTCACACCTTGGAGGAAATGCTATTGGAGATACTATCAGATGAGATATTAGACGTCAGCCCTGTCAGATTTCCATAAAGGAGTCTATAGTAATATTTTTAAAAGTCCAAGATAGCTCTAGGCAGAAGCACTGTAGGAAAAATGACAAGTACGTCATCTCGTTAAAAGGTTTCAATTCTTATCTCCTGTTTGCTCCAATATTGTGGTCCAGTAATGATCAATCACTGACCTCTCTGTCCTTGTGGCACAGTGACAGTGTCCCTACCTTTGGGCCAGGAAACCCAGGTTCAAGTCTCACCTTACTCCAGAGGTGTGTAACAATATTGCTGACCACGTTAATTAAAAATACCTAGCTAGCCATGCCCAAATCCCAGGACCAAATCAAAATAAAAGTCATAGATTCATAAAGCATGGAAACAGGTCCTTTGATCAAACTCATCTGCATCAACCAGATATTCCATTTGTCAACATTTGAACCATATCTGTCTAAGCCCTTCCTATTCATGTACCCATCCAGATCTACAAATAAGGTGCATGAATAATTAAACTGTTTCACTGGTGTTGACTGAAGGATCCACCAGAACACAACTCTGGTGTAATTTAATGTCACTTTGAAAAAAGGAACCATCTCAAATGCAGCACTCCCTCATTACTGTATTTTATGTCAGCCTAGATTTGGAGGTATTCTTTCAAACACCTGACTCAGAGGTGAGAACATTATCCTTGAGCCAAAACTGATGCTGGAGCTCACTACCACCAACACTCTCGTCTCCTTTACTCTACCAGAAACCTTGATCCTCTTGCTAGGAAGATGTTCACTGAGAAATTTTATTTCTGTGTGATTTTTTGCAGTTGCTGACTGCACCCAAGCCTTCACTTAATACATCAGCTGGGACCAGTGGTTGTTGGTGAGAACACATAGCTTAGCGTGTTTCAATCTTTCTGGTTCAAAGGAAACAAATTTAGAGACCTATGACTTGGTCCTGTGGAGACAAGCAGAAAATCCTGATTTGTGGCCAATTTTTAAAATTGTTTCCCTGTGCTGTGTGTCACTTTCCAATCAAAGATGGAAAGTGTGACTTTGGAAAAGCACAGCAGGAGAGGCAGTAACCCAGGAGCAGCAGAGTCGATGGTTCGGGCATAAGCCCTTCATCGGGAATGTTTAGGAGTGGATGAGCTGAGAGATAAATAGGAGAGGGGGTGGGGCTGGGGGAGAGATTGCTTGGAATGCCATAGGCAGATAAAGGTGGGGGGTGATGGTGACAAGTTGCAGCAGATAGATGGGAAGGAAGATGGACAGGTGGGACTGCTCAAGAGGGTGGCGCTGAGTTGAAGGGTTGGATCTGAGATGAGATGGGGGGAGGGGAGATGAGGAAACTGGTGAAATCAACGTTGATGCCATGTGGTTAGAAGGTGGAAGCTGAGGCATTTTTCCTCCAGGCGTCGGGTGGCTCGAGTTTGGCAGTGGAGGAGGCCCAAGACTTGCATGTCCTTGGCAGTGTGGGAGGGGGAGTTGAAGTAGTCGGTCACAGGGCAGTGGGATTGTTTGGTGATGTGTCCCAGAGATTTTCTCTGAAACATATATTCAGAATACCGCCCATACCCTCCACCTCCTCCATGAATTTCATTTCCCCAGCACCCAACACTTCATCTTCACCATGGCATCTAATCGCTGTACATGTCCATCCACCATGGCGAAGGCCTCCTGATCCTCTGTTTCTTCCTCACTCACCGACCCAACCAATACCCCTCCACTGACACGCTCATCCAATCGCCTGGACTGCTCCTCACTCTGAACAACTTCTTCTTCAAAACCTGCCACTTCTTTCAGACCAAAGTGACAGCCATGCGCACACGCATGGGTCCCAGCTATGCCTGTGTTTTTGTTGGATATGTGGAACAGTTCAACTTCCGTAGTTACATTGGCACCATTCCCAACCTTTTCCTCCATTACGTCAATGATTGTATCGGCGCCACCTCATGCCTCCACAAGGAGGTTGGACAATTCATCGACTTCACAAACACCTTCCACCCTGATCTCAAATTCACCTGGACCATCTCAGACGCCTCCCTCCTCTACCTGGACCTCTCCGTCTCTATTTCAGGCAACCGACTCAACACGGACATCTACCTTAAACCCACCCGCTCCCACAGCTACCTGGACTACACCAACCCCCACATCCTCGTCATTGTAAAAACATGACCTCATACTCCCAAATCCTCTGTCTCCCAGGAGCAGTACCTGAACATCCCAGATGGCCTCCTACTTCTTTCCCCTCCCACAAGGTCAAAGATGCCCTCCAGTGCATCTCCTCCACTTCCTGCACCTCCGCCCTTGAACTCCACCCCTCCAACTGCAACACGGATAGAGTCCCCCGGTTCTCACCTTCCAGTGCACCAATCTCTGGATACAATGCACCATCCTCTGGAATTTCCACTATCTACCGTCAGACCCCACCACCAGAAATATATTTCCCTCCCCACCCCTATCAGCATTCAGCAGAGACCATTCCCTCCGTGACTCCCCTGTTATGTCCATACTCCCCCATCAACCCACCCTCCACTCCCTGCATCATCCCTCGCCACCAGATGAGGTGTAAAACCAGCACCCACACCTCCCCCTTTACCTCTATCCATGGCTCAAAGGATCCTTGTAGGAGAAACTGCCTACAAGCATCTGCTCTTGCAATCGGCACCTGCTTTGCTCTTTGTTCTTATCAGGTATTCTGATCCTCACACCTTCCCTACTTACAGTTAAGAAGTAGTTGGCAATTACAACACAAAGCTAATTTCCCTCACATCCTCTCCAAAGAGAAGAAGCACCATGCAAATACAGACCAGCCTGTCAACTGACAATGATTGGGAATATTGTGGAGACACTAATCTGAAATAAAATTAACTGCCATTTTGAAAATATATGATTACCAGTCTGTATGATTTTATGTAGCGAAACTCATATTGGACAAACATGATTGAATTTTTTCCCAAAGGACCAGACAGAATTGATATTGCTTTCTAATGTCATTTAGTGATTGCCCTTCTTTAGGAAGGATGTGGTTAAATTTAAAGGGGTGCAGAAAAGATTCACAAGGATGTTGCCAGGACTGGAGGATTTGAATTATCTAGGGACGCTAAATAGGCAGGGGCTTTTGTTCCCGGGAGTATCAGAGGCTGAGAAGTAGCCATATCAAAGTTTATATTATCATGAGAGGCACAGATTGGATGAATAACTAAGATCTTTTTCCTAGGGGGGAAGTCCAAAACTAGAGGGCATAGGTTTAAGGAAAGGGGGGCAACAATTAAAAAGGACCTGAGGAGTAACTTTTTCATGCAGAGGATGGCACATGTAAGCCACAGGATGTGGTAAAGGGAATATTGAAAAGGCAACTGGATGAGTACATGAATAGGAAGAGTTTTGAGGGTTATGGTTTAAATGCTGACAAGTGGGACTAGGTCAGATTGGGATATCTGGTCAGTGCAGATGAGTTCAATGGAATTATCTGTTTCCATGCTTTATGAATCTATGATACAACATGTGGACTTTGACTCGTCTTCCTGAATTAGGCTGGACACATAGCAACAGCTCTAACAATGTTTTATTATGTCTCTTCCCATTCCTTGTCACCACAGCATCTGCTTATCCTTAACAACTTACCAACATGGCTTCCCTCCCCTGGTGTGAATTTCCATGGTATATTTTCATGAAGTTATGCTGAATGAGTGTGGTGATATCACCCTTTTCTCTTTCTGCTAGACACCGCTGGTGCCTTTTAGTACACATTGTTCTTCTCAAAGCAATTCTTCCTCCTCTTCAGTATATCTGTGTAAATCTACCATATTCAGCTCCTCTAGCACAATTGACAATGCTGATGTCCTGTACTGCCTCTTACCTACCTCATCTGTTCATGGTTGTCTACTTGAATGAGATCTGTTCCCTTCTGGAGCATTTTTACCTTTATGGCCACTGCCTATAATTATAATCTAGCAGCTTCTGCTCATTTCTTAATTGCTGTACATGTCCCCCTCCCTAAGATGATACATCCACTGTGGACTCCATGCTACCATATAATCATGTACTTGTCTAAGGACGTATATTATAAGTGTTAGCCTACTAAGTGCGGTCGTATATTGAGTGTGGTATCTGCAATAAACAATTCAATTTGTTTTCAAGTTTCTATTTCTTCATTTCACACTCCTGAAGAGTGGATGGTCACTGGTTAACTTTATGGTATTGCCCATCTACAGGTTGCTTCACTGAATCACATTCTCTTGCAAAATTGTTACTAGCATTTAGTATAAATGCTTTACTACCAAATAAAATGGACTTAAAAGATCATGCAGTTCTCTTTTTTTAAAACTGTATTCAAGCTAGATATTCCTTTCTATTCCGATTATCATTCTCAAACTTTTAATTACAGCAAGCCAAACTTTATTCTAAACATACTGGTCTCATCTGCACTTTCCTTTCACTATAATCTACATAAATACAAAACTGACATATTCAATCAAATTAAGCTGTGATAAATTATCTCAGGCTCTCAAAATAACTTCTTAAAAATTATTTCTAACTTCTCTTCTAACTGGGGCACTACACTATTACTGTTCTATCTCATTTTGAAACTTATGGGGAACCTTTACTTTCCAAACAAGTATTCTTGCAGTACCCTTAAAGCAGAAATCAAACATTTCTATTCGATTTCAGGCATTAACATTTCTTGCACATTTATTTACACTCAGCATAAAGTAACTTGTGAAATTTCTATAGACATTGCACATCTCAAACAATTCCAAATTAAGATATCTGGTCAGCATGGATAGGTTGGACTGAAGGGTCTGTTTCCATGCTGTACATCTCTATGACTCTATAAAATAAATGTTGTTGAACTATCAGGTTTTCATTAAATTTAAATTTCCATTTTTAAACTTGTTGTTTCCATAGAAACTATTTATGCATGATTATCTGTCTGTGTGCTTATTCATTATCTTATATATCCGTTGTCCTTGACCAGGACTTGATTTTATTTACTGCTCTCTTCTAGAAATGAAACAAAGAACATGCAAAGATGCCACATGGCTCATAAATACTCCAAATGACACATCATATATTGTGACCTATCCCTTTAAAATTCTATTTTAAACTTTCTAACATCTCTGCTGAAGGATGTGTCTTTTCTTCCTGATCTGTGTGACTTTAGTTTCCTGTGGCCTCAGCTGGTTTGTTCCACTAACAACCTGTGTGGGATTCTCTGCAGTATCTCCAATGCAGTCACACTTCTCCGATTATGTAGATTCCAGATTTTCACACAATACCCTAGCTTTGGCCTAACCAACACTTTATGTAGTTCTAACATCACCTCGCTACTCTTAAACACTGTGTCTCGGCTAATAAAAGGAAATATTGGAAATGTTTTCTTAATCGTTTTATCTACCTGTCCCACTACCTTAAAGGACCTGTGGACATGAATAGAAATATAGAAACATAAAAAATTGGAGCATGAATAGACTATTCATCCCCTCAAGCCTGCTTTCCATTCATTATGATCATGGCTAATCATCAAGCTCAGTGCCATCCCAATATCCATTGATTCCTTTAGCCACAAGACTATATACATTGCCTTCTTAAAAACACATAATGTTTTGGCCTCAAGCACCTTCTGTAGCAGTTAAGACTTCAGGCTCAACATTCTCGGATATGAAGAACTCACACCGAAGTCCTTCAATCCTTGGTGCTTCCTAGGATTCCATCATTCAATATGCAGTCCCTTGCCTTGTACATCCTCTCAAACTGCATTACCTCACACTTTTCAGGATCAAATTCCATTCGTCACTGAGCAGCTCTTCAGACCAGACCATTTATATCATTCTGTAATCTAGGGCTGTAATTACCACCTCACCTTGAATTTATTGATCAATCCTCCTACATTCAAGTCTAGATTGTTTCTAAATATCACAAACAGCAAAGGGCCAACATTCATCCCTGACCGTGGCACCAGGGAGCAACATACCACCCTGGGGTGTCCTTTGCGTTTGCAGAAGTGCCTATCTGTTACCCTTCTAATTGATTCCTCTGCCATTTATAGCCATGCTGTTCTTTGTCCTCCCCTCTTGGGAGAATCAGATGAGAAGTTTGGCAAACCCCATCTCAACATCAGAAGAGGATCTCCAACATCTGGAGTCCTCACTTTCTCCTAGAAGATTTTAACCTACTGCGAATCCGCTTACAAGGATGCCTTCCTTGAAGAAGCTCTCTTCCTCCCTCTACAAGGAATTCAGTGAGTCCCTCTCTCACTGCACACCCCAGGTCATCTCCTCTGCCCAGAAGCTCTTACCTATCGCATTTCCAATGCCCCTCCCCCAAGTCCCTCCTCCCTACCTTTTATCTTAGCCTGCTTGGCACACCTTCCTCATTCCTGAAGAAGGGTTCATGCCCGAAATGTCGATTCTCCTGCTCCTTGGATGCTGCCTGACAGGCTGCGCTTTTCCAGCAACACATTTTCAGCTCAACATCAGAAGACTCTCACTCCAACTTTTAAGGTTTTGATAAGTGATGTGACAAGTTTCTTGCTAGGCAGCAGCAAGTCTGTCATGTGTTATTTTTAAGCTGGATTTTTTTTTGGGCAGTTCTGCCCTCACCTCTAGGAGGTTGAGGGGTAACCTTATAGGGGTTTATAAAATCATGAGGGTATAGATATGGTGAATGGCAGGTGTCCTTTCTCTAGGTTAGGGGATTTCAAGACTACGGCGGCATATTTTTAAGGTGAGAGAAGAAAGATTTTAAAAGACGTGAGGTGCAACATTTTTTCCACAGAGAGTGGTTTATGTGTGTAATGAACCTCCTGAGGCAGTAGTGGATGAATTACAATGTTTAAAAGATTTGTCGATAAGTACACAATGAGGAAATGTTTGGAGGCTAAGCACAGGCAGGTGAGACTCGTTTATTTTGGGATTATGGTCAGCATGGATTGGTTGGACCAAAGGTCTGTTTCCATTCTATATGACTCAATATGTTCCCAATTAAGTGGCTTGATAAAGACTTTGTTGACGTTCCAACTCATCTCAGCTGTACATGTTACTAAACACGGTAAACAAGTTATAGTCAAGAAAATTTGAAACCAAAGAGCAGGGACCTGGCAGATTCAGCTTGCCACTTGCTCTGATGGATTTCCATGCTGTGTATAACAAAACAGCATCACAGGACATGACCCATAGGCACCAGCCACGTGCACTCTTCAGCTGTGGGCATGGGCATCTGTCATTCGCCAACTCCTCATGACCATCATGACAGCTTTCCAATACACTGACAGAGTGCTCTAAGTTCAGTAGTCATTAGTCAAGAAGGTGTACGTCTTGCTGTATCCAGTGTGCTGCACCAGTCTTACACTTGCACTATGTGCCAGCAGCTTACATGGCAAATGCACAAGACATGCAGAGAGCGAGTAGCCTTGTGTCAAAGTCTTAGGGGCACGTATTTCACTGAAGTCCATGGAGGCACGTATCTGTTAAGGTGTCCTGGCACAGTATGTCAAGAGCTGCCTCCCATATTAGTTTAGGGGATTGGCCACAGTCAGGCATCTGATTGGGTAATCTATTTTTCTGTGCTCAGGGGTGTGGGTGAGGCTCATTGTGGAATTGATATTGGAATTTATTACCCAGAATGCCTCAGTACTGCTCACTCATTCCCACTTCAGCCAGCCACCTTTCCCTTCTCATGCTCCATGTCCTTTTTCAGAAAGCTAGAAACTCGTTTACCCATGTTATCCTACCATCTTACATGCACATTAACATAACTGTACATGCCCTCAATATTAAGATAATTGTTTTATGCCTTTTGAAGATGAAGAGCCTCCTGCTGTTGAAGAAGAGACAGTCTGTTACACAGGCAAGGGTCAGAAGTATCGTGGGACTGAAAGGACAACTGTTTCTGGTAGAATCTGTCAAAGATGGGATACTCAGACACCACACGTGCATTCAAGAACTCCAGAGAACTACCCCTGCAAGTAAGTAAATGTCAGTAGCCCTTGGCTTAAAGTGCTTTCTGCCCTACTCCCTGATGTGGGATTAAGTTTTAATTCATTTGTATGGGCTATCTGAGATTGATTGATGATTTGTTCTCAATCTGTGCAACTTTGCCAATTCCAATCAGGATTTGACACTCCAGACTTCCATATATTCTGTACATGAGATGAAGTTTGTCACACACTCAAAACAGTATAATATTTCTTTCTGATTGATAACAAAACTACTGTTTTTCAGAGGACTAGAACGTAATTATTGCAGAAATCCAGATAATGAAAAGGAGCCCTGGTGTTACACCACTGACCCAGAAACAAGATGGGAATACTGTCAAGTACGAAAGTGTGGCCTTCAACCTGCAGGTAAGAATTGTACCATTCCGAGATGGTGGTTTGTTTCTTTTTATTGATAAATATCATCTCCACTAAACTGTTTGTTGTTCTGTCATTTGTATGATTGTCACTAGCTGATCTGCAATTATATTACTTGTTGATGTATCAACTGAGTTGCAGCTTTCTTATACAAGAGCATTACAATATGCAGTTGATCTCCCAGGACATGATTAATGATAAAACTTAGACTTAATTCTGCTTCTGTAAATGTATCTCTTTCTGTGTTTAACTTCATATACAGCTATCTCACCCTAACTCCCGTATGGTCATGACACAATCTTTTCACTGTTCTTCTCTTCAATTTAGAAGATAGAACATAGAACAATACAGCACAGAACAGGCCCTTCGGCCCTCGATGTTGTGCCAACCTGTGAACTATTCTCAGCTCATCCCCCTATACTATCCCAAAATCATCCATGTGCTTATCTAAGGATTGTGTAAATCTCCCTAATGTGGCTGAGTTGACTACATTAGCAGGTAGGGCATTCCACGCCCTTACCACTCTCTGCGTAAAGAACCTGCCTCTGACATCTATCTTAAATCTATCACCCCTCAATTTGTAGTTGTGTGCTCTCGTACAAGCTCACGTCATCATCCTAGGAAAAAGTCTTTCACTGTCTACCCTATCTAATCCTCTGATCATCTTGTATGTCTCTATCAAATCCCCCCTTAGATGCCGTCTCTCCAATGAGAACAGACCAAGTCCCTCAGCCTTCCCTCTAGACCAGGCAGCATCCTGGTAAATCTCCTCTGCACCTTTTGCAATGCTTCCACATCCTTTCTGTAATGGGGCGACCAGAACTGTACACAATATTCCAAGTGTGGCCGCACCAGCATTTTGTATAGTTACAGCATGATATTGCGGTTCCAGAACTCAATCCCTCTACCAATGAAACCTGACACACTGTATGCCTTCTTAACATCACTATCCACCTGGGTGGCAACTTTCAGGGATCTATGCACATGGACTCCAAGATCCCTCTGCACATCCACACTACCAAGAATCTTTCCATTGACCCAGTACTCTGCCTTCCTGTTATTCCTCCCAAAGTGCATCATCTCACATTTAGCAGCATTGAACTCCATTTGCCACCTCTCAGCCTAATTCTGCAGTTTATCCAAGTCCCCCTGCAACCTGTAACATTCTTCCAAACTGTCCACTACTCCACTGACTTTAGTGTCGTCTGCAAATTTACTAATCTATCCACCTATGCCTGCGCCTAAATCATTTATAAAAATGACAAACAGCAGTGCTCCCAAAACAGTTCCTTGTGGCAAATTTGCTTTGTCTTTTGGATTGCTTTAGTAACTGTGTGACATTAGCATGTTAGTTTGTGCTCCAAATACCATACACCAATTGTTTAGATAAGCTCCTGGTGTCACAAAGAATGTTTTCATCTGTCAAATATAGAATCATATCATCATTCAACATAAAAGAAGATCATTCAGTCAATTGTACTTGAGTAATCTCTGAAAAAATTATTCAACTGATTCCACTTTCCTAGTCTTTCCCCACAGCCCTTTAATTTTCTTTCTGTTCATGTACATTTCCATTTCCCTTTTGCAAGTTATCATTGAATCAGTTTACATCGCTCATTCAGGCAGTGAAGGTCCTTCATGGCAGACTGGTACAAAAGGTGAAGTCACATGGTATCAGGGGTGAATTGGCAAGGTTCAAGCCAGTTTCAAGATGACACCACTTGTTTTTTTTGGAAGAAAGATTCCCAGCACTGTTGGTAATTTTGTATATTCTTGTTTATTCATAAGTAACACAGATTTCTTTGACAACTTAGACTGCAACTTTTAGTAGCACATAACTATGTATGCAGTTTCATTCTGGTTCTTGGCCTCTCTGCATTTCCAGTTCTTAAAGTAACACGACTGTTAAAGCAATTATACAACAATATTGACCTAAACATCCACTTTAATAATATTGATATAGGAATAAATGTTACTGTGTGTGTGTGTGTTCCCAATGCAAGAGTTAGGATGCTGTCATAAAATCTGGCCACTATCAATCTGTGTATGTATAATTGCACTCATGATATCATACCATTAGAGGAAAAGGAAAAAAAACCTTTGTAGCAAAGTTCTGAACAGGCACTTTTAACCAAACCTGTGACCTCTGTGGAAAGTACTTACCCTTATTCTCATGTAAGATAGAATCTGGCAATCAATCTGACCTAATTAGACCTTGATTTGACATTTGAATTAGGGGGTGTATCATCATACTTTCCTAGTTGAGAGTCAGCAATTTAGATATGGTACACTACCTAATTAGGCAAAGAAAAGAAATATACAACCCACGATAGATGAGACCACTTTACCCATCTGAGTGTTACTGTATAGTATGGAGCAGTACCACGTCATAGTGGTCCTGTGCCCTTTTATGATGGTCGCTGCTGGTCAACTGCCTTTGTTCTTCCCTTAGGCCGATGTAAGGAAACCTGATCTTCCCCTAGAGAGATAATGTGGCTTGTCTCCTTGGATGTTCTTGTCCCTTCCTCCTCTCTTGTCAATTAATCTTGCTTTGGAGACTTGGAACTCTGCCAGAGAAGGTGATAGAAGTGAGGTCCATAAGATATGAAAAAGGAAGAAGAGTAAGCCCCCAGAGCCTGATCCACCATTCAGTAATATCATGGCTGATCCAACATTCCTCACGTCCATTTTCCTGCATTTTCCCTGTGCCTTCGAGTTCTGTACTAATCAAGAATCTATCTCTCTCAGCCTTAAATATACGCAAGGACTCTGGTCCACACAGCTCTCTGGGCAAAGAGTTCCAAAGACACAGAATCCTCTGACAGAAGAAACTCATCCATATTTCAGTATTAATTTGATACCCTTTACATTGAAACTATGCCCTCTGGTCCTAGATGCTCCCATGAAGGGATACACCTTCTCAGCATTTAGCCCATTAAGAGTCTTATATGTTTTCATGAGGTCACCTTGCATTTTTCTAAATTCGAGTGAGTAGAGTAACAACCCTCTGAACCCTTTGTTCAGAAGAATATCCCTTCATACCACAGATCACCCTAGTGCTCTGAACTACCTACACTGAAATGATATCTTTCCTTAACTAAGAAGACCAAAACTTCACACAATACTTTAGATATGGTCTCACCAGTACCTTGCCCAGTTACAGTAAGAATTCCCTACTCATATACTACAACTCTTTTGAAATAAGCGTCAACATTCCATTAGGTTTCCTCATCACTTGCTTTCACAGTTTGTCTGCATTTAAATGATATTATTCTTTTGTTCTTCCTTCTAAAATTTACTGCACCATACGTTCTTTGTCAATTTGTTTTTGTCCACTCACTCAACCTATCTCTCTGTAAACCATTTGTATCCCTTTCACAACATGCTTTTCCACCATATTTAGTATAATCTGTAAAATTGGCTAAAGAACATTTACTTCCTCCCTCCAAGTCATTGATAGATATTGTAAACACTTGCCGTCCCAGGGGAACCCCACTGATCGTGGTTCACCAACCTAGAAAAGACCTCTGTCTTCACTCATGGTTTCCTATCCATGAGGCAATTCTCTAACCAGTCCAATATACCACTTCCAAATCTGTGGGCTGTTATCTTATGACTTAACCTTTTGTGAGATATCTTGTCAAACACCTCTGGAAGTCCAAATATAACACATCAACTGGTTCCCCGTATCCACTCTGGCTGAGACTTGTTTGCAAAAGTCTAATAAATTAGTCAGACACAATTTCCTTTTCCATGATGGCTCTGCTTGATTAGATTATGATGTGGAGGAGCCAGTGTTGGACTGGGGTGGACAAAGATAAAAATCACACAACTCCAGGTTATAGTCCAACAAGTTTAATTGTTGTACCTTCATCAGGTATAAAAACAGCAATTGTTGGAAAAACTCAGTAAATCTGGCAGCATTTGTGGAGAAAGATCAGAGTTAATGTGTGACAATGCATCTCCTTTAACAAGGTCATGCTGTTTTTGGCTTTTTTTTCCCAGAGAAGTCGTAAAAGCAATGATTCCAAAAAGTCTAGGTTTGAAGGGTTTTAGGGCCCATTTGATTACAACAAACATATACTGCCTCAGGCAAAAGGCTTTCAGGTTTTAATAAAAAATACTTGTACAATGAAAGGGGAGTGGTCAGTTCTTCCAGCTCAGCCTTTCTTTGGTTTGGTTTAGTTTGTTTTTTTTTAGCAGTCTGGCTGTTCACTGAAAGCAGTCAATCAGTGTGTAGTTGCTGGTCCAAGAGGCAACTCCATGGAAGAAGTTGTTCATGCTGAATCTCTCTGCCATCTCTCTCGCTCTCTCTCCTGTAAGACCCTGTATTTGATTTTGCCTTTTTTGGGGTACCTTTATGGGGATTGTTGCAGGAATTCGGAACAACATCATTAAGTTAGGATATTCTGTTGGGTTTTCAGATAGGTTAAGTTATTTAGTATTCTGTTTGTGTTTCATTTGGTAACATTGCAGATAAATTCTGTTTTGTTTAAAGCTGAGTAGTTGGGCCAGCTGCATCACTCCTGGAATATCCACCTTATATCTGCTTCAGACAACGAGCAAAGTTAGGGGCTGGGCTACTTTCTTGAAATGTTTTGAGGGTGTCTGGACTGTCCATAACAAATGTTTTGGGCTCAATGACACTTCTTCAGAACCCAAAATATTAACTCTGATTTCTCTCCACAGATGCTGCCAGACCTGCTGAGTTTTTCCAGCTATTTCCGTTTTCATTATAATAAACCAGCCATTCTCTTATTGAAAAGCAGAGAAGGTTCAAGGGGCAAATGGCATGCATCTGCTCCTTAATTATATGTTTATATGTGTGTACTTGAAACTGTTCTGGCATGATATTGACAGCACATTTTTTTCCGATAAGACACCAAGTGTTGCTTCAATGTTGCATGTGCAGTTTACCACCTGCAGGTGACATTGGCCACAAAGAGAGCCTAAGCATTAATCAGGACACAAGGGAGAACGTCCTTGCTTTTTCTCCCATAGAACCACAGTATCTTTTACATCAACCTAAGAAAGGAGATAGAGTCTTGTTTTAATACTCCTGCTAAAGGGAGCCACTTCCATTAGTGCAGCAGTCCCTATTACTGCACTGCACTGTTGGCCTGGATTTATTGAAATATAAACCCCAAACCATCTGAAGTAAATTGAGGCAAGCACACTACTACTGGATAAAGACTGACAGTTTAGTCCAGAGTTTCAACTGCCTTCATATCAGCCTAGGTTTTCAGATGTCGTCATATCTACTTTGTAGTTTTCTCACTTCCTAGACTCTGTACTTATTGCTTTGTTGTTGTCACTCCAGGGTATTTATGATTAAAAACAATTGATGCAAGACCCACTGAAATTCCTGTCTTTCAGCCTACATCTTCAGCACTGCAAATGTCAGTGTTTTCATAAAACTTCAAATGGAGGAACACATCCAACATAGGAATTAAATTCATCTGGAGTAAAATGTTAATACATTAATGCTGAACAAATTTAAAAAGGCTGAATTTTGCAACTGAAACACATTGGGCATATTTACTACCCAGGGCAAGATTAGGAGAATGGACAAAGTATAATAACTGATCAGTTAATTGTGAATAAATGACATAATTGCTATCATTTAATGTATAATCAGTGTATACAAATTAACTTGGGTTCCACAACTCCCTGTTGTTTCTTGGGGTTTTGGGCCATTCCACACTGTGAAGCATTCAGACAGGATGCTTTCTGTGGTGCACCTATACAAATTGGTAAGCATCTTTGTGGGCATGCTAAATTCCCTTAGCCTCATGAGGAAGTAGAGGCATTCTTACGCTTTGTGAAGTATTTGTAAATTATTCAACATTGTGAAATTTTATGTCAAACATTCTACAAAATCTTCTATGTTGTTTATTTTTTAGTGCCGACGTACGAAGGTGGACCTACTGATTGCTTTACTCAAAATGGTTATGACTATCGTGGGACTACATCCGTGACAGTGTCAGGAAGAAGATGCCAGGAATGGGATTCCATGACACCACACAGACATGGCAAAACATCACTCAATTATCCTGAAGCGTATGTACATTGGCCAATTTTGTACCTAGCTGATCACAGACCCAAAGAATGGAGTTGCATTTTTAAAAACACTTTCACTCAGGACACTTTAAAAGTGCGTAGAGTCGATAATGTATTTTTGAAATGTTGTCACTGCCTTAATGTAAAGAGACCAGCTAGTTTTTGCAGAGAGGTCCCACAATAACATTATATGGCATTATAATTTTGGTGAAGGGATAAATATTGGTCAGCTTAATATGGAGGCCTCCTCTCTTTTTCTGCAACATGTTGCTATTGGATGTTTTACATCTGCCGGCAGGGGAAAAACAGCCTCGGTTTTATCTTCCATCCAAAAATTTCTATCTCTGACTGTGTAGAACTTTCTCAGTACATCAGTGGAGGGTGCACCCAAGTAACACGTACAAATGCTTGAATTGAGATTTGAACCCATGACCTGCTGAGTTAGAAATGAGAATGTGATGAAGGTACATGTTTATTTTTAAAAGTATTTGATTATTAACAAGGCAAAATCAATAAATCATGCACCGTATATTAAAACTTTAGTTAAAACAGTCCTCAAAGGAAACAAAAAGATATTGTGACAAGATTCTATTAATACCACTGTACCAAATATCTGAAACCATAATTTCTTATTAATAGTGCCATAATTCCCTTTGAATGCTCATTATTTTTCAGTATCTCTTTATTGTTCTGAGATTAATCATTGAGTCATGCAAACATCAGGAATACAAAAGCTGAGTTTTTATTGTTGCAGGATGTTTGTACAATTTGCAATGTTTCCATGATCAAGCTGTCTGACTGGATTTCATCATAACTGAATTAGATAGCACATTTTAAATGTATAATGCTCACGACCGAGAAGGACAAAGGGAACGGATGCATGGCAGTTGTATCACCTCCACTTGAGTTTTGGCTCAGTCATTCTAACTTGGACATAAATTGCCATTCTTTCATTTCCACTGGGTCATATTCCAGGAGTTTATTACTTTAACAGAACTGTGGAGGGCCTCCATCAGATGAGCTGAAATGGTTGAAGAAGGCAACCAGTTTATCACAATCAAGTGCACCTGCAATAAATGCTGGCCTGATCATTAATGCACAGATCCCCATAAATGACCAGTGCAAAATATAATTAACAACAGACAATTTAATGTTAAACATAATATAATTAATCAACCTGTTGAGACATGTTACAAGACACCACTGAGGCAGGTGAGACTTGAACCTGGACCTCCTGACATAGAGGTAGGGACACTACACCACAAGACCACTGACAATTTTACTGTAGACTACATCATAAAGCAAGAGTTTTGTATCAGTGACTCATTAAATGGCCTCATGAAGTGATAATACTTGGTGAATAAGCATTTGGGGGGAAATTGTGGGGCGACATCATTTTCTAGGAATGGGTAATGTTTGCTTATCAAATGAGCCAAATTTCCCTATAGATTTGGAAACAGAAACTAGAATTGTTTCTAACCTCTGAAATTGCCAAGCAAGTGATGACTCATTGGTATATTTATGGATGTATCATCTTGATTGACATGAAATAGATTCCATGTTTCAGTGGGCAAGTCTCTGTAGCATAACGAAGGATCCTTTGGGGCCTTGGATGGAAGTGAGAGGGGAGGTATGGATGCAGGTTTTACATCTCAGCTCCTTCCACATCTGGCATGGATTTTCCTGCGCCTCTAAACATCTCATCTTCTGCGTCCGTTGGTTTTGATGTGGTCTCCTCCTACATTGTAGAGACAGGACGCCAACTTGTGGAACATTTCAGAGAACATCTCTGGGACACATGCAGTAAACAACCCCACCGCCTGTGGCCAATCACTTCAACTCCTCCTCCCACTCCACCAAGGACATGCAGGTCCTGGGCATCCTCCAATGCTAAATCTTAGCTACCCAACGATTGGAGGAAGAACACCTCATCTTCCGCCTGGGACCCTCCAATCACACAGAATCAATGTCAATTTCTTCTTCTCCCGTCCCTCACCTTGTACCAGATACAACCCTCCAACTCAGCACTGCCTTCTTGAACTGTCTTACCTATCCACTCCAACCTCCACACCAACCTATCACCATCACCCCCATCTTCATCGACCTATTGTATTCCTAACCACCTTGCCCCAAGCCCCACCCACCCACCCCTTTATCTCTCAGCCCCCTTGGCCTCGCTTGGCCCCCCCACCCCCTCCTCCCCACACACACACACATACATTCCTGATGAAGAGCTTATGCTCAAAACATCGACTCTCCAGTACCACGGATGCTGCCTGACCAGCTGTGCTGTTCCAGTGCCACACTTTTGAACTCTGATCTCCAGCATCTGCAGTCCTCACTTTCTCCTTATTAGATTTGACAAATATGCCTCAAAACCAAATATCTTTGGTAAAGCAGGTGACACCCATTCAAACACTTTTGAGATAAGCTGTATTACAAAATTGAAAGGTTGCTAACCAGGGCAAGAAAAAGAATGGAATTAGATTTGGCAAACATCTAGCACCATGTGACTATTTTTCTTTTAACTTTTGATTTACAGGGGACTGGTTGACAACAATTGTAGAAATCCTGACAACGACAGGGCACCTTGGTGCTTCACAACTGATCCTTCAGTCCGATGGGAATACTGCAGGATTTCAAAGTGCCAAACAGCATCACCTCAGTCCCCCACTGTAATTCCATCTCGAGCACCTAACGCTCAAACAGGTAAATAGAAGTAAGTTCATTTGGAAGGAATATATCAAGTCACAACAAAAACAAAAGCATTGCAGTTTTTGTTAAAAAGAAAATCTCAACATTTTTAAACTGACCAACGAATTAACTTAAATGGTTGAATTTCTGTATATAAAATGGTTCATCTCAACTCCATATAATAATGGATTTTTAAACAGCATGGTCTTTGTGAGTGGAGAATGTGAGTGAAAGAAAAGCCTATAAATGAAATAAATTAGGGAATTTGGTTCACAGTAGGAACTTGGGACAGAAGTTGAATAAGATACTTTAGGTGAGCTTTATTGTAAGAAATAGAGTCTCCAGAGAAAGAGGTGAGTGGGAGAAGATAGAAGAGTAAAACTGAGAGATCTATATGCTATGAGACTGGCAGCAGAGTGGCGTCATAAACCACACAAGTGCTGGGAAAATATCTGATTGATGAGCAGTATTGGTGAATATTTCTAATTTTTAAAGTCAAAGTAAAGTCTTCAGTTTGTGTTGAGCTTGGTAGTCTTTTTACTCCCTCATATTTCTTAAAAAGTAGTTTTTAAATATAAGATTGCTACTGGTGTTTGTTTAAAAAATATATAATAAAGCAGAAAAGGAAGGGATTTTAGAGGAACTAATTAACAAGTGTAGTAAAATATGATAGTGATGGCTGCTGCAGCATATGGGAGCTGCTAGACACCAAGATGATCCAGGGCGGACTCATCCAAAGTAAGTTTTCGCAGCTTGAGGAACTTCAGGTCCAAGTTGAGTAACTGGAGTCTGAGCTGTGAACATTGTGCCAAATTGGTGAGAGGGAAAGTTACCTGGACACTTTGTTCCAAAAGGCAGTTATACCCCTCAGGCTAGGTATTTCAAATACGGTTTGAGGGTGTGTCTGCAAGTCAAGCACTTATAGAGCCCCAAAGAATGATGTTTGAGGAGCCATAATCCCTGCAATTGTTCAACAGATATGAGATTCTTAAAGCTGTGCGGATGAGAGTGAGTGTTGCCGGGATATTGAATGAATTGACCATGGCACTACAGTACCAAGAGCAATTCAACCGGGGGCAACAGAGTAAGAATGTAGTAGTGATAGGGCTAAGTATAATTAGGAGGATAGATGCTGCCATCTGTAGCAGTGACCATGAGTCCTAAAGACTGTATCACTAGCCTCGTCTCACCTTTAAGGGCATAGCCTCAGTGCTGAAGAGGAAATTGGAATGGGAGAGGGATCTATTTGTTAGAATTTATCTTGCTACCAACAATATTGATAGGACTGGAAAGGAGGTCCTAATGAAAGAATTTGAACAATTAGGAGCTAAATTTAGTAGCGGAACATCCAAGACCATAATCTTGGGATTACTACCTCGCCATAGAATAACTGGCATAGGATATATAAAGTGAAGGAGTTAAATACAGGAATGGTATAGGAGCAATGGATTTCAGTTCATGGGGCATAGACACCAACACTAATGTAGAAGAGAGCTGTTGAGGGCTCCCCTTGAACTGCGATGGGACCAGTGGCCTGCTGAATTGAATAACTATGGCTGAAGAGAGAATTTCAAACTAAATAAAAATGGTAAGGGTTTATGAGCAAGGCAACTTAGGCCTACAAATCAAAAGGATATGGCAGCATTGCAGGGCAACTATATGAATAATAATACCCAGAGAGGGACAGGAAGAAACAGAATGTACAAACATAGAAAAACAGCAGCAAACATGGTCACAAGAGGAGGAGAATGATAGAAAGACAGAAAAAAACTTTTTACTTAAATGCTTATCGTATTCAGAACAAAATAAATGAGTTAAAGGAACACATTAAGGTTTCTAGGCATGATCTAGCCATTTTTGGTGACATAGTTTTGTTACATCCACTGGAGTAGCCCCACTATTCCCAGATTTAGACTAAATATTGAAATTTTTTAAGGTTGCAATTTATTTGACTTTCAGACCAGAGGTGATAGAAAGCATGGTCAAGCTGCAAGTGGGTGGCATGATGGCTCAGTGGTTAGGAGAAAGTGAGGAACTGCAGATGCTGGAGATCAGAGTTGAAAAATGTAGTGCTGGAAAAACACAGCAGGACAGGCAGCATCCGAGGAGCAGGAGAATCGACGTTTCGGGCATAAGCCCTTCTTCAGGAAAGCCCTTTGCTTTCCAATTCTGATGTTGCTGTTGTCTTTCTTCAGCTGCTAGGCCTTTGGTGTTCAATTGTCTTTCTTTAGAAGCTTCCACTGGTTTGTAAGAAGCACAGACACTACTTCACTTGGAAATTGTCTCTGATTTATCAGTTCAAAAGTCACAGCTCACAGCAATGGTTGCAGGAAAGCGAACTAGTATTTTTTAGGTTTAAAGAAAGATATTTTTTAATGTAGAGAACAGGCAGCTTCTACTTGGGAGAACAACAGAACACTCTGCTGTGTCTTTCTTTCTATGTGTGTCTGTGCTTTTATCATTTGTTTTCAGTGCCAACCTGCTCAGTTAATTAAGAACCAATTAGGAATAGGGGAGATGTTGACCAAGTGGTATTACTGCTGGAGTGTTAATCAGGTAATGTTCTGGGGACCTGTGTACAAATCCTCCCATGGCAGTTAGTAGAATTTGACTTCAATAAAATTCTGGAATTAAGAGTCTGGGAATTCATTGCCAATTGTCAGGAAAATGTCACTAACTCCCTTTAGGAAAAACTGCTGTCCTTATGTGGTCTGGATTATGTGTGACTCCAGACTCACATCAATGTGTTAACTCTCAATTGCCTTCTGGGATGAGCAATAAATGCTAGTTTATTCATCCCATCAATGAAGAAAAACTACAGAAAGCAGCAGGGCAGAGGATGTGGGGATCCTCATGCATAAATTGCAAAAAGCTAAAATATAAATTCAGCAAGTGCAGGCAAGGCAAATGGAACAGTAGTTTTGATTTGAAAGTAATAAAATAGGGAAGTCTTGTTAAAACTATATGAGGCACTAGCAAATAGACCACACCCAGAATATTGTGAACACTTTTGGTCCCCGTGGCTAAGGAAAGATGTATGAGCATTAGAGGCAGTCCAGAAAAGGTTCACAAAATTGATCACAAAAATGGAGGGATTTTCTTATGAGGAGAAGTTAAGCATCTGTAATCATTAGCATTTAGAAGAAAAAGAGGCAACCTTACTGAAACAATTCTTAGTAGGATTGACACATTAGATCCTTTAGTATGAGATTCTGGGACCAGGTGACATAATCTCAGAGTAGGGGTCACCTTTTAAATAGATGAGAAGGCATTTCTTCTCTATAGTGAATCGATGGAATTTTTTTACCACAGAGGACTGTAGAGGCTAGGTCATTAAGAATGTTCAAGGCTGACAGAGACAGAGTTTTAATCAGTAAAGGAATCAAGGACTAGGTGGAAAAAGGTAATGGAGTTGAGGATGATCAGCGATGATCTCACTGTGTGGAGGGACAGACTCTGTGGGTCAGGAATCATGGCGGCTTGCGACCCAACACTCACTGAAGTGCCATTGAGTTCACAATTTAAATTCTTGTTTGAAATTCAAATTCTCTTCCCATTTTAGTGGAGGTGGTTAGGTTCCTGAATGCTGAGTGAACCCTGCCAGATAAATCAGTTTGAAAACCTTGAGGGAAGCCTTCTCTGAAGTAAGAAATCTTTGAACATTTAAATTTTAACAGTCATGCCAAAGCCTCTTAAACAGTCTTGCCATAGGCTCTCATTTGCCCATTTTATTCATATCTCCTTGCACTCTCCATACTCCTCATGTTTATATGCCCCATCGCGCCCTCATGCCTCCTTCCATGCTTCCACCCTTACAAAGGGTGGATGCTAGGAAATTGTTTCCGTTAGGCGAGGAGACTAGGACCCGTCGACACAGCCTTAGAATTAGAGGGGGTAAATTCAGAACAGAAATGCGGAGACATTTCTTCAGCCAGAGAGTGGTGGGCCTGTGGAATTCATTGCCACAGAGTGCAGTGGAGGCTGGGACGCTAAATGTCTTCAAGGCAGAAATTGATAAATTCTTGATGTCACAAGGAATTAAGGGCTACGGGGAGAATGCGGGTAAGTGGAGTTGAAATGCCCATCAGCCATGATTGAATGGCGGAGTGGACTCGATGGGCCGAATGGCCTTACTTCCGCTCCTATATCTTATGGTCTTATTATCCAGTTGGCTAACAGTCAACTGCTAGGGCAGTGAGACATCATGTCTTCATAATGAAGAGACTTCATAATGCTACTCATAGTACTTAAAGGAGTCTGTAAGGACAAATAAGGTAATATAAGTTTAGCCATATGTGATGTAGGAAGATCCTCTGCTATAAAACAGAATCTTTATTGTTCAGTTCCAGATAATCAGGACGAAGTGAAAATGGAAGTCCAAAACATGTTGTAAAACCAACTGATTGAATCCAGTGAAAAGCAGCTTTAGTTCTCCAATTGGATCATTGCCAGAACCTGATGGTTTAAGCAGATCTTGCATAGTGATTTTTGAGAAGATTTGTAGCTCAGGTTGATGATAAGTATGTAAATTAATTTGCTGAGCTGGGAGATGTGTTTTCATACATTTCATCACCATGCTAGGTAACATCATCAGCGAGAGTCTTCTTGAAGTGCTGGTGGTATGTCCTGCCTCTCTATTTATAAGTCTTGATTTCTTAAGGTGGGTCATGTCATTTCCAGTTCTTTTTATCCAGGGAAGGTAGATAGGATCTAAATCGATATGTTTATTATTGGAATTCTGGTTAGAATGCCATGCCTCTAAGAATTCTTTGTGCATATCTTTGTTTCGCCTGTCCTACGATGTATATTGTACTAGTCAAAGTGGTGTCCTCTGATAGTTATAGTGGGTCGTGTCTTTTGGTGGCTAGTTGGTGTTCATGTATCCTGGTGGCATGTTTCCTGCTTGCTTGTCCGATCTAGCGCTGTTTTCTTACAGTTCTTGTATGATATCTTGTAAATGATGTTAGATATGCTGGTAGTATCTAATGGATCCTTTAGTTTCATAAGTCGCTGTTTAAGTGTGTTGGTAGGTTTGTGGGCTACTATGATGCCAAGGGGTCTGGAAATCATTTCTGATATGTCTTTGATGTAAGATATTCTTGTATAGATTAGAGAAAGGTCAGCACAGAAACAAAAGTAGGTTCCTATCCAAATCCTTGCTTGGAAGACTATATTGATAGATGTGAATTAAAACAGATATATTAAATAAATTAAACTAAAATTAAAAATAATAAAGTTAAATTACTAAAATATTTTTGTTAAAGGCAGAGTGGTAGATTTGATTATCTCCCAAATGCAGAGATATCATCCTTTGTTATACCAGACATTCTCTTCTAATGTTGAGTGATGCCATTTGAGCTAAATATCTCCACCCATTTTCCAGATACTAAGGAATGAAGTGATAAACAGCATTCTTAATTGTGTGATATACTTTGAGGATGAGTGTGGTGCTGCAAAAGCACAGCAGGTCAGGCAGAATCTGAGGAGCAGGAGAATCAACATTTTGTGAAAAAGCCCTTCATCAGAAATTAGGCTGGGGGAAAGGTAGCTGGGAAAGCAATAGGCAAATGAAGGCGAGGGTGAAAGTGATAGGTCGGAGAGGAGGGTGGAGCAGATAAGTGGGAAGGAAGATGGACAGGTAGGACCATTCAAGAGGGTGATGCCAAGATGGAAGGTTGGGACTGGGATAAGACTGGGAGGGGAAATAGGAAAACTGGTGAAATCCATTTTGATCCCATGTGGTTGGAGGGTCCCAAGGTGGAAGATGAGGCGTTCTTTCTCCAGGTGTCAGGTGGTTAGCATTAGACAATGGAGGAGGCCCAGGACCTGCTTATCCTTGGCGGAGTGGGAGGGGAAGTTAAAGTGTTGAGCCATGGGGCAGCGGGGATGGTTAATGCAGGTTTCATTATACTGAAACATGTTACACTTCTTAGCAGGATTGACATGTAGTATGTAATATGTAGTATGCATGTAGTAGGGCAAAACCAAGTGTGGCCAAGTAAAAACTTTAATGGACTCCATATCCCTAAATTAGAAGATTTGTGTGGATCTTTGGTTTCTATTGCACGTTTGTATCAAATGTCTGCACTGTAGCTACTCTATTAACAGATTTTCTCCGAAAGAAATTTAGGTTAGTGGTCAATGGAGTACCAGACATCTTTTGAAAACGTCATTGTTAATGCACCAGTACTTGCTGCCTCTGATTTCACTAAACCCTTTAAGGGTAGCAAACAATAATACTGACCTGAAGGATTTAGGTAGGAGTAGTTCTGTTACAACTAAATCAGTTGGCGCAGAGACACCAGTAAGATAGTTAACTAAAAAGCTAAATTGACACCAAAAAAGATACTCTGGGGTGGAGAAAGAAATTGGAAAATTTACTGGCTTATCAACATTTTGACATATATGTCCATAACAGATACAAGGAAATGCTGATTTCTACTTAGTCATTGTGAAAAAAGAATTTAAAAAAACAGAAGTGCCAGAGCTTCATTGGAGTTTGCAAGTATATCTTTATCAGTTAAATATTGTTTGCATTTCACAGAAAAATAATGCTACTATTGATGTTTTTATCAAGAAAGTAACCTTGTCTTAATTAAGTATCAAGAAAGTATAAGATTTTTTTGCTTCAGTGTAAAATAAACAAAGTATGTGATTGACCATGTTGGGAACCAGTGAAAACAATTCAATTTATGTTGTGACTCATGGAGTTCTGGGACCAGAGAAAGAGAGTGCACTCTTCTCATCTTGGTCATAGCAGACTGTTATATTGGAATTCCATAATGTTTACAAGCAAAACACAAAATAACACTGATCCTGCTTAACACATATTGATATATTTGTCCTTTTCTTAACTGTGTTGATTTATAATCTACTCGTTCCTGTTAGTTTCCCCAACACTACTCTTCATTTCCAGCTACAAGTGAAAGCATATATCCTGCTCCTGAGCCTCTCTCATTATCTTGAGTATGAATTATACACTGGTTTTTGCTTTCTTCTTTATAGCAAACTAGCTTGGCATCCATGTACAATCCACTGTTCTCATTCATATTCTTTTAAGTGAAATAATAGTTGCATTAAATGTGACTTGGTTTCTCAGCATAATAACAAAAGAAATGCAAGTCAGTTGTCTCCTTTGCAACTGTGTTTTGCCAGATTGCCAGTCAGGTATTGGAGAGACATATCGCGGGACAATATCAACCACAGCCAGTGGCAGGACTTGCCAAAATTGGTCAGCAATGACCCCTCATGAACATAGTAACTTCACTCCAGAAACACATCCTAACGCTGGACTTGATGGAAATGTAAGTTGACTGCATAAGCTACAGAAACAAACATTCAGTTTACAAAGTACAATGTTACAGAGATTGCTTTTAAATTATTCAAAATTCATCTATACTTTTCATCACATGTCCTTGGACTTGTTAAACATTCTCTATTTAGGAGAATTTTACAAAGGGACAAGGGTACACAAAGAAGAAAGTGTAGATCTTATAGGAGACTAAAAGGCTGACACATTCAACCCATTGTCTCAGTATTAGATCCACGTTAGTGCAAATGTTTGATTCATTAAACCAGCATTTCTTCACCCATGATTCTCCTTCAGAAGGTGATGATGTACTGCCTTCTTGAACTGCTGCAATCCATGTGCTGTAATGCTGTTAGGGAGGGAATTCCAGGATTCTAAGTCAGGATGGTGAATGGCTTCTTTTGGGATGGAGGTTGAATTGCAGGTGGTAGTGTTCCTCTGCATCTGCTGCCCTTGTTCTTCTAGATGGAAGTGGTCATGTGTTTGGAAGATGCTGTTTAAGGATTGACATGCAGTAGCAGCCATGTGTACTATCTACAAGATACACTGCAGAAATTCAACACAGTGTCAATGGTGGAGGGATTGGCTGTGGTGCTAACCAAGCAGGCTGCTTTGTCCTGAATGGTGTCAAGCTTCTTGAGTGCTTTTGGAGCTGTATTCATTCAGACAAGTGGGGACTATACCATCACACTCCTGAGTTGTGCTTTGTAGATGATGGACAAGATTTGAGGAATCAAGAAATATATTACTCAATGCACAATTCATATTTTCTGATCTGCTCTTATAGCCCTTGTATTTATATGGCTAGTTCAATTCAGTATCTGGTCAATGGTAACCCTCAGGATGTTAATAATGGGAAATTCAGTGATGATTATGCCATTAAATGTCAAGAGACAATGTTTAGATTGCCATTTATTGGAGGTAGTCATTACCTGTATTTAATATTACTTGCCACTTTTCAACCAAAACCTGGATATTGTTCAGGTCTTGCACCACTTGGATGTGGACTTCTTCAGTATCTAAAGAGTCACAAATGGCATTGAACATTCTGCAATTATTGACAAACATCGCCACTTCTTTCATTATATTGAAATGGAGGTCATTGAAGAAGCGGTGGAAGATGGTTGGTGCGGACACTACCCTGAAGAGTTGAGAGGCCTGACTCCCATCAACAACAGCTATCTTCCTATGTACCAGTATGACTGCAATCAGTGGGGAGTTTCTCACTGACTCCAGTTTTGCTAGGGCTCCTTGATGTCACACAGGGTTAAATACAGCCTTGATGTCAATGACAGCCACTCTCACCTCACCCCTGAAATTCAGATGTTTTGTCAACATTTGAACTAAAACTGCAATGAGGTCAGGAGCTGGGTGGCCCTGGTGGATCCCAACTTGGGCATCTCTGAGCAGGTTATTGCTGAGCAGGTGATGCTTGATGACATCTTTCATCGCTTTAGTGATGATTGAGAATAGACAGATGCAGCAGTAATTGGCTTGGATGCATATGTCTTGCTTTCTGTGTACAGGATATACCTGTGCAATTTTCCACATTGTAGGGTAGATGCCAGTGTTATAGATGTACCAGAACAGTTTGGCTATGGGAGTGGCTATGTGGTTTGGAGCATAAGTCTTAAGTACTATTGTTCAAAAGTTGTCACAGCCCACAGCCTTTACAGCATCCAGTGTTTCCAAATGTTTCTTGATATCATGTGAAGTGAATTAAATTGGCTGAAGACTGGCATCTGTAAGGTGGGACCTCTGAAGGAGTCCAAGATGGATCATCCACTTTGCACTCCTGACAGAAGATTGTTGTGAATGATTCAGCCTTACCTTTTGCACTGATATATTAACTCCAGTATCATTGAAGGTCGGGGAATTTTTTGAGCCTCCTCCTCCAGTGAATTGTTTAATTGTCCACCACAACATATGGCTGGGTATGATAGGACTGCAGAGCTTAGATCTGATTTCTTACTTGTGGGATCACTAAGCTCTGTCTATCATTTGCTGCTTTTTGCTGAATAGCATGCAAGTGTCCTGCTTTATAGCTGGCTTGAAGAAACAGTCAACAGCCTTGCTAAATACCAAGCTGTCATGTTTCTTATTTGATTGTAGGACCACCCTACATGCAACTATAGGGATAACACCAACAGGGCTGTTAATGGGTAGAAGACTGCGCACCAGGCTAAGTCTGATCTTCCCGAACATGAGGTGGGGAGGGTGAAACAGCGTCAGGAACACCAATGCTGGATACAAGACTCCACTAAGCAAGAGAGTCAGTTTTATACAGGAGACAAAGGTTGGTGTGAGAACCGCAGAAATGATCCCACATTGGTAAGAGGCATGGTCAACATGAGGTCAGGACCAATGCCATATTAAATTCAATTCAGTGCAATGGTGCTGAACAAGCATGTAGACCATATGAAAACCACATAATCACAAAAGATTAGATTAGATTAGATTAGATTACCTACAGTGTGGAAACAGGACCTTCGGCCCAGCCAGTCCAAACCGACCCTCCAAAGAGTAACCCACCCAGACCCATTTGCCTCTGACTAATACACCAAACACTATGGGCAATTTAGCATGGCCAATTCACCAGACGTGGCAGCAAATGTGTCCCAACTCTCGGAACAGTCAGAGAGGCTGCCGGAACCCGTGGGTTCACCCTCTCTGTCAAGCATTGATGATTCCTCAGAATCAGAAATGGACATGTATTATGCACCCACCTCAACACCTTTGCAGGCAGAAGAACAAAATTCCACTGAGGCACACCTGGCGCAAGAGGCAAGCTCCCGCACATTACACTCCGCCAATGCTGAGTGCTGAGTCAGAGGAACCTGTTCCAGTGATAAAACGCCTCAGGAAGCTTTCCAGCGAAAAGGGCTGGCCTTCTTCTCAGACACAAAAAGGTGGGGAGGGGATGTACTGATTGTACTAATTGCCGATGGGTCATTGTCAGACTTTTACAAATTTAGGAAGATTGAGGCTAGTATGATGAAAGTATCATTTTGTTACATTAAAAGTTCCCAGGAAAGCATTCATAGTACAAATGGGGCAATTAGTGATACATAGTGCAGGACATAATGTTATCAAACTGGCAACACTGTCTAGATACAGATTTCAAAAGAGCAAAAGGGGACTGTAACTGTAAAGTGCTATTAATAATTTTGAGAAGGAAAGATAATTTGGGATGTACAATAAAAGAATGAACATCAAAATGCTTAGGATATAGTTAATCAATGTTTCAGGAATGATTCAAAATATCGTTACACCATGCCCTGCCCTAAACGTTATAATAAACTATTCAAAACTAAACATGAAATGGAAAATTCAGAGGAAAGTAATGGAGATACAGAGGTCACAAGATATTGTATTGGTCACAAGAAGTTTTCGCCTAATGATGAATGTGTTGCTGGCAGAGTCTTTCAGTTGTGTCGGTTCAGACAATGGATTCACTATGTGTGGAAAAGGTTGGCTAAAATACTACTAAGACAAATTTTAGAATCAGGACAAATTTAAGTAATTTGAGAACTCTACAACTTTCTAAGTTAAATGTGAATTTGGCCTAAGTGATAACTTTAGAGTATCTAAAGTAAGTCTGTCTTCTTAAAATTGGACTGTCTTCAGTTGAAAACAGACTCTGCTATGT
Source organism: Chiloscyllium plagiosum (assembly GCF_037043375.1). Classification (NCBI taxonomy): domain Eukaryota; kingdom Metazoa; phylum Chordata; class Chondrichthyes; order Orectolobiformes; family Hemiscylliidae; genus Chiloscyllium; species Chiloscyllium plagiosum. The sequence continues at coordinate 86,140,290 of NW_028270148.1, read as the reverse complement.
TTTACTGACATGAGAGGCAGCATTCAAGCATCTTTATGGTGCACATAGATTTTTTTTGTGGATCAGAGCAGTGAATTTAAAAACATTGTCATAAATAGGCTTAAAGCAGAATTTGAAATTAGAAGTCAAGCTTCTGCTGTTTTAAGTACCTTGGACTGGAAATAAGGAAGGATGGATCAAGTATCACTTTTCATTAGCAATTTTATTTAGAAATTGATTGAATTTCGGACATCGGAGTGCGTCTGGGAAGATTAACAAACAGTGAAATACACAACTGATCTTGGAGGAACCTGTTTGGGAGAGGTCATAGCACAGAGATAGATAAGTGAATATTTTTAAGTGTGGCCTTACAGTAAGTCTGCAGTAGTGGGTAGAGTGGATTCTTTCTTGATTATATGTTTTATTGAGATATGTCTCTTGATTAAACTTAAAAATATAAGCCACAAGAATTAAGTTAGCCTGGAGCAGTATTTTGTATAGGATTAAGACAGTGCTAATTTCTGGGTCTGTAGATTGAAAGAAGCAAAAATGGTCCTTAGTAGAATGATATGCTCTTCTTGTCGAACGTGGGAGTTTAGGGAGAGTTTACATGTTGGTCATTGAATCCTATCAGATCGAATGGAATGGTTGGAGCGACAGTTAGAGGCAATGAGGAATTTACAAGAGCAAGGGGATGTGATGGATGGCAGTTATAGAATGGGAGAAAAGTCACAGATATAGTCACATAGATGGGTTAACTCCAGGAAGGGTAAGAGAGGTAGGCAGCTAGTGCAGGAGTCTTCTGTGGCTATCCCCATTTCAAACAAGTATGTTGTTTTGGAAAATGGAGAGGGTGATGGATTCTATGGGGAATGTAGCATGAACAGCCAAGTTTCTGGTATTGAGACTGGCTCTAATGCAATGAGGGGTATATCGGGTTCCAAGAGACCAATTGTGTTAGGGGACTCTCTAGTCTGAGATACAAACAGATGTTTCTGTGGCCAGCAATGAAAAATCAGAATGGTGTGTTGCCTCCCTCGTGCCAGGATCAAGGATGTCTCAGAGAGGGTACAGAATGTTCTCAAGGTCATTGTCCACATTGGAACCAATGACATTGGAAGGGAAAAGGATAAGATTCTGAAGGGACAATATAGAGAGTTAGGCAGGAATTTAAAAAGGAGATCCTTAAGAGTAGTAATATTTGGATTACTTACGGTGCTGCGAGCTAGTGAGGATAGGAATAGGAGCGTAGAGCAGATGAATACCATGGAGCTGGTATACGGGAGAAGGATTCACATTTTTGGATTGTTAGAATCTCTTTTGGGGTAGAAGTAACCTGTACAAAAAGGACGGATTGCATCTAAATTGGAAGGGGACTAATATACTGGTAGGGAGATTTGATAGAGCTGCTCGGGAGGATTTAAGCTAGTAAGGTGTTGGGAGAGGGCCTGGGACCCAGGGAGATAGTGGTACAGTTGAGAACAGAAGCGAGTCAAACAATTATGGCAGGCAGGGACAAAGCAGAGAACAAGGTAGGACTAATAAATTAAACTGCATTAATTTCAATGCAAGAGGCCAAACAGGGAAGGCAGATGAACTCAGGGCATGGCTAGGAACGTAGGACTGGGCTATCATAGCAATTACAGAAACATGGCTCAGGGATGGACAGGACTGGTAGCTTAATGTTCCAGAATACAAATGCTACAGGAATGACAGAAAGGGAGGCAAGAGAGGAGTGGGAGTGGTGTTTTTAATAAAAGATAGCATTACAGCTGTACTGAGGGAGGATATTCCTGGGAATACATCCAGGGAAGTTATTTGGGTGGAACTGAGAAATAAGAAAAGGATGATCACCTTTTTAGGATTGTATTATAGACCCCCTTTATAGTCAGAAGGAAATTGAGAAACAGATTTGTAAGGATATGTCAGTTATCTGTAAGAATAATAGGGTGGTTATGGTAGAGGATTTTAACTTTCCAAACATAGACTGGGACTGCCATAGTGTTAAGGGTTTAGATGGAGAGGAATTTGTTAAGTGTGTACAAGAAAATTTTTGATTCAATATGTGAATGTCCCTATGAGAGAAGGTGCAAACCTTGATCTACTCTTGGGAAATAAGGCACAGCAGGTGACTGAGGTGTCAGAGGGGGAGCACTTTGGAGCCTAAAACTAATTCTATTAGGTTTAAAAAAGTAATGGAAATGGATAGACCAGACCTAAAAGTTGAAGGTCTAAATTGGAGGAAGGTTAATTTTGACAGTATTAGGCAATACCTTTCAAAAGCTGATTGGGGGCAGATATTTGCAGGTAAAGGGACAGCTGGAAAATGGGAAGATTTCAGAAATGAGCTACCGAGAGTCCAGAGACGATATATTCCTGTTAGGGTGAAAGGAAAGGCTGATAGGTGTAGGGAATGCTGGATGACTAAAGAAATTGAGGAGTTGGATAAGAAAAGGAAGGAAGCATATGTCAGGTATAGACTAGATAAATTGAATGAATCCTTACAAGAGTATAAAGGCAGTAGGAGTATACTTAAGAGGGAAATCAAGAGGGTGAAAGGGGGACATGAGATAGCTTTGGCAAATAGTGTTGAGGAGAATCCAAAGGGTTTTTACAAATACATTAAGGACAAAAGGGTAACTAGGGAGAGAATAGGGCCCCTCAAAGATCAGCAAGGTGGATTTTGTGTGGAGCTACAGGAGATGGGGAGATACTAAATGAGTATTTTTCATCAGTATTTACTGTGGAAAAGGATATGGAAGATATAGAATATAGGGATATAGATGGTGACATCTTAAAAAAATGTCCATGTTACAGAGGAAGAAGTGCTGGATGTCTTCAAACACATAAAAATGGATCAATTCCCAGGACCTGATCAGGTGTACCCTCGAACGCTGTGGGAAACTAAGGAAGTGATTGCTGAGCCCTTTGCTGAGATATTTGTATCATCAATATTCACAGGTGATGTGCCAGAAGACTGGAGGTTGGCTGACATAGTGTCACGATTTAAGAGAGGTGGTGAGGACAAGCCAGGGAAATATAGACCAGTGAGCCTGATGTCAGTGGTGGGCAAGTTGTTGGAGGGAATCCTGAGGGACAGGATATACTTGTATTTGGAAAGGCAAGGACTGATTAGGGATAGTCAACGTGGCTTTGTGCGTGGGAAATCTTGTCTCACAAACTTGATTGAGTTTTTTGAAGAAGTAACAAAGAGGATTGATGAGGGCAGAGCATTGGACGTGATCTATATGGATTTCAGTAATGTATTCGACAAGGTTCCCCATGGGAGACTGGTTAGCAAGGTTATATCTCATGGAAGACGTGGAGAACTAACCATTTGGATGCGAACTGTCTCAAAGGTAGATGACAGAGGGTGGTGGTGGAGGGTTGTTTTTCAGACTGGAGGCTTGTGACAGTGGAATGCCACAAGGATCAGTGCTAGGTCCACTACTTTTTGTCATTTACATAAATGATTTGCATGCGACCATAAGAGGTACAGTTAGTAAGTTTGCAGATGACACCAAAATTGGAGGTATAGTGGTCAGTGAAGTAGGCTACCTCAGATTATAACAGGATCTTGATCAGGTGGGCCAATAGTCTGAGAAGTGGCAGATGGAGTTTAATTTAGATAAATGCGAGGTGCTGCATTTTGGGAAAGCAAATCTTAGCAGGACGTGTACACTTAATGGTAAGGTCCTAGAGAGTGTTGCTGAACAAAGAGATCTTGGAGTGCAGGTTCATAGCTCCTTGAAAGTAGAGTCGCAGGTAGATAGGATAGTGAAGGCGACGTTTGGTATACTCTCCTTTATTGTTCAGAGTATTGAGTACAGGAGTTGGGAGGTCATGTTGCGGATGTACAGGATATTCATTAGGCCACTTTTGGAATATTCATGTATTTCTGGTCTCCTTCCTATCAGAAAGACATTGTGAAACTTGAAAGGATTCAGAAAAGATTTACGAGGATGTTGCCAGGGTTGGGGGATATGTGCTATAGGAAGAGGTTGAATAAGCTAAGGCTGTTTTCCCTGGAGCATTGGAGGCTGAGGGGTGACCTGCTCGAGGTTTATAAAATCATGAGGGGTATAGATAGGATAAATAGACAAAGTCTCTTCTCTAGGGTGTGGGAGTCCAGAACTAGGCAGCATAGGTTTAGGGTGAGAGGAAAAAGATATAAAAGAGACCTAAGGGGCAACGTTTTCACACAGAGGGTGGTACTTGTGTGGAATGAGCTGCCAGAGGAAGTGGTGGAGGCTAGTACAAATGCAACATTTAAAAGGCATCTGTATGGGTATATGAATAGGAAGGGTTTGAAAGGATATGAGTCAGGTGCTGGCAGGTGGGACTAGATTAGGTTGGGCTATCTGGTCGGCATGGATGAGTTGGACTGTTTCTGTGCTGTACATCTCCATGACTCTAGGACTCTAAATTAGAACTTCACAAAAAGACACAGTGACTTCAAAATCTGAAACAAAGGAACTGTGAAGTCTAATTGGACAGCTGAATTGGCTGGGCATCCAAACAAGGCCAGATGCCAGTCTTGAAAAATTACAGTCCACTAAAGCTATGAAAAATCCCAAGGAGAAAGATATATTTGGACAAACAAAGCATTTAAAATACTACAAATGGAGCATTGTACTTTGAACATTCATCATTAAGAGATGCCAGGAACATGAAACCTTCCTCAGAAGTGGAGAAAGGTGTATGTGACGCCAACTTCTTGGCCATCAAGACCATGCAGATGCCACTTATACTTGCAGGAGACAAGAGAGTGAATGCACCATGAACAAGGAATCGAAGATCAGGAATGTTAAGAGTGCACTCACAATGGCGATTATGCAAGAACAGCATAGCAATGGGCAATGCTTCTTGGTTTGTTGCTGGGACATGGAGGTTTCAGCATAACAACATAAATGGTTTTGGTCCTCACCCTGTCAAAGCAAAGATCCGTTTTTTGTCAGGCATGAGTAGATGAATGTCAGTCATGTCAGCTCTACTGGCTCTCCCTGTCCTATTGTTGATACTTGCTATTGGAATGAGACAAAATGAGGGATTGAATGAGATGAAAGTGTTTCACACAGCTATTCAGGACTGGTACAGGTAGGGGAAAAATGGTGGTGAGGTGTTTCAATTGACAGTAGGCAGCACAGAAGCCATCCAATGTTTAGTCTGGAGAGCTGGGTGTATGGAGCAAATGAGGGAAGATGTTGGATGCAACAGTGAGAGTGATAGCCCATGCACTTTAGTCAGAGTTGTGTGCAGTATCAGAGATAGAGTATGACAATAACAAGAGAAAATATGGTGGCATTTATCCTAATTGAGTGGAGAATGAAATAATTCCACAGAGGCCAGTATTCCGTCACCAAATCACCCTTTATTTACATGTGGAAAGTCTTTGACACTGGTTCAGCTGTCTCAGAGCCAGCTCTTAGAGTGTCAGAATGTCTGACACTCTTTTCATCCGTCAGCCAAGGCTCTTTGATTGGACCAGATTAACAGTTCCAATCAGGCAAGTCATATTCTGTAAGGTCCATCAGGCTGACCTCATTAGATTCACTATGGAGAAGGTAATTGACCTTGTTGCAGAATTGCTGAGCATTTCTCTGGACCACTAAAACAGCACTGACCAGGCAATCTCAAAACAGGCTAACGAGTGCTGGTGTCATGATCTCCTCTGCTGGTCCTCAGGGAAGAGGGCGACCTCTCTGTTGCATCACCCCATCCACCAGGACATTCAGGTCCACAAAGTCAGGTATCAATTGTATTTTATATGACACCATTGTGCAAAAAGACAGAAACCATGTGGTGCAATGCTGGACTGAGAGCACTCGATCTGGTGTACAATTATATTTTAAGTATGACAATGGTACCAGGATTACCAGGACATTCTGGCAGTGCAGATTACTTCCACCTCAGGCAAGTGAAGAATACAATGAGCAGGGCATTAAAAGAGTGTGGCATGTAGGTAATCAGGCAAGTTTAGGAAGATAGAATGGGAGAAACCCTCTATGAAACACACCAAAATTGAAACTTAGTCAATTTCTGGAAAATTCCACCCAATATTACAATGCACTGCCAACAATCAATAACCTGACAAACAATATGAAGTTTGTTATCCTCAACAGAGTGCACGGGCCCTAATCTTTGTCAAACTCTCTCTAACCACTTCACCTTTCCCATATCATTTAAGGCACATTTTAATGTCTATTTCATTGGTTATGTGGCCAAATCTAGACAGATTCTGCTCCTGTGAAGCACCTGGGATGTTGTTACTGGCTGAATAAATACAGTATGTTGTCACTGGTGCAATATATTCTTGTTAAATTGTAGTACTGCAGAAATCCAGATGGAGATCTCAATGGCCCTTGGTGTTTTACAACAGATCCTAAGAAACAGTTTGATTACTGCGATGATATTCCCATATGTGGTAAGTTTGATTTCTGTATTAACTCTGTGTACATATCACTTAAGATGTATGCTAGTATTAACATCTCAAAATAAGGGAATAGTAAGGTACAAAATCAATTATTGAAACATTAAATACTTAATTATTTTGATGTACTTTCTGTTACAGATTAATAGCCTATAACTATTTATTTGCTCAACATATTTAAATCTATTTATAAATCTACTTCAGGCCATTGCCCTTCCTGATTGCAAGGTAAATGGTTTCACTCTTTATTCACATTGGCCTGAGAAATACTGGAATGAAGGTAGGAAGTAAGGCCAAATTAGACAGATGTTTGATCTACAAGGAAGGAAAGAGTTATAGGGGCTGGCAGGAAATGCAATTAATTACAATTAGATCAGCTATGACCTTAATGAATGACACAGCAGGCGCAAGAAGCTCAAAGGCCCATTCTTGCCTCATTTATGATCGTATAATCTTCTGGCAGTGGTGGGCAAACAGAGCAAACAGGGGGGCAGGGATAATGGTTTATGGACGCTCCGTGACATTTAACACCAGAACCACAGTTGGAGTTTTTTTTCTTCCATTTCCCAGACAGTGGCAGGGTGAGAACTGTGACAAGATTCCAGGAAAGGAGGGACAAAGGAAATCATTGAGCAAGAGGCAAAATAGTCATGAGAAATGAGCTGACTGGGCCATGATTTGTCATGATGGTTGGAGAGCAAGGAGATGTGTAGAAAATAGATGATCGGGTCAAAGGGAAGATGCCAGGACCATGGGGAGAGTGTCTACAGAGTTGGTAGGGTCCAGGGAACAAAATAATCATAGAATGTAGGAAAATTGTGGATCAGATGGAAAATTGAAGGCTGTGGGGAATTTGCAAGGTCATGAATGGATTATGAACAGGATAGGGGTGAGGGGAATATATACGATGAGGAAATGTCAGTTTTGAGGGAGAAATCCCACAGTCACAGAGAAACCATAGATTGGATGGAAATCACAGGTCATAGGAGGCTAATGATGTCAGGAAAAACTACAGGTTTGGGAGCTATTGAGGGTTGTTGAGGTTGAATCATAGTTGGGGGAGCTTTAGATTGCAGGTCGCCAGGATAACTAATCATGTTGGGGTGTATTGCAGTTCAGAAATGGTAGAAGATGTGTGTGGAACAAGGCACACAGCAGTCTTTCATGACCAAGGTAAGGACCAGCACTCCTACCAGCAATTGTTGGCCCCATAGGTTAACTTCCAAGGCAACAGCAGAGATTTATTTGGGTCCTGTGGTGAACTTGACAGCTGTATACTGCCATGCAGGACACAGTTCATCTATGCAGTAAAGAGTTTAAAAATTGCATTTGCTATCAGACAGGCCCTTACCTTCTCAAAGGAGTTAATTGGCCATTAATTGGCCAGAGAATATAATTCCCCCATTACCAGCTGTTCAAAACTGTGGAACCTTCCCAGAGGTCCCAAGCTGTACAAACATGGAACAGTTAAATGTTGCATCTCACTAGGGAATAAGAAACTTTTTGCCACAATAACCAGTGTATGCATCTTACATCATCTGTCTCTTGATTCAAGAAAAGTATTAAAGGTGACCATGGTAGAATTTAATATTCAAACTTGAGAGTACAAACTTGGGATTGGAAACAACTATTCCAACTTAAATGAGGGTAATGGCAAACCAAAGAGGGCAGAACTAGATGGAATGGACTGGGAAAGGAGTTTGTTAGCAGCAAAAACAGTTGAGGAACAATGGTAGACTTTTAAGAAAATAATTCATGCCTTACTACAGGTCTTGTTAGGGGAATCAAGGATTATGGGGGAAACTCAGGGAAGAGGACATGAGGAATGATGGATCTGCCATGAACCTGTTGAATGCTGGAGCAGGCTAGAGGGCCTACTTCTGTTCCCATTTCTTATGGTCTTACCTCTTATGGTCGAATGAAGATATATCCAAGTGAGAAAGAAGGATTCTAACAAGGGTTTAAGCCAACCACGCTTAGCCAGGAAAGTTAATAGCATCAAATTGAAAGAAAACAATGTACAACTTGACAAACATTAGTGGTCAACAAGAAGACTAAGAAAGTTTTAAAAACCAACAAAAGATGATCAAAAAATAATAAAGAGTAAGAAGAGTGGGACCTAATTCTGTTCCAATGTCATATGGTTTTATTTGACTTCCAAAATTATATGAGATCAAGTCGATTGAGTTAGCACTCGGACCCTGAAAATGGTGGCAGGGATTGCAAGGGATTGCAACTAATTGATCTTTTTTATGATGCTAGGACAACAAACTAATGAGTGTGGAATATCTAGTGTTGAGCCCAAGAAATGTTTTGGAAGAATTATTGGTGGCTGCGTATCCAAACCACATTCCTGGCCTTGGCAAGTTAGTCTTCGCACCCAGTAAGTGATTTGCCTCAGAGAGCGTAACTTTCTTATAAATGAAGTCACACTGCCAACTAGTTTTATATGCTACAAACTTAAAAGCAGGGTAAGCATGTAAATACTGTGGCTACAAGAATAGGTCTGGGCATTTGCTGTGAATATCTCCCTGAATCTTCAAAGCCTTTTGTAAGGCACAGGTTAGGAATGAGATGGAGTGCTCCTTACTTGCCCAAATGAGTGCTGCTTCAACAATACTCAAAATGCTTGACATCATTCGGGGTCAAAGAGCCACTTGACTGGCACCCCATCATACAAACCTTCTACAACTGACAGTGTGGCAATAGTGTGTATTTTCTAAAAGATACAAAAACTGGAAAAAACTCCTTCAACAATACCTCCTGAACACCTGACCTCCACTGCCTGGAAGGCCAAAAGCAGCAGATTCAATGAAATACCACCATGTGCAAATTCCCCTTCACGCAACATATCATCCTGATTTGGAACTAAATGACCACTTCTTCAATGTTGTTGGGCCAAAGTCCTGAAACTCCTTATCAAACTAGCAACTTTGGGAATATATTCACCAGTTTAGGAAGGTACCTCATGTCCACCTTCTCAAAGACATTTAGGAATGGCAATATGTGCTGTCCGTGTCAGTGATCCCTACATTCCATAAGCAAGTATAAACAAACATTGAAATGGCAGAGAAAAGTATGTAAATACTTAGAAACTTGGAGTGGGGTCAGAGAAGAAATACAGAAATGATAACCTGCATGTGGGACTTGTGTTAGAGGGAGAAACCTGAGAAGCTAAGTTTGTTTTCTTTGGATAAAAGGATGTTACAAGGAGAAATAATAAATTTATTCAAAATGAAAATGTTGAAAGAACAGATGAATTGGTTCAACTTGCAGGAAGATCAGGTGAAGAAAGATCACAGCATTTTTTTAATATTTGGCAAAAACACTGGAAATGTGAAAAGGCATTTTTTACGCATTGCAATATTTTTATTAATATCACACGTTACCTCTGAATGTTATCATTACAAGTTTTAAAATCAATTAAAATTATCATATTAAATTGTCTTGTTTATCACAGTTTTGGTTCTCACTTTTGTGGAGGAACTCTTATCGATATCAATTGGGTGCTCACAGCCAAACACTGCATAGAAAAGTAAGAGAATGATCCATTGGCTGCTTATAATCTTAACTCTCATTTTTACTGACGTACATTGAATCCTTGTTTAACAACATCTTAGTTTTAAAATTTCTCAGTCTTTTTCCACATCCCTCCATACTCTAACCTCACTCCATTACCACCTTCAGTAACAGTTGTGTATTGCCTAGACTCCTGAATTTCCTTCCAAAACCTCTTCACCCAACTACTGTTTTCTCTTCCTTTAAAATGCTCCTTAAAATCTACCTTTGACCAAGCTTTTGGTGAAGTGTCTTAACATCATTTACTCAGTTACAAATTTCTGCAATCCTTCAACAATCGATAGGGCATGATAGTGTATCTTTTTCAAAAATGCACTGCAGCAATTTGAAATTTGTTATGTTAAAGACAATACATAAATATTATCCTTGTAAAGATAATTGTGAAAAATACAGATTTTCAATTTATTCATTGCATCCATTACAGAAACCCCAGACCTTCATACTACAAAGTTTACATTGGAATACACAGAGAATCTGCATCTGAATTATCAAGGCAGATAATTGATATTGACAAAATTGTTATTGAACCCAATCGTAATGATATTGCTTTATTAAAGCTTCAGAGGTATTCATTTTCAATTCTTTTTTATATTTGCCTTTACTTGTAATGAGTCAATTGCTCTTGCATTTGTGTTCATGCAGTTGTTTTGAAGAATGTCCCCTCAATGCATTAAGAGTCTTTGCAATCTTGTAAGATTAACACCCTTGCTTCTAAAGTATGGTACATGGAATTGAAGCCATCTTAATTTGCCCTGTTTGACCCTCTCAACCACTCAACATGAGCAAAATGGAACATCAAGAAATCTAGATTTGAATTTTACACCAGTGGAGGGAATAAGCACCAACACCTGCAAGTTCCCCTGCAAGCCACTCACCATCTTGACTTGGAAATATATTACCATTGCTCCACTGTTGCTGAGTCGTAATCCTGGAATTCCCTTCCTAATAACATTGTGGAGGAAGTGAGGACACCAGATGATGAAGATCAGAGTTGAGAGTGTGTTGCTGGGAAAGCACAGCAGGTCAGGCAGCATCCGAGGAGCAGGAGTATCTATGTTTCGGGCAAATGGCCTTCGTCATGCCCTTCCACTGTGCTTTCCCAGCAGCACACTCTCGACTAATAACATTGTGAATCAACCCACAACAGATGGACTGTAGCAGTCCAAGAAGGCAGCTCACCACTACTTTCACAAGGGTAACACGGGATAGGCAATAAATGCTGGCCAGCCAGTGAAGCCAACATCCCACAAATGAATAAATATGCCTTCACTTGGACAGCTAGTTGAGTAGCAAAGTAATTATCATTGGGCCTTTGATTGGTTTGAATAGGTTTTTTGCACATCTCAGAAAACCACCAGCTGGGACGATACAGCAGTCACCAAAAAAAGAGTGTTCAGTGATGTAATCCAAACTGAGATGATTCCAGAATCTTGCTGGGGCCACAAAAGTGGATGGGATCAGGGGTGTATAAAGGAACCACAATGAAGACAGAAGTCCCAATGGGGCATCTCCCCTCCTTCCCACTAAACCACCAGGTTTCACTTGGCACTGGTCCCTTAAGTAGCCAGCTGGTGCCTCTCCTGCTGCTGATAAAATTGCAGTGGGAAGTGGTGGCAGGATGGTAACAGAATGCCTGTTAAACATTCTATTTTCATTATCTTTCCCTTTTGGTATGAAAGCTTTAAATCAAGCACAATATCCACTGCAATTATTGTTGAGTGGCATACTGATACTGGTGTCTGGACAGCCATTATGTTATGAAGCATATAATTCTGATGGATATCAACAAGGGAGCAGAGCTCATCACCTTTTCAATTAGCTAGCACCAGAGCACCCCTTAGAGGTGTTATGCACACAAACCCTTCCTACAGCTCTGCTAAGGATACAAAATCTGAACCAATTTCTTCACAGAACAGCTACATAACAAACAAAATGGAGAAATTTTGGCACAGCTGTCTGGAACTTGTGACTGAAACAAAGCTCATCTTGAAAAGTCAATTATTGTCATCCATCTCACAGGTCCAGTCTCTCTTTCATAAGACTGACTTTCTCCATCCCTTAGCGTAATACTTATAAAGCACTCAACATAATGCATAATAGGGCTGTATTTGAAATTTTTTTTAAGGTCCTCTCCGCTGCAGCTAATCTAGTACCTTTAAAAACATACATGACAATGTTAACTGAATAAAGCTATTCAATATAGCGTTGCCTATTGATGAATTATCCTTAGGTTGCAAGCTGAATTAAAAATGTATCATTAAAAAAACTATTTTATGCAAATTAAGTTAAAACAAAATTATTTGAAACACATTTTTCATTTTAGGTCAGCAGTTCTTTCTGACAAAGTTTCTTTGATCTGTTTACCAACAAAAGGCTACATAGTATCAAGTGGAGCTGAGTGCTACGTTACAGGCTGGGGTGATACACAAGGTACACATTAAAGCAATCGTTTCTCAAAGTAAAGTTAGACGTCCTTAATTATTTGGTTTTCCCTCTCCTCTCTTCTCCGCTAATTTGTCTCCAGACTCATCCATCTTTTCCTGTAGGCATTGATTTTGCAATTGTTTATTGTTCCACGGATGCTGATAACATGGTTAGCTTGTATGAGCCTAAGTGTCAAACAGGATGATGGGATGCATCTAGAATGAGAACAAAGAGAGTTAGTATATTTCCCACTTCTTAAGGGTTAGCTTGCCTCTAATTTTCAGCTAGCACTGTTGTCTATCAGCCATGTGAAAAGGAGGCAAATGTATAGATCCCCTCCTGCAGCACATTCTCTGTTGTATATTCTCATGCCGAATACATGGAAACTGGATATTTTGTATCCTAGGCTAAATTTTCAAAATACTCAGAGGAAGGCTGGCTCTCAGACAGGTAATATGTACATCCACTGCTGCATTGACAGATCCAGCAGTCATGAATGAAACTCCGAGCAAGAGCTAAATTCCTCCACTGTCTTGTGGATATCTTGGGAGTAAACCTTAGTCAAAAACATTTCTGTGGTGGAGTCCAAAGGCAGAGTAATATCGAAGTATGCCATTGTTCCTGCAACCAAGCTGGTGTCAATCATCACACTTTTCATATCTTTGGACTCAAATAAATAAGTCAAGAAGTGAACCCTGACATTTGTGCAACCCAAGCTTTCCGTATATTTTGTCCCAAGTAAAGCCCAACTGATTGTTAGACAGTACATCAATGACTTCTGTCTGAGCTGCAGATACTGCAACAAGTATTAACATGTAAAAATCTATACAAAGTGTAAATCAGGAAACAATGGAGACATGTAAGAAAAGCACTCCAATTGTTATGGTCGATTTTAATTTGTATATTAGCTGGACAAATTAAATGGGAAAGGGTAACACAGAGTACAACTTGTAGAGTGCATCAGAGATTGTTTCTCAGAGTAGTAGTTTGCAGAACCTACCCAGAAACAGACTTACTTTAGATTTGGTAATGTGTAATGAGGTACATTTATCAAGACATCTCATTGTTATCTCCTAAAGGGTCCTTAACTATCACAACATGGTAGAATTTCAAATTCAGCTCGAGGGAGAGCAAAATGGTTCTCACATTAATGTCCTCAACTTAAATAAGACCAATTACAGAGGCATGAATAAAAGATTGTTATAGCAGGTAGAATGAAGTCAGTGGAAGAGCAGTGGCAGATACTTAAACAGATAATCTATTACACTCAGCAAAAAACTATGATGATCAAAAAGGAATTTGATGGGAAAGATGAACCACTCCTGGTTAACAAAGATGTGGAGGAACCGGTGTTGGACTGGGGTGGAAAAAAGTTAAAAGTCACACAGCACCAGGACAATAACCTGGTGTTGTGTAATTTTTAATCTGGTTAAAAAAGGCAGTGAAGGAGAGTATTAAAACAAAAATTAAGTGTATGAAGTGGTGAAACCTAATAGTTGGCTAGAAGATTTTGAATTTTCTCTAAAATCAGCAGTGGATGACTAAAACACAAATAAAGGGAGAAAACTGATTATATTTCTTGGCAATTTACTGCCATAAAAACAAACGGAAAGAGAATAGTTCAAGAATCCCTAACCCTAAAACACATTCGGAGATGCAACTGTGGGATTAACAATGAGAGCAGGGAAATGGCAGATAACTTAAACCTTCCTGCTGAAGGATACTAACAAATACTCAAAGATAGCAGATGAACAAAGTAACAAGAGAAGTTTTCATATCAGTCTCTATCACAAGGGACAAAATATTGGACAAACTAATGGGACTGAAAGGCAGATGAGTGGCAAGGGTTTTAAAAGAAATATAGACATTGGTTGAAATATTTCAGAATTTGTTGGATTCCAGGAGGGTTCCAGAGGTTTGGAAACCTCTAAGATGACATTCTTGTTCAAGAGTGGGGGGAGACAGAAAACAAGAAACTATAGATTAATTAGTTGGTATTGATAAATATACTCTCTCCAATTTTCTTGAAAAATGAAACAACATTTTATTTTTGTCAATTTATAATCAACTAGTCTGTGACACTTGACTACTTTAGCTAAAATATTTTAAAAAACACAAATATTTCGGACCCCTAACTTTGTCTGGCATCTTTGAAGTTGCTTATTGCATTATACTCATCACATTTTAACATTGAGAATGTAATGCTAAGATTTTGATTCACATTTTGCTGCAGCAGTTAAATTGTAGGCTGTATGTGTAATAGTTGTGGCGTACATTAAAAAAAGAATATTACGCTTCGGCGGGTCGGTGGGTTACACTTCGGCGGGTCGGTGTGGACTTGTTGGGCCGAAGGGCCTGTTTCCACACTGTAATGTAATCTAAATTATGCACAGTAACACCTTTCAAAATCATCAGTCAACACAACTATAAGTTGTCCCTGCCATTGGCTATAGAGCTCATAGTGCTTCTGTATTCAAACTGCTGGAAAGTCAGCTAGGATCAGAATCAATCTTTGTAGTGGGTGGATGTAATGGTCTGTCAATGAAAAAGGAGCAGAAATAAGCGCAAGATGCTATCCCATTAATTTCTGCATTTTTCTGATGTGGAAATTTGAAAGGGGAAGAAACAATGGTCCTTATGAAAACGAAATCCAATTTTCATAGATCTTGAGCAACGGAAGTTTATCTCTAAGCCATTGCATACCACAACCTATCTCTTCTGCTTTATGCCCAATTCTTTGACCGAGCTTTTGTCACCTATTCTAATATCTCATTATGTGTATTTGGTGTTCAATTTTATTTCATAATGCTCCAATGATGCATCGTAGAATATTTTAAAATGCTAAAAAGTATGACATAATTACATAAATTGTTGTGATCATTTCTGGACATTAACTTTTTTTTCTGCGTATCACATTTGCTTTTAGGAACTGGAGGCTCCGGGTTTTTAAAAGAAGCAGGTTTTCCAGTGATAGATAATAAAGTTTGCAATCGACCTGAATATTTGAATGGAAGAGTGAAATCCAGTGAACTGTGTGCTGGTAATATTGAAGGTGCAGTGGACAGCTGCCAGGTATGTGATCATTCAGCTGGGTAAAAAATGTAGAATGGTTAAAAGCACTGAATGGGTAAGTCAATAACATGCAATTTCTTTGGACACTCCTCAAATGGGAATAGAGATGGAGAAATAATCATACTGTTTTAATGCTAAAATTATCTTCAGAATAAGGTGTCCATAATTTCACAATTGTGTTCTGACCTGTAGCTCCAAATTAGAAATATAGGAACAAGAGGTGGTCATTAAGTCTCTGCTGTTTGAGAAGAATTTGGGAAATTTGTATTTCAACTCCATTAACTACCTTTGCTCCATTTCCATTGATACCCTTACATTACAAAGAGACAAATGCAAAATATTGCAGATGTTGGAAAGTTGAAATACAAGTTTAAAAAAATTTGGAAATATTCTGCAGTTCTGGTAATATTTTGGGAAAAGAAATAAAAGTTAACAGATTTCAGGTCTGCCACCATTCATCAGTGCTAGGAAAAGCTAGAAACCCGTACAGAAGTAGGAAAAGAGTGGAGAAGAGGAAAGAGCCAAAGGCAAAATCTGGGTTGTAGTTGGGGATGATATAGTTAGAGGCATAGACATTGTTCTGTGTGATAGGATCGAGAGTCCCTGCTTGTTGCCTGCTGATGCTCGGTTCGGGATATCTCATCTGGGTTGCAGAGAAACTTGGAGTGGGAGGGTAAAGATCCAGTGGTCGTGGTACACGTAGGTACTAATGACATAGATAAAACTAGGGCAGAGGTTCTGCCAAGCGAGTATGAACACCTCAGAGCTAAATTGAAAAGCAGAACCAAAAAAGGTAATAGTCTCTGGATTACTACCTGAGCCATGAGCTAATTGGCACAGGGTCAATAAGATTAAGCAGGTAAATGCATGGCTCAAAGATTGGTGTAGGAGAAATGGTTTTAATTTCATGGACACTGGCACCAGTACTGGGGAAAAAGGGACCTGTTCTGGTGGGACGGTCTTCATCTGAACTGTGCAGGGATCGGAGTCTGAGTGAATAGCATAATTAGGGCTGCAGACAGGGCTTTAAACTAGATAGGGGAGGGGGTGGGTGGTTCACTTATAGGGGAGATTAGAAAATCCGAATTACAGGAGAAGGTAAGAGTGCAGAACTCAGGAAAGGTTATTAAAATCTCCACCACAGACACAAATTGGACAGTTTTTGGAAAGGATTAGCAAGCAAACGTCAAGCACACTGGACAAGCAAATGACGATGAGAAGAAGGATGGTTAATACAGGACTTAAAGTTATATGTGAATGCACGCAGGATAAGAAATAAGGTAAATGAGCTTGTGGTGCAGTTCAAAATTGGAAGGTGTGACATGCTGGGCAAGACAGAGACAGGGCTGCAAGGGGGGATCAAGATTAGGAGCTGAATATTCAAGGATATACATCCTATCCAAAAGATAGGCAGGTGGGCAGAGGGGGTGGGTTTGCCTTATTAGTAAGGAATGAAATTAATTCAATTAAATCATCTACAGGGTCAGATGGTGTAGAATCTGTGTCGGTAAAATTGAGGAACTGCAAAGGTGAAAAAAAACCCATAGTTGGAGTTCTGTCCAGGCCTTCAAACAGTAGTTAGGAGCTGGGGTGCAAGATACACCAGGAGATAGAAAAGATGTGTAGGAAAAGCAAAGTCACAGTGATCATGGGGGATTTCAATATGCAGGTGGACTGGGAAAATCGGCTGGTGATGGATGACAAGAAAAGGAAATTGTGCAATGTCTACCAGATGACTTTTTGGAGCAGCTTGTGGTGGAGCCCGTAGGGAACAGGCAACACTGGATTTAGTGTTGTGTAATGGGGCAGACTTGATAAAGGAGCTTAAGGTGAAGGGACCCTTAGGAGGCAGTGATCATCACATGATTAAATTTACTCCGCAATTTGAGAGGGGGAAGATAGAATCAGAGGTAACAGTATTATATCTGAATAAAGACAACTACAGATGCATGGGGGTAGAGCTGGGTGGAACTGACTGGGAGAGGAGCCTAGCAGGAAAGACAGTGGAACAGCAAATGACATGAGTTTCTGGGAGTAATTCAGGAGACACAGCAGAGACTCATCCTGAGGAAAAAGAAGCCTGGTACGGGGGGATGAGGCAGCCCTGGCTGACTAGGGAAGTCAGGGATAGTGTAAAAGCAAAAGAGAAAGCACATAATATGGCAGAGGGCAATGGGACACCAGAGGATTGGGAAGCTTACAAAGACCACCAGAGTACAAAAATAAAAGAAGGGAGAAGACTGAATATGAGGGTAAGCTAGCCAGTAATATAAAGGAAGACTGTAAGAGTTTTTTCTGATATATAAAGGGCAAAAAAGAGGCAAAAATGGGCAATGGACCACTGGAAAATGATGCTGGAAAGAAAGTAATAGGGAGCAAAGAAATGGCTGAGGAACTGAACAATTACTTTACATCAGTCTTCACAGTGGAAGACATGAATAGTATCCCAAAAGTTTAAGTGAGTGAGGGGGCAGAGCTGAGTATAGTGGCTATCACCAAGGAAAAGGCGCTAGAAACACTGAATGGCCTGAAGTTGGATAAATCGCCTGGACCAGATGGACTACACCCCAGAGTTCAAAGGGATATGGCTGAAGAGATAGTGGAGGCATTAGTGGTAATCTTTCAGGAACCACTAGAATCAGAGAGGGTCCCAGAGGACTGGAAAATCGCTAATGTGACACTCCTGTTTAAAAAGGGAGTAAGGCAAAAGATGGAAAATTACAGACCAATTAGGCTAAACTCAGTTGTGGGTAAGATTTTGGAGTTCATTGTGAAGGATGAGATTCCTGAATACTTGAAAGCGTATGGGTTTCATCAAGGGGAGGCCATGCCTGACAAATCTGCTAGAATTTTTTGAGAAGGTAAGGAGTAGGTTAAGATATAAAAGAGACCTGAGGGGCAACTTTTTCACACAGAGGGTGGTACGTGTATGGAATGAGCTGCCAGAGGAAGTGGTGGAAGCTGATACAATTGCAACATTTAAGAGGCATTTGGATGGGTATATGAATAGGAAGGGTTTGGAGGGATATGGGTCGGGTGCTGGCAAGTAGGACTAGATTGGGTTGGGATATCTGGTCGGCATGGACAGGTTGGACCGAAGGGTCTGTTTCCATGCTGTACATCTCTATGACTCTATGACTCTATCTATCCGGATTTCAAGAAGGTCTTTGACAAGATGCCACACAGTAGGCTACTGAATAAGATAAGGGCCCATGGTGTTAGAGGCAAGGTGCTAGCATGGATAGAAGCTTGGCTGTCTGGAAGAAAGCAGAGGGTGGGGATAAAAGGGTCCATCTCAGAATGGCAGCTGGTGACAAGTGGTGTTCCGCAAGGGTCAGTGTTGGGACCACAATTTTTGACTTTATGCATTAACAATCTAGATGAAGGAATGGAGGGCATCCTGGTGATGTTTGCAGATGATAGGTAGATAGGTAGAGGGACAGATAGCATTGAGGAGGCGGGAGGCTGCAGAAGGATTTGGACAGGTTCGGAGAGTGGGCAAAGAGGTATCACATGGAGTACAATGTGGGAGAGTATGAGGTCATGCACTTTGGCAGGAAGGATAGAGGCGTGGACTATTTTCTAAACAGGGAGAAAATTCAAACATCTGAAGAGACTTGGGAGTTCTCGTCCAGGATTTTTTCAAAGTAAACTTAAAGGTTGAGTCAGTAGTTGGGAAGGCAAATGCAATGATGGCATTTATTTTGAGAGGACTTGAATATAAAAGCAGGGATGTACTTCTGAGGCTCTGGTCAGACCACATTTGCAGTGTAGTGCACAGTTTTGGGCCCCATATCTCAGGAAGGATGTATTAGCCCTGGAGCGTGTTCAGAGGAGGTTCACAAGAATGGTCCCAGGAATGAAAACTTAACACATGAGCAATTTTTGATGATTCTGGGTTTATATTCAATGGAATCCAGAAGGTTGAGGAGAGATCTAATTGAAACTTACAGAATATTAAATGTCTGGACAGAGTGGATGTTGGGAAAATGTTTCCATTTGTAATAGAGACGAGGACCGAAGGGCACAATGTTAGAGTAAAAGGACGAATGGAATAGCAATAAGGAGAAACTTCTTCAGTCAGAGAGTGGTTAATCTATGGAATTCACTGCCACAGAAGGCTGTGGAGGCCAGGTCATTGAGTATATTTAAGACTGAAATAGATAGGTTCTTGATTGTCAAGGGGATGAAGGGTTACGGGGATATGGCGGGAGAATGGCGATGAGAAACTTATCAGCCACAATTGAATGGTGGAGAAGATTTGATGGGCTGAATGGCCTAACTTCTGCTCCTATGTCTTATAGTCTGAGGTGGGGTGAATGGCAAGAGGGGTGCTGGTACAAGACAAAAGGATGCAAATGGGACAGATAGAAGAAATGAAATGTGGCTCTAGAGGAGAAGAACAGAACAGTCACTACCACCATGTGCAGTTAAAAAAAAGACTGGTTATAATCTGATAATGTCCTAAGAATTCTAAGAACTGGATGTAGAGAAAACTGACTGCAAGCACGGAAAGGAGGGAGGGAGGGAAGAGGGATGACCAAAGGGGTTGTCAAATCTTTTTAAGAAGGTGCAGCTACAGTGTAGATGTTATTTGACACTGTTTCAAAACAGCTTGACCTAAGCAGAATTGTCACCAATAAAGATTTGGATAAATGCCTGAAGAGGGAAAAAAAAACTGCATGCCTGCAGGAAAAGATCAGGCAAGTGGAACTAGTTAACATTTCTTGCAATGAACTCAAAAGGCTGTAACTTCCTTGCATGTTGAAACCATTCTAGGGCAATGATTTTCCCTTACCTCAGAAGTAGCAAGAGAGATGTCAAAAAGGAGAATAAATGGGACCATTTAGACCTGATTTACTTCTTGCCCCTCAGCAATTGAGTGCTGGAATAAGAAATGAGAATGTAGTGCTGAAAAAGCACAGCAGGTCAGGTAGCATCCGAGAAGCAGGAGAGTCGACATTTCGGGCTTTTGCTCCTCAGATGCTGCCTGACCTGCTGTGCTTTTCCAGCACCACACTCTCGACTCTAATCTCCAACATCTGCAGTCCTCACTTCCACCTGCTGGAATAAGAAAGCTAACTAGGACTTTGACTCGCCGGCATTGAGGCCCTTAAGTGGTCATTTAAGGCATCAAATTGATATGTCTCTCTCATCGGCCTCCCAGATGGATGAGAAAGGTGGTTCATTTCCCTGACCAGAAAACCATGGTGATCCAACTGCCAGTTTAGGAGGGGTCTCTAATTGCCTGAATCTGGCGTCAAATTGAGGCACAAGTAGTGGGGGTGTGAGGATATCCACTGAAAGTTATCCTTTGCCCTACCCGCCAACCCCACTGAGCCATCTCTTCCCACAAGAAAACTTACCTTCTCACCTCAATAGAACCCAAGGAATAGGCCTCAAACACCCTTTACGGCCCAGAAGCTGCCAACCTGTTATTGGCTGGCAGCTTCACAGTGACAAGGCCTGCAATAGTCATTCTGACTTCCTTCCAGCTCTTCATGAACTGATTGACAGGTGATCAGGAGAGATATCTTATCAGTGGGGCGAGCGTGGTTGCTACTTAGCACACTCCAGTTTATAAAACAAGGCAGAATCTTACGGGGCATGAACATCTTGGGCTATGAAAACATTTGTGGTAGAATTATATGAGAAGTCTGGTGACGTCTATCTCATAAACTCACTCCATCTTGTGTGTATCTGCTGAGCAGTATAGTGATTTGTTTCATTAGGCAGTTGCTAAGTACGGAGGATTATTATATTGTTGAACACTTTATTAAGACCACAGTTCACCTTATTAACATTCAGCGTCCTATCTTACCAAACACACCGAACAAGATAGACATTGAGAACTCTCAACAGGTAAGTCAGAATGGATTTCTGGTGACTTCAGCTTACCACATGCTCCAAAGGATGTCCATATTGACCATCTCTGATGCACTTACAGTACATGCCTGTACTTCAAAGCTGCATCAGTAAGTATAATTGCAATGGATATGAGTGCTCAGGGACACTCACCCATCTCATGGACTGGACAAATCTGCATGGCAGGCTATTCACTTGCTATCATTTCACTGAATGATCATCTGTGTGATTACAGCATTCCTGTCTCATATTACCTTGCCTTTGTACACTTCACCCCTTCAGCCAGAGATTGTAGGCTCATAGTACTGCTGTATTGCCTTGCAGCTGAACACAGACATAAAGACAGAAAACCCTGACATGGTTATCAGTAGTCCTCGATCAAGTCAAGGGTGGTAGCCTGCTCTCAGGGAATTCAGGCTCAGTAAGTCAATGGCAGACTCGAATACCAGTTCAGGGGCTTGGACATGATCCATTAGCCATTCAGTATGGTCAGAGTCAGGATGCTTTCCACACGCATTGTGAGAAGCCAAATATCAGGCAGCCCACTACCTACCTTGGCTCTTCTTGCCCAAATGTGGGCTGTTTTCCTCCTGAAATGAAAAAGAAGCATGTGCTACAACTGTTACGGCAGGTGAGGAGGTGTACCAAGCAAGTGAGTAGGCAGCTCAGTGAGAAGTAGGGTTAGTGGTGCTGAGGTTTGGTGAAGCAAGATATTGCAGACAATTGTGAGAGTGGTTGAACAAGAGCTTGGTGGGAGGTGGGTAGAGTAGAAAGGTAGATTCAGTGTAAGGTGTCAGAGAGAAAATGAAGGTACTTCTCCTGGAGGAGTGGAGAAAGTAACTACATTTCTTCTCACCTTGCTGTGCATTCCTTCAGATTGCTGAGACTGCGTTGAGCTGAGTGGCAAAGTTGGACCACAGCTCACATTGGCTGTTATCATGGCTCCTCGGCTGGTCCTGGGGGAAGAGAATGTCCCACCTTTGCACCACTTCATCCAACAGAACCTCCAGGTCCCTGCCCAAAAAGCTGTATGTGAAATTTCCTTTGCCTGCCATGTTCAGGATTTATGTCAAGAACATTGCAAGCCAGCTTTGACTGACAGTACCTGTTTAGGTGCACTACAGCCTTTTAAAGATGCACCAGAGATGTCAGTCAATTCCACAATATCCTGGCAGTGGCAAATTCTTCAAGGAACAATGCTTGGTAAGGTAGGGCTAGAATCAAACAAGGGGTTGCTAGAGAGGGTGGGACAGTTAGTTAATAAGGCAAGTGTGGTAAGATATAGTGAGAAAACTCACCAGCCCTTGTGTGAAAAACTTTAATATCCGGACTCAATGAGCACTTACCCCAAACATATGTCAGAATGATATGCAATAATAGGAAGGTGGGATCACAGCAAGCTAGAAACAGAGTCCCCAACAGTCCAGTAAATACGGGTTTCAATCTTACTGTGGCAGTTTTAAAATTTGAATTTAACTTTTAAAACTCTGGAATTGTTGGATTGTTGTAATCACATCAACAAGTATGGTTCTTTACTGTTGTAATTTACTCAGTTGTCATGCATAAAGGCAGCACTTGCCTGGGAAAGCAGGGGTTAAGTAATAATGCCCACAGTGCAAAAATAAAAAAATCAATTGATAACTGCCCAACACTCAACTTTTTAAAAATTTGTAAACAGAGATGACTTTTATTCGTCAAGCCAAAAGCCTATCAGCCATTTATCTGTATTAGTGCTACAAATAGATTTAAACGAGGACGTCTCCATTGTTGTCATTGATCCCTTGATTGTGCTTTTCTTTCAGGGTGACAGTGGAGGTCCTTTGGTATGTCCAAACTCCAAGGGCCAATATGTTCTCCAAGGAGTAACATCTTGGGGGCTTGGTTGTGCAAGACAAATGAAGCCAGGAGTTTACGTTCGAGTTTCGCATTTTGTTAACTGGATTCAAAAAGTTATAGGAGGTGGTTAAGATACACTTAGCTGACTGCAATAATCAAAATTGCGTGTTTCCAGTGCATTCTGATTGTAAATTCCACCTGTGAACGATTAAATTCCTTCTCTGACACAATTATTGTTTTCATTTCATTGAGAAGACTTTTTAAAATTGTCATGATTTGGAGATGCCGGTGTTGGACTGGGGTGTACAAAGTTAAAAATCACACAACACCAGGTTATAGTCCAACAGGTTTAATTGGAAGCACACTCGCTTTCGGAGCGTCGCTCCTTCATCAGATGATAGTCACTTAACTTTAAAAATTGTTGCTGACACCATCACGAGAGGCTGAATTAAATTGTTAATCTTTCCTGCTGTGTGAACAATGATTTATTTTGTCATTCAACCGTTAACATTGAAATTATTTGCAAAATTGCAAAACTTTGCCAGTGGTAACCAACTTGACTGAATGCAGACATTAGGCAAATCAGAGGCAGATGGTTAATAAGGCCATTCAAAAGGAAATTGTCAGGTGTATTCCAGCCTTTTGTCAATTTTACCACAACACAATGGCAAATTCACAACCTGAGCTATTGAAATAAAGTGAGATTTGGTTGGCAGATGAGTTATGGAAAAAACCAGCAGCCATACCGTGAAGCTAACTACTGTTTGAGCTTTCAAAAAGTGACATGATCAAGCTTGGAACAAGACAAAGGCTGCAGCAAAAGTGGAAGGGTGTCTCCCAGGTCCACAACAACCATGAGAGGCAGGACAAAGTTTAGGGGAGAAAGAAGGGACTTCATCTGTCCATGGGCTCAGTGACTTCAGACCTTAACTCATCCAGTGAAGAGTGATACAGAAGAAATGAGGATGTAGACATGATGAGTGGCTATGCAGTGGCCAGGGAATTCCAGTGAATTGACAAACCCATTCAGTGTGGACAAGGAGAGAACAAGGTGAAACCTAAAGCTTTGCTTGACTCAAATGCTGTCCCATTAGAGGCTCAATTTAATTGAGATATCCTAGCACCAATATCAGTGATGTCTGTGTCTCTCCAAGAAGGTGGTAGCAGAGCTGTGTGGTATACTGGAGCAGGAGGTGACACCCAATAATTGTAACATTAAAAGTGACATTGACAACAGCCTTTTTGTTTGTGGTTATTCCATGGATCACCTGGAGATCTACGTGGCATCTCTCAGTTAACGTGTCATCATTAATAAAAGTTATAGATGCCATAGTGTTAGCTGAACAATATATGAGTCCACCACCGATCAGGCCACTCAGGCAAAGAAGATGGTTAACTTTGGGGCCATAGCTGCATTTCCATCAGGTGCAAGAATCACTGATTATGATAATGTGGCCATCAAGCTTCCTCAGAGCAGCCTGACACTTTTGAGAACAGGCAGGGTTTTCACCTCTTCAGTGCTCATGTTACTATAAGTTAATCATAGAGATGGTGTATAAGGTTTATGGGAAGACTCCTACATCATAAATAATTCAAATTGTGGCAGTTCTTCAAATCACTCATGGCCTTTGTGGCTGGACGTTGGTAGTTATGGGGTACTCACTGAAGTTATGGCTTCTGACTAGTGTCTGTAGCCTATCATACAAGCAAAGGAGGCTACAGTCAAATGGCAGGGGTTGTATGGACCACCATCAAGATGGTAATTGGCCATTTGAAGATGGCATTTCATTAAGTGCAGCTGCATAACGCAACACAAAATGGAGGGTTGTTCACTAAGTTATTGTTCATAATCATAGGAACATATATAAATATACAAATTTTGCTCTCTTTTTTTCTCAATCCTTGCTTTTCTGAATTGGTGAATAAAGGCACGGCCCTAATAATAAGACTGTTTTTTATTTCACCCAGCAAGGTTCAGTGAATACGTTTAGTCTTTCATGAATAGTGGTTGGGGCTAGCTGACAATCAGAGTCCATTTTGAATGAAAATGTGTTGCTGGAAAAGCGCAGCAGGTCAGGCAGCATCCAGGGAACAGGAGAATCGACATTTCGGGCATAAGCCTGAAGAAGGGCTTATGCCCGAAATGTCGATTCTCCTGTTCCCTGGATGCTGCCTGACCTGCTGCGCTTTTCCAGCAACACATTTTCAGCTCTGATCTCCAGCATCTGCAGTCCTCACTTTCTCCATTTTGAATGGTCAATCAAAACTTGACAAAATTACCTCTAAAATTATTGTACCCAAAGAAAAATCCCAAAATTTTCCTTTGATAGATTAAATATCTACTAATGACAATTTAAATATCTTGAACTATTAAACAAAGCCTTCTTATAGCTTCTATGTTTTCATATTTTGCAGGAAATCTTTTCTCCTTTATATTCTGGCTGTCTCCAATATCAATCACCTTTTAGTTTGCAGTGAGCTGTCTAGTCACTGACAAGAACTATTTTTGCGAGACATGATCTTCCATAAATTGTTCAGTGAATTCCAGATATGCAAGGTTGTGGATGTTGACCTTTCCAGCAGAGAAACTTTCTCAGCTTATTTTACTTTCTGCATCAGCAGTGCGCTATGGTCATCATGGGTTCTTATCTTGAGCATGTTGTTCCCCCTTATTGACCTGTATTTATGCAGTTTCAGAGTTGCTTTTAAATAGACTTTAATACCTTTTGCTGACCAGCATAAAAATGACATCTAACTTGTCAATATCTCAAAAAAGATCTATGTTGGGATTTGTTCATTCAACAATTACATCACTAATCCTTAAAAATCACACAACACCAGGTTATAGTCCAACAGGTTTAATTGGAAGCACACTAGCTTTCGGAGTGACGCTCCTTCATCAGGTGATTGTGGAGGGCTCGATCGTAACACAGAATTTATAGCAAAAATTTGCAGTGTGATGTAACTGAAATTATACATTGAAGAATTGATTGTCTGTTAAGCCTTTCATCTGTTAGAATACAGTGATAGTTTCACTTCTTTCATGTGTAAATCACAAAACCCTTTTTTTTAAAGTTGCATTCTCGGGTTAGCTGTTAACAATGGTGATAGCTAGACAATGTGTTGAAGGTGTTAGCCCCCTGTGTTCTCTGTCTATGACCTGATGTTTAGATTGATTCCAATCTTAAAGGTGAGATAACAGAGTTTCACATAAATTCATGCAGTTTTTGAGCTCAGAGTTCGACATGAATCTATGTGGTTTTTGAGCAAAGTGCAATGTAACTTTGTACCAAAAAAATTCACCACACACAATATATATGTGTGCATGTGGGTCTTTGTCTGTGTGTCTGTGTGTCTGTCTGGGGTGGGGGTTGTGAGTGTGAGAAAATGTGTGTGTGTGTGTGTAGTGAGTGCAGAGTGTCTTAAGTCTGTGAGGGGGTGTATGTGTGGGAGTCTGTGTGTCTATAAGGGTGTGTGGGTGTCTGTGTGCGCATCTGTGTGTAATTGTGTCCGTGTGCATGTGAGAGTGTGTGTGTGTGTAGGAATATCTGTGTGTGTGTGTAGTGCAATGGTGATCACCTGTAAAGTGACATGAACCCAAGGTCCCGGTTGAGGCCCTCCCTATGGGTACCGAACTTAGCTATCAGCCTCTGCTCAGCCACTTTCCTCTGCTGCCTGTCCCGAAGGGACACACACACACACTTTCTCACACTCACAACCCCCACCCCAGACAGACACACACACAGACAGACAAAGACCCACATGCACACATATATATTGTGTGTGGTGAATGTTTTTGGTACAATGTTACATTGCACTTTGCTCAAAAACCACATAGATTCATGTCGAACTCTGAGCTCAAAAACTGCATGAATTTATGTAAAACTCTGTTATCTCACGTTTTAGATTGGAATCAATCTAAACATCAGGTCATAGACAGAGAACACAGGGGGCTAACACCTTCAACACATTGTCTAGCTATCACCATTGTTAACAGCAATTTGACAGGGTACCCTTCGTTGTTCAGTACTTCCCAATGGCTGAAAAATTACGCCATGTTCTTCGTGACCTGCAACACATTATCAATGGAGATGAGCACCTCACCAAGACCTTCCCCACACCTCCACTACTTGCCTTTAAACAACCGCCAAACCTCAAACAGATCATTGTTCGTAGCAAACTGCCCGGTTCTCAGGACAACTCCATAAAACCCTGTCACGGTGGACGCTGCAAAACGTGTCAGATTGTGGACATAGATACCACTATTACGCATGGGAACACCTCCCACCGTGTACATGGCAGGTACTCATGTGACTCAGCCAACATTGTCTATCTTATATGTTGCAGGCAGGGATGCCCAGAGGCATGGTACATTGGGGAAACTGAGCCAAGGCTACGACAACAGATGAATGGGCACCGCACAACAATCAACAGACAGGAGAGTTCCCTCCCAGTTGGGGAACACTTCAGTGGTCCAGGACATTCAGCCTCGGACCTTCGGGTGACCATCCTCCAAGGTGGACTTCAGGACAGGCAGCAGAGGAAAGTGGCTGAGCAGAGGCTGATAGCTAAGTTCGGTACCCATAGGGAGGGCCTCAACCGGGACCTTGGGTTCATGTCACATTACAGGTGATCACCATTGCACTACACACACACACACACAGATATTCCTACACACACACACTCTCACATGCACACGGACACAGATACACACAGACGCGCACACAGGCACCCACACACACCCTTATAGACACACAGACTCCCACACATACACCCCCTCACAGACTTAAGACACTGCACACACACACACACACTTTCTCACACTCACAACCCCCACCCCAGACAGACACACACACACAGACAAAGACCCACATGCACACATATATATTGTGTGTGGTGAATTTTTTTGCTACAAAGTTACATTGCACTTTGCTCAAAAACCACATAGATTCATGTCGAGCTCTGAGCTCAAAAACTGCACGAATTTATGTAAAACTCTGTTCTCACTTTTTAGATTGGAATCAATCTAAACATCAGGTCATAGACAGAGAACACAGGGGGCTAACACCTTCAACATATTGTCTAGCTATCACCATTGTTAACAGCTAACCCGAGAATGCAACTTTAAAGAAAAAGGGTTTTGTGATTTACACATGAAAGAAGTGAAACTATCACTGTATTCTAACAGATGAAAGGCTTAACAGACAATCAATTCTTCAATGTATAATTTCAGTTACATCACACTGCAAATTTTTGCTATAAATTCTGTGTTACGATCGAGCCCTCCACAATCACCTGATGAAGGAGCGTCGCTCCGAAAGCTAGTGTGCTTCCAATTAAACCTGTTGGACTATAACCTGGTGTTGTGTGATTTTTAACTTTGTGCACCCCAGTCCAACACCGGCATCTCCGAATCATCACTAATCCTGACCGTTATAAATGTGCATTCAGGATCAGAGAAAATTCGCAGTAATGGTTTAGATAGTCCCTGATGGGGTACTGTTACAAAAGGTCAAGAGGTTAGCAGAAATTGAAAATTGTAACAAAATTGAAATCAAAACATAATTTCCCGGCCCTAAAGGCCTCTAATATGCCAATGGACTCACATGTTCCCTCTCCATGGACACCTGTGCACAGACAGAACAGGAGTAGTTAGTCAGATACAATGGTCCCTCCACTGTGTACTGAACGTGCCATTCATGGCCTTGTAATTAGAAGCAATTGAACAGTGACTAACTGCCTTTCTTCACTATATATTCATTTAAAATTTAATGGAAAAACTTTCAGTTCTTTGTCGTCTTTGAACTGGTTTTAAAAGCACATGAACTAATATGAACTATTACAAACTTTTACATTAAAAAAACTAAACAACAGTTTGGAATGTTGATTAAACAGTGTGGTTAGACAATTGATTAATACTGAAATGTAAATGCACGTTGAAAGCTCAGTACAGACAAATGTAGACATGAAGCATGATGGGAAACATATCCAATATTTTATAAAATACTTTTGTTTCTGTTTCTGTTTCTGTAGGCCCATTCAAACTAAACTCTCCTCATGACAATCCTGCCATCCCCTGAACCTATCCACATTCCCCTATGGCAAGTGTATCCTCACTTAAATAAGGGAGATCAAAGTGGACACGATACTCCAGATGCAGTCTTACGAAGACTATATGAAAGCAGTAAGGCATCCCTACTTCTGAATTCAAATCTTCTTGCAATGAAGGCCAACATACCATCTACCTTCCTAATTGCTTGCAGCACTTGCCTATTGACTTTCATTGACTAGTACACAAGAACACACAGATTCCTTTGTGCAGCCATAGTTACCAATTACCATGTAAATTACATTATTCCCCACCCCCCCTTACCCATCTAAGACCTACTGCAGAAGCCCAAATTCGCAGGATAGAAATGAGCCCATTCAGTTAATGGGAAATTTTACCTTCCCAACAGTCCCCCGGTCCCCAGCTACAGAACATTCTCTCTATTATGTTCAGGCTGCTGTAAATCGCAGGTAACTGAAACCATGGAAAACAATTCTGCAGATATAAGTGTTGCTCCTTATACACTGCCTTTCTATTTTTCACACATTTACCCATGTTATATTGTATCTTCTATGTGTTCGCGCACCCAATAAAGTTGTCTAGGTCATGCTGGAGCCTTCTTACATCCTCCTCACAACGTACAGTCCCACTTAGAGTCATTGAGTCATAGAGATGCCGACTAGGCATCCCAACCTAATCCAGTCCCATTTGCCAACACTTGGTCCATATCCCTCTAAACCCTTCCTATTCATACACTCAACCAGATGCCTTTTAAATGCTGCAATTGTACCAGGCTCCACCACTTCCTCTGGCAGCTCATTCTATACACATACCACCCTCTGCATGAAACAGTTGCCACTTAGGTCTCTTTTATATCTTTCCCCTCTCACCCTAAACCTCTACTTCTGGTCTCCCCCACCCTGTGGAAAAGACTTTGAATATTTACCCTATCCATGCCTCTCATAATTTTATATGCCTTTATAATGTCACCCCTCAGCCTCTGACATTGCAGGGAAAACAGCCCTAACCTAATCAACCTCTCCCTAATGCTCAAATCCTCCAACCCTGGCAACATCCTTGTAAATCTTTGTAAAAGATTTACATCCTTGTAAAATTTGCAACATATTTCCTCTAGGATTTTTGTGTTTTTGTTTCATCTAACTCAAATGTTGAGATTGCGCATCTTAGTTTTGTACTGTCAGCAAACTTGGAAATATAGCATTTGGTTCCCTCATCCAAGTCATTTAAACACATCTTGAATATTTGGGGCCCAAGCACTGATCCCAGGGGTAAACCATTAGTCACCAGTTGCCACCCGGAAAAGGAACCATCTCTGTTTCCGAACTATCAACCAATTTTCAATCCTTGCCAGTACATTACTTTCAATGCCATGCACTTTAATTTTGACCACTACCATATCCTCTTATGTGGGATCCTATCAAAAGCCTTCTTGAAATCTAAATACATCATTTCCACCAATTACCTCTCATCTACTTTACTAATTACATTCTAAAAATGCCAGTAGATTAGTTAGGCATGATTTCCCTTTCACAAATCCATGCTGACCTTGTATAATCCTATTAATTGTTCCCAAGTGTTCTGATATTTTTTACAATAGATATTTGGGTTCCTGCATTAAGTTTCAAATTATAAACAGTGCTGAAACTTTTGCATTTGCAGACACACATGAAAAATGTCAGTCAGTGTGTTTTTTTTGACAAATGCCTCAGAGGATTTGGGCCTATCTCACCTAAATTTGGTGGGAAGATAGGATCAAAGGTCATGTTCTGAGTAGATGCTTTAGCCTCCAAGCAGGGATCCCACAGCTCTCCCACTGTGCCTGTGCTGCCACAACTCATATATTACAACCACCGTGACCGTATACTGCAAGAAGGAGTGCCACAATTATTGACATTTTCATATTTCATTTGGTTATTTTTATTTCATCTAAATCATATGTTGAGACTACGCAGCTGTAGATGATCGTATCACTTTCATCAGTATAAACTCAGAAATTTAGTAACTTGCAAGTTTGTAACCAAGTAGCTGACATGCTTAGTTGCAAAATCACAACAGTGTTATTGAAAGCAGACCAACATCAAAGTCTATATAAGCCGACTGATTTCACATGAATATAGTGATGCAAGAAGCATCGAAAACACTCAGCAACAGAAAATATTGATGAAAGTAAGCTAGTACCCAAAACCAAAGAGCTCTCACAAAATAGAAGAAAATATGGTCCCCTGCTACAGATATAAAATGAACTCTCAATACATAAAAACAACTGTAAGGCAGACAAAGCTTGACCAGTTATCCTGAAAGCACAACAGCAGCATATATATATATTTCAAAGGTCTTTGGGACCAAGGGTAAAGACACTACCATTACTTCTTTTTTTTATTCATTTAAGCCAGCATTTGTTGCCCTTTAGAAGATGGTAATGACCTACCTTATTGATATTCTGCAGCCCATGTACCTGAAAGCATCATATTTCTGATTTTGGATGGTTAGTTGCTTGTTAGGGTGGAGTGGGATGGGAAAACTTGTTCCCATGTATCTGCTGCCCTTGTTCCTCTAGAAGCAGGTGGTTATGTGTTTAAAATGTTCGGCTTAATGACCTTTGGTGAATTTCTGGTATACACTGCTGTGCGCCAAATGGTGGGAGGATTGGATGTTTGTGGATGCAGCGCCAATCATGCAAACATTTTTATCCTGGATGGTGTCAAGTTTCATGAGTGTTCTTGGAGTTGCACTCATCCAAGCAATGGAGAGTATTCCATCACGCTCTTGACTTGTGCCTTGTTGATGTGGACAGGCTTTGGTGAGTCAGGTGAGTTACTTGTTGCAAGATTCCTAACATCTCATTAACATGCAGATATTGTATTTATATAACTTGTTCAGTTCAATTTTTGTGCAAAGGTAGCCACAAATTTGATAATGGGAGATTAAGTGATGGTTATGCCATTGAATGTTAGGTACAATGGTTAGTTTGTTAGATGATTATTGTCAGGTATTTGTGTGGTGCAAATGTTACTTATCACTTTTCAGCCCAACCTTGGATATTATTAATGGTCTTATTGCATTTGGGCCCAAACTGCTTCAGTATCTGAGTCATGAAACATGCTCTACATCAGAAGACATCCCCACTTTTGACGTTATTGTGGAGGGAAAGTCATTTTGAAGTGGCTGAAGGTGGTTGTGCCCTAGGACATAATCCTGAGGAATTTCTTCAGCGATATCCTGCAGCTGAGATGCCGACCTCCAACAACCAAAACCATCTTTCTTTATGCCAGGTATGACTTCAACCAGTGGAGAGATTTTCTCCTGATTCTCATTAACTCCAACTTTTCTCGGGGTCCTTGATGCCACACGAGGTCAAATGCAGCCTTGATGTCAAGGACAATCACTGTCACAGCGCCTCTGGAATTCATTTCTTTCATCCATGTTTGAACCAAGGCTGCAATGAAGTCAGGAACTGGGTGGCCCTGGCAACCCAGACAGGGTGTCTTTGAGCAGACTATTGATTAAGAGGTGCTGACTGTCTTCGGGATGCTCTCTTTTTCTAAGTAGTTCTCTATTTGGAGAGAGATGACTGCTGGGGAGTTTAGCTTGAGGCTCACCATGCCTCAGGCAAAAGGTGTAAGGTTGAGAAGGCAAGGTCTACATGGTAACCACAGCTGATGCAGGAATTGAACCCACGCTGTTGGCATCACTTTGCATCACAATCGGGTCACCTAGCTAATCTATTTCTGGACTGTCCACCAAAGGGAAGGTCACAAGAATCCTCTTCAACTGTCACCTCAGATTCTCAATACAGCTTCTGTTCATCAAGAGGCATGGTTTTCAATGCGTGGCCAAATCTAAGAAAAAGCGCAGAATAGCACCAACCTCCATATATGGCCTTCTTCAATAGACACAAAGGCCTTTGAATCTGTCAACTGTGAGGGTTTGTGGAATAGCCTCCTTAAATTTGTCTGCCCACAGAAATTTGTAGCTATTCTCCACCTGCTTCGTGATGACATGCAAGCTGTGATTCTCACCAATGTATCCATCACAGATCCAATACCAGTGCAAACTGGGGTCAAGCAGGACTGTATCATCTCACCAATGCTTTTCTCCACGTTCACCGAGGAAGATGGTAAGATGAGTCTCATACTAATTGTTCAGAAAACAAAGGTTCTCAAATAGTGCATTCCTGCCACACAACACTACACCTTAACCATCAATGTCTCCAGCAAGACCCTGGCAACATGAATCATTTCCCTAAACCTCTTAGTGTGAGCAGACATTGACAATGAGATCCAAAAGTGACTCCAATGTGCCAATATATTTTGGACATCTGGGGAACAGAGAGTATTTGATATCCAAGATCTCAAACCCACCAGCAAGCTCATGGTTGACAGAACAGCTGTGGTCCCAAACCTTCTGTTTGTATCAGAAACATGAATCATGTACAGCAGATACCTCAAATCCCTGGAGAGTTATCACCAGTACTACCTTTGTAAAATCCTGCAAATCCAATGACAGACTATGCTTATCAACCTGAGCATCCTCTCCTATGCCAGTACCCCTAGTATTGAGGCACTGGTCACACACAGTCAGCTGTGATGGGATGGCTACATTGTCCACATGTTTGACACAAGATTCCCTGAACAAGTGCTCTACTCTGTGCTCTACAATGGTAAGCATTCACTGGGAGAACAGAGGAAACACAAAAGGAAACCTTGAAAGCCTCCTTAAAAAATGCAATATTTGCACTGATAGGTGGGAATCACTTGCTGGAGAAGATAAACTCAGGGGAACATAAGAACTGGGAGCAGGAGGAAGCAATTTAGCCCTTTGAGCCTACTCGCCATTTAATATGATCATGGCTGATCTCAGTTAGGCCTCAACTCTACTTTCCTGCCCATTCTCCATAACCCTTCAATTAAGTTACTAATTAACCACACTCTGGGGCAGTGTAATTTCTTCTTGTCTCTGTTTTAAATCTATCCCTTACATTAAAACTTTAGAATTTTAAGAGTATAGAAGACGTCTTTCAGCTCATTGAGTCTGCATTGTCAAAGTTATACCATGACTTAGACTAGTCCAACTTTCCCAAACTAAATCCATAGCTTTTAATGCTGTAACACTTTGAGTACTTCTTAAAAGTTGAGATTACCCACTTCAACTGTCCTCCCAGGCAGTACATTCCAGACTTCCAACACCCTCTGGATGAAAAAGCTTTTCCTCAAATCCCCTCCAAACCTCCTGATTTGCACTTTAAAATTATAGAATCCCTACAGCGTGGAAACGGGCCCTTCAGCCCAACAAGTCCACACCAACCTTCCAAAGAGTCACCCACCCAGACCATTCCCCCTACCTTATACTTACCCCTGACTAATGCACCAACCTACACATCACTGAGCATGATGGGCAATTTAGCATGGCCAATTGGTGGGAGGAAACCAGAACACCCGGAGGAAACCCATGCAGACAAAGGGAGAACGTGCAAACTGCATACACACAGTTGCCGGAGGCTGGAATCAATCCCAGGTCCCTGGTACTGTGAGGCAGCAGTATTAACCACTGAGCCACCATGCCATCATGCATAATAAAATTATGCACTCTTGTTATTGATCCTTAGACGAATCAGCACGATCACTTTATATTCGCCCAGTCTATGTGCCTCATAATCTTATGCAGCTCTGACGGGTCCCCTTTCAACATTCATTCCTCCAAAGAAAACAATCTGAGCTTATCCAGCCTCTCTTCATTGCTGAAATGCTCTGTTCTGCACCAACTTCCTGGTGAATTTCCTTTACATCCTCTCCTGTACAATCACATCATTCCCATAGTATTGCACACAGTACTCCAGTTGTGATCTAACCAAAGTTTTGTACAACTCCAACATTACCTCCCTGCTCTTATGACCTATACTATGCCCAGTAAAATCAAGCATCCCATATGCCTTAACTATCCTTTTAACCTCTCCTGTCATTTTCAGAGATCTATGGATGAGCACCCCAAGATCTCTCTCTTTCCTGAGCTTCCTCATGTCTTGATAGTCATTGAATACTCCCTTGCTGAAAAATGTGTTGCTGGAAAAGCGCAGCAGGTCAGGCAGCATCCAAGGAGCAGGAGAATTGATGTTTCGGGCATAAGCCCTTCTCTAGCATCTGCAGTCCTCACGTTCTCCTAATTGAATACTCCCTTGTCTTGTTTTTTCCTCCAAAGTACATCTCCTCAGATTTATCAGGGTTAAATACCATCTGACCAATTCATTTATATCCTCTGGTGAGCTAAGACTTTCCTCCTCACTTGTCAACCACCGAACCAATCATTGTTTCATCCGCCAACTTACTTATCATCTCCCCCCACCACATTCTTATCAATATCATTTATGAATAGCACAAATAGAGAGGGACCCAGCACTGATCCCTGTGGTACGTCACTGGCTCCAGTCATGCAAACAACCTTCTACTGTCACCCTTTGTCCCCTGTCACTAAGCCAATTTTGGATCCAACTTGCTAAGTTAAATTGGATCCCTTGAGCATTTACTTTCTTTATCCATCTCCCATATGGGACCCTGTCAAAGGCTATGCTGAAATCCATTTAAATTATACCGACTACCTTACCCTTAACTACTAAATAGTTGGTCACTTCCTTGAAAAATCCAAACTGTTTGTCAGGCGTGACTTGCTGCTGACAAAGCCATACTGATTGTCCCTAATCATACCTTGCCTCTCTAAATAGTGATTAATTTTTCCCTCACTAGTTCCTCCATTAGTTTCCCTAACAGTAATGAGAGACTATAGTTCCCTTGTCTATCTCTACCACCCTTCTTGTGAGGTAGGACCACATTAGCCACATTAGCTGTCCTCCTGTCCTCTGACATCTACCCTGTGGCCAGAGACAATTTAAAAATTGGGGTCAGCACCCCTGCAATGTCTTTCCTGGTCTCCCAGAGCAGCCTGAGATATAACTCATCTGGACCTGGGGATTTGTCCACTTTTAAATCTGCCAAAACTTCCAATACCTCCTCGCTTCTTATGTTAATCTGCTCAAGAATTTCACAGTCCATTTTCATGAATTCTGCAGACACATCTTCCTTCACCTGAATAAAGACAGATGTCAATATTCATTTAACATTCTACCAATCACATCTGACTTCACACACACATTGTCTCCTTGGTCTCTAATAAGCCCTACTCTTTCTCAGGATAGTCTTCTTCCTTTGATATACTTATAGAATATCGTGGTATTGTCCCTAATCTTGTCTTCCAGCATCTTTTTGGGCACTCTCTTTGCTCTCTTCGTTGCTTTTTTGCATTCCCCCCTTTATATTCTATATTCCTTTACAGCCTCTATTGTTTTGCTTCCTTTCTTTCTGTTATATATATCTCTCTGTTCCTTTTTTTTTAGTGTTGTGTCTTCCTAGACATCTAATGTTCTCTGGACCTTTTTCACCTACATTTCATCCTGAAGCACCTTTCTGAATGCCTCTCACTGTTGTGTCAATTTACCCTCAAGAGGCTGTTCTTGGTTTATTTTGGGCAGATCCTGCTTTATTCTAACAAAACTCTGCCTTACCCAATCCAAAATTATTTTCTTTTTACAAACACCCATCTCTTTTCCGTAACAAACCTAAAATATACAGTGCCATGGTCACTATCACGAAACTGTTCCTCCACTGTTGCCTCGAACAGATCTTCTCCTCAGAAATAGGTCCAGCACTGCATCATCCTTTGTAAGACCATCTAAGTGTTGACTTAAAAGACTCTCCTGTATACACTTCAAGAAATCTGCCTCCTCTAAGCCCTTTTACACTATAATTATTCCAATTAAGTTTGGGGTAGTAGAAATATTCTAAAATAATTACCATATTATTCTTTTTACATGCCTTAGTGAATTAACTATATATCTGCTCCTCAATTACCTGCTGCCTGTTTAGGGACATGTAATTCACTCCCAATAACATGACTGCCACCTTTTTATTCCTAGATTCTACTCACAAAGCTTCATTTGATGACCCTTCCAAGATATCATACCTCCTTACTTCAGTAATTGACTCCCTAACTAGTAATGCAATACCCTTCACTGTCTTGCCTGAAGATCCTATACTCCAGAATGTTCTGTTGCCATTCTTGACCCTCCCTCAACTATGTCTCTGTGATGACAACATCACAATTCCATGTGTCAATCTATACCCTTAACTCATCTGTCTTACCTCTAATATTCCTGTCATTATAAGTAGAGGCCATCCAGCTTCACCTTGCATTTTGAGACATCACGTGACTGAAAGTGCGCTGCTTAGGTTTTTCTTCTAAGTTATTCAGTGTCACTATTGAACTAATGTACAGTGTTTCTTGCCCCTGCTAAATTTATTTAAATTTCTCCCAACAATACTAGCAAACCCTCCTGCAAGGAAGTTAGTCCTGTTCTGGTCCAGATGCAGACCATCTGCTTTTTGAGGTCCCACTTCCCCTGAAATGGTCCCAGTGATTTAGGAATCTAAAATTTTCCATGTTGAGCCATGCATTCGTCTGGTCTGTTCTCTTATTTCTGTACTCGTAGCACATACAGCCTTTAAGGTCCTGCTTCTCAACTTATTGCCTAGCTTTCTGAAGACTTCATTTAAGACCTCAACCCTTGTTCTATCTATATCATTGGTACCAATATGCACAATGACCTCTGTTTTATCACCTCCCCCTTCAGGATGCCCTGCAGCCATTCAGTGACATCCCTGGCCCTGCCACCAGGGAGGCAAGCCATCATCCTAAAGTGATGTCTGATGCTCCTGCTTTCTTCTTCCTCTCCTCCTATGCAGTCAGGCTGCTCTGGTGCCAGACGCCTGGCTCTGACTGCACACCCTTGCATTACCAACCTCCTCAGTTTTCAAAATGGAAGACGGATTTGTAAGCAGGATCACAAGGGACTTCTGAGTTACCTGTCTGTTCCTGTTTGATTGGCTGGTGGTTACCCATTCTTCTCTTTCCTCCAGTTCATTCAGTTGTGGTGTAACCACCTCTCTAATTGTGCTATCCATTTACTTCTCAGCCTCATGGATATGCCGCTGCTCAAACTGTGAAATCCTGAGCTCTAATCTGTGGCGTTGGAAGCATTTCCTGCGCACATGGTCATCCTACATGGTGGTAGAACCTGTGACTCCCTACATGACAGAACACATATTCCACTCAGCTGCCATTGCCTGCCATAATTTAAACTTCATAACTAGTCTTACTAGTTAACTTTATTACTAAATAAGTTGACACTTTTAAAAATAACTGCAATTTAAGCAGTGTTCCTAAAATTAGTTCCCTTACCAGCCCATTGAGAAGGCAACAGCCTCGTGGTGTTACCGCTGAACTGTTAATCTATTAATCCAGATAATTTCCTGAGGACCTGTGTTTGAAACCTGCCATGTCAGATGATGGAATTTGAATTCAATCATAATCTGGAAATAATAGTCTAATATGATCATGAAACCATTGCCCACTGGGTAATTAGGGATGGGCAATAAATGCTGTCCTAACCAGTGATACCCTCAACCTTCAATGAATAGAATACAAAACCAACAGGTCATTCTTTTCCTGTCACATAACTTCAGTTTTCTTTCCCTACTTCAGAACAAGTAAATTTATATCAAGTTCTTATACTCACCACTCCATGCACTTCTCCCCCAGCTCCAACTCCCAGGTAAATGGGCCCAAATCTTTGGCTGTAGAGATTTTTATACTGACTGCACTGTTCTAGATTGCCCTACATAAGAATACACCCTTTGTACATCTACTTTGTCACTCCCTTAACACCATATATATCTAAATTAGATCTCCTCTCATTCTTCTAAACTCCAGAGAGTATACGCCTAAACTGCTCAATCTCTCTTCATGAGACAATATCCTAATCTCTAGAATCAATCTAATGAACCTTCTCTGAACTGCCTCCTATACAGTTACTCAAAATTGGGTCACAGACAGACTCTAACTTCACACCTTTAGTGCATTGTCTGAGCTGAGATGACACTTTTTTTTAAAAAAACCTTGTTATCAAGAGACTGCGACTTGAATGAAGTTCTGGTAGTTACATATTAATGAACCAAAACCTGCACCCATTCTAAAAGATGAAAGACTTAACAGCAATTTAGGTTTGTTCAATATATTGTTTGAGTTGCATGATTCTGTAATCTTTTGCTATAAATTGTGCCTTATGATCCTGCTCCACAGCTATCTGATGAAGGAACAGCCTCTGAAAGCTAATGCTTCCAAATAAACCTATTGGACTATGACCTAGTGTTG
This sequence comes from Chiloscyllium plagiosum, assembly GCF_037043375.1. Classification (NCBI taxonomy): domain Eukaryota; kingdom Metazoa; phylum Chordata; class Chondrichthyes; order Orectolobiformes; family Hemiscylliidae; genus Chiloscyllium; species Chiloscyllium plagiosum. The sequence goes on along the minus strand of NW_028270148.1, from coordinate 86,100,778 downwards.
CGTAAATTTTAACTTTATCCCTCCTCAAGTAAAGGGGTCAAAAATGTTGACAATACTCCAGGTGCAGTCTCACTAATGTCTTGTATAGTTACAACAATTCTTCCCTATTGTTATATGCTATTCATTTCACAATAAATGCCAAAACACTACTTTTTCCTTCCTATTACCTGCTGTACCTGCTAACTAGTTTTCAGTGTGTCATGCATGAGAACACACAGATTCCTTTGCACCAAAGCACTCTGGCATTTAGATAGTAAGTTGCCTTCCTATTCCTCTGATCAAAATGGATATCCATGTTAAACTTTATCTGTCAAATTTTGGTCCATTCAAGTAATCTATCCAATATCCATTTGTAAATTTCTTATTTCTTCATGACAACTTACCTTCCCACTTATTTTAGTGTCATTTGCAAATTTCACTACAGTACTTTCTATTCCTGTGTCCAAGTTACTAATATAGATTGTAAATAGTTAGGGTCAACTAGTTTTGGCATGTTATTCCATTTCTTTGCTTTCTGCTGGTTTGCCAATCCTCTATTCAAGTTACTAAATTATCCCTTACCCCATGCAACCTTACCTTGTATATTAAACTTTTGTGCTTCACCTTATCACCTTCATGCCTAGATGTACTACATCTACAGGATCCTCATTATCCACATTGTTTGGTACATTTCAAAGAATTATAGCAAATTAGTCAAATATAATTTAAACTTCATAAAACCTCCCTGATGAATCAGTACTCCTCCATTTTGAACAATACTTGAAGGAAGCATTGAGTGTGGCAATTGTGCAAAATGTACTCTCGGAGGGAGATTTCAAAGTCCCGAAAGTAGCTCAGTGGAAGCACCGCTGAGCGAGCTGGTTGGGTCCTAAAAGACACATCTGCTCGACTGGGTCCATGGCAGGTGGTGAGGAAACCAACAAAAGGAAAAAAACATACTCGACCTCACCTTACCAATCTGGTTGTTGCAGATGCACCTTGTCTGTGACAGTGTCAGTAAAAGTGATCACAGCACAGTTCTTGTAGCGACAAAATCCCTCCTTCACATTGGGAATATCCTCTATTATGTTGTGTGGCTCTATCACCATGCTAAATGAGAAAGAATTCAAACACAATTGAGTAACTGAAGGTTGGACATCCATGAAACATTATGGGCCATCAGCAGCAGCAGGATGATGCTTCAACATAATCTGCAATCTCATGGTATATTGCCCCACTCAACCATTAAATTCAAGCCAGGATATGAACTTGGTTCAATGGAGAGTGCAGGCATACCTCAAAATGAGATGTCAACATGCTGAACCTACCAAACAGGACTACTTGCGTGCCAAACAGCATAAGAAGCAAGTAACAGACAGATCTAAGCTCTGCAGTCCTCCCACGTGCAGTCATGAATAGTAGTGGACAATTAAACAACTCACTGGAGGAGAAGGCTCCACAAATATCCCCATCCTCAATGATGGAAGAGTTGAGCACATCAGTACAAATAGTAAGGCTAAGGCATTCTCAGCAATCTTCAGCCAGAAGTGCTGAGCAGATGATTCATCTTGACCTCCTGCAGTGGTCTTCAATATCATGGATGTTAGTCTTCAGCCAATATGAGTCTTAATGCAATATGAAGAAGCAGTTGGAGGCAGTGGATACTGCAAAGGCAATGGGTCCTGACAACATTCTGGCAATGGTACAGAAGACTTGTGCTCCAGAACTTACTGTTCCCCTAGACAAGCTGCTCCAGTCCAGCTACAACACTGACATCTATCTGATTATATGGATAATTGCCCAGGTATGTTCTGTACAAAAAAGCAGACAAATCCACCACAGCTAATTAGCACCCATCAGTGTACTTTTGATCACCAGTAGAGTGATGGAAGATGTTAAGAGTGCTATAAAGCAGCACCTACTTAGTAACAACCTGTGCACTGATACCCAGTTTGGGTTCTGGCAAGGGCACTCAGCCATTGATCTCATTCATCCTTGGTTCAAATATGGGCAAAAGAGCTGAATTGCAGAGATGAGAAGAGAGTGACAACCCATGACATCAAGACTGCATTTGACTAATTGTGTTATCAAGGAGCTGTAGCAAAACTGGAATCAATGGGTTTCCTCAGGGTGCTCAGTTTCCTCCAAAAAATATACAGGTTAGGTGGATTGGCCATGTTCAATTCCCCATAGTGTCCAGGTCTAGGTGGATTAGCCATGGTAAATAGAGGATTCCTGATATAGGGTAGGGGATCTGACTGGATGGGATGCTATTCAGAGGGTCGGTGTCGACTCAGGTCAAATGGCCTGCTTCCACACTGTCCAGATTCTATGACTTCTATGAATGGAAACTGGGGCAAACTTTCTGCTCGTTGGAGTCATACCTGACACATAGGAAGATGATTGTGGTTATTGGAGGCCAATCATCTCAGCTCCAGGACAGCTCTGCAGGAGTTCCTCACGAGAGTGTGCTAAGCCCAGCTACCTTCAGCTGCTTCATCAATGATATTTCCTACTTCATAAGGTCTGAAGTGGAATGTTTGCAGAATTTTGCTCAATGTTCAGCACTATTCGCAACGCCTCAGATGCTGAAGCATTCCATATTCAAACATCACAACATCTGGGAAAATATCAAAGCTTAGACTGACAAGTGTTCAGGTAACATTTTAATCACATAAATGCGAGGCAGTGACCATCTCCAACAATAAGCAAACAAACTCACCATCTTTTGACATTCAAAGACATGACCATCACTGAAACCCCAACTACTAGCATCCTGGGGTTACCATCCACCAGAAGCTCACCTGGACTTGCAATTTAAATACAGTGGCTATGGTAGCAGATCAGAGGTAGCTCACCTCTTGACTCCTCAAAGCTTGTCCACAATCTAAAAGGAACAAGTCAAGAATGTGATGGAATATATCCACTTGCCTGGATGAGTGCAGCGCCAACACCACTCAAGGAACTTAATGCCATCTAGGACAAAGCAGTTTGCTTGATTGGAAACACATTCACAAACACTTCCTGTGTCATTGACACTCAATAATAGCGGTGTGTGCTAACTACAAGATGCACTGCAAAGATTGGCCAAGGATCCTTAGAAAGCATCTTCTAAACTCAGAACTGCTCTGGAAAGACAAGGGCAGCAAATGCATGGGAACATCACCACCTGCAAGTCATCCTTGAAGCCACCATACTGACTTGGAAATATATTGGCGTTCCTTCACTGTCATAAGGTCAAAATCCTAGAACTCCCTCATCATTGGCGTTGTAGATCCACCTACAGAACAGGAACTAAAGCGATTCAGGAAGGCAGCTCACCACCATCTTTACAAGGGCAATTTAGGGATGGGCAATAAATGCTGGCCAACCACTGACACCTATATTCCACAAGTGAAGAAAACAAATCTGATGAAATAAAACAAACACAAACACAAATTGATGGATACACTCAGCAGGCCAGGCAGCACCTATGGAGTGAAACAGAGTTGACATTTTGAGTTCAGTGACCAAAACATTAATTGCTGCCAGACCTGCTGAATTTCCTCAACAGCTTCTATTTTTGTTTGTTTCAGATCTCCAGCATTCACAGTTCTTTGATTACACTAACCTGCTGAGGTAACTAGATTGGATTGTTCCACATGGTTGATGAGAAAGGGACAGGGTTTGTTCTATTACTGAAGAATTCTTGAAAAAGATAAAAATGAAATTATTTTCCAAGATCTAAGTTATAATTATGGGCATGAAATTTTCAGTAATTTTCATTACAGATAATTAATCCAAACATAATTTTTTATAGTTTAATATTCAACTTCAACACCAGTTGTCAAAATGCTTTTTTAAGAGTGAACTGACAGTGAAATTATGTTTTTAATTTCAGCATAGAATCATAATAGTTATAACACTTTATATAATTATGTACAACAAACAATAACAATATATCTTAGTACACAGTAGATAGTATGACATATAAATCTAACTGGCCAATATTGTGGTTAATGCTGCAATCCAATTCATGAGTTGAGGGCAATCTTCACTGCATCAGTGTCCTTCGTATTATGAGTTTCCGTTGAATGTTGAACAATCTGCTGATAATGTGCCTTTAAAGCACTTGTCTTCCACCTAAAGTAACAACCAAATATTTACTTCACACCAGTTTGAACCTCAATGTTCTCAGTATGAAATTCAGCGCTAAGAGATCACATTTTCTTTTCTCCCTTTCAATACACGTTTCCTTCAATACTAAGGGGTGGCACGGTGGCACAGTGGTTAGCACTGCTGCCTCACAGCGCCAGAGACCCGGGTTCAATTCCCGCCTCAGGCGACTGACTGTGTGGAGTTTGCACATTCTCCCAGTGTCTGCGTGGGTTTCCTCCGGGTGCTCCGGTTTCCTCCCACAGTCCAAAAATGTGCAGGTTAGGTGAATTGGCCACGCTAAATTGCCTGTAGTGTTAGGTGCAGGGGTAAATGTAGGGGAATGAGTCTGGGTGGGTGCGCTTCGGCGGGTCGGTGTGGACTTGTTCGGCCGAAGGGCCTGTTTCCACACTGTAAGTAATCTAATCTAAGGCTGCTGAAAGTGAAAACTCCTGAGCCATCTCAAGGATAAACATTAGCCTGGGGTCCAGAAACACCTAGTCACGTGTGTGTGGTGGTGTGTGTTGTGTGCGCATGTGTGTGGGGGAGAAGGTGATAATAGACTTAATGGTGGAAGTTGGTCTGTTTTGTGAGATACTACCCAAGCTAGGATCCTGCCTTCAACCATGGAAGAACAAGAAATTACCTTCTTTAATCAAGTGCAGCCTCCTTACATAGGGCAGCAAATTTGGTGGGAATGGGGTATCTGTAATTTTTTCTACATTTCATAATTCTATGGGTGGACAATGTTATGCTGTAGTTTGTGGCCATTTACGGAGCTCGGTCTCCCTATCTACTGTCTACGTACCTACCAATCGCAGATAAATCACAAGACATTGCCATCAGACCTCTACTGTTTTGCTTGGATCTGTAGTGGAAGTTAAGGGTAGGTTTGTTCCTGGCACTTACTCCAGGATGTATCCAGTACCAAGGCCCTGCTACATACAAATTTGCAATACAACAGACTTGGAGGGTATAGTTCCTCTGCCAGCTAACTTCCAATACATCACTTCAGTCGCATTCTTCTCTTTGCAAGCTTAAGTAGAAGATTGGGGCTTACTCCAGGGCTGGGCCAATGTATCCATTAATAGGTGCACGCAGCAGGCCTTGCAGGGGATCATAGTACCTCACTGTCTGCCCATGTTCCACACTCAGGTCTACACTTGGGTGTTCATTGAGTTGGAGAATGCAGTGTCCACCTGCATGATAGACGTCTTTAGACCAAGTTTTAAAAATGGTTCTGCAAAGCGCAGTCTTGAATGTTATGTGTTCTAACTCTGCCAGCTAATACCACGGTTAGGAATTGCAGTTATTGTAGAATATTGAATCCCAAAACACCAGTTTATAATCCTGAGATCACATTTTGCTTGCTGCCCCACACCTAACACTTGGACAGGAGAAAGTGAGGTCTGCAGATGCTGGAGATCAGAGATGGAAATGTGTTGCTGGAAAAGCGCAGCAGGTCAGGCAGCATCCAGGGAACAGGAGAATCGACGTTTCGGGCATTAGCCCTTTCCTGAAGAAGGGCTAATGCCTGAAACGTCGATTCTCCTGTTCCCTGGATGCTGCCTGACCTGCTGCGCTTTTCCAGCAACACATTTCCATATCTAACACTTGGACACCCTATTTGCCGCGTCACTCACTTCTCCATGCACGATCTCACTGGCTGTCAAACTCTGGACCCCTTACTGCTGTACGCTAATTCAACAACCTACTGCCTTGTTATTATCGACTCCCCAGTGGTGAAGTGGAAGGGTGGAGATGAGGAGGGAAGAATAAGGAATGTGGATGATAATGGCAATGAGGCATCAGTGGGGCAGCTAGTCAGATAATGAACCGGGTGGCAAATGAAGTAGTGAGTGAAGTAAAAAGTGTGATGAGCAACTCAGTAGCAATCATTCAATGGAGGCACAATAATGATGTCTGTGGCATTGGCTTCCTGTTCCAGTACAGTGGTGGGGAATGCAATGACGCCTATATCAATGATGGGTCAAAGATGATATCTGAAATTTTGAGATTTAGGCAAGTCAATCATCAATTCTTGTCTAACTGAGATTTAAGTCCATTAGTGGAGTGCCATTTCATATTTGAAAAGAAATTACATTGGTTTTCTCTGTGAGGTCTGAATTAAAGTTCAGTCATTAACTAACTATAGTGCACAATTATTTCCCAATCACCCATTTCATTGTTTTTATTTGCAATCTCCCAGGACATTAACGCAAGAAATTTGATTGTTCAAAGCCAGTTACAAACATGATCTTGGACATTTGACCCCTACTGGGTAATGGTGACTTCTCAAGCTTCTGAATGGCCTGTCCTTTGTTACTTGAATTTCAGAACAATTTCAAAATTTAAGCGTTAAGGTCATTTGCCAGAATTTTTCCAGAGAAATTGGTTTATTTCAATTTAATTAAGAGCTGAATTAACCTGTTTGGACAGTTAAAATTATAAAGTATTCTCCACTTGGAAGGGGTGGTGCAGTTATGACATCACTCCAGAAGCTCAAGATCATTCAGGACAAAATAACTAAGTTGATTAAAACTCCTTCTATTATTGTAACATGCACACTGTCTACCATTTTCACAGTGCCACATGGCAGAAAGATATATCATACGCAAGATGTAGTTCACCAACTCAGCAAATTGTCTTAAAAACATCTCTCAAATTCTTTCCTCTAGAAGGTCAAGGGCAAGCAGTCATATGAGAACAGTGGTGTTCAGGAGACACTATCCTGAATTAGACACATTTTGACATTCCTTCACCTTTGCTGGATCATATCCAGGTATTGCCAACCTAAAAGCTGCATGGAAGTAGCTTAACTACACAGACTGTAACAGCTCAAGGAGGTTCACCACCAACTTCTCAGTCACCTCGGGATAGACAACAAATATGATCCATGCTAGCAGCACTCTTGGAATTCTTTTTTTAAGAATGAGAGTAATAACGGGACCTTTAGGATTGTCTTTATCTCTGGAACTGTGGTGAGAAACAATCGTGGAGGGCACGATTGGCATTAACTATGATTTGTATACCTGCATTCAAAAGCTCTGAAACTGTCACTCTTAAATTTCAGGAGGTCAGGCAGCATGCGAGGAGCGGGAAAATTGACGTTTCAGGCAAAAGCCCTTCATCCGGAATAGGGCTCAATTTTCCTGACAAACCAGTTGAACAATTAATAAACAATATAACCAGAAAGCATGTCAGTCCTGAACACATTCAAATATCAGGCATTAAGTAAATAGTTGAAAAGTAATTTCTCTAGTGCTTTGACTATTGATGTAGATTTTCCAAGTCTCTGAACCATACTGGAGCATAGGAATTGTGACCCCAATAATCCATAATCTTAGTTCATGTTTTAATAGTCAAATCCATGACAAGAAAGATGGCCCATCTGCAGTATCGTCTCCCATGTCAACATGCCTGGTATTAAGATGCTAATCATTCAAAATCGACTCTGCTGGGCAGGACATGTTGTTTGTATGCTCTGGCATGGCAGAAAACTCCCAGGACAAAGGAAACAGTTTGAAATGTGTCAAAGGATCCCTGAAAAGGTCAAACATCCCCACCAACTCATGGGAGTCCTTGGCTTGTGATCGCTATATTAGAGACAATTTATGAAGGCACAAACAAAACAAGTTGGGAACAGACAGAGGAAGTTGAGGTATCAGACGGCACACAAATCTCCAAAAACCTCTTCTATCTGGCCCATTAAAATTATGGTAGAGTGAGCTGTTCTGGACATATTTTGCCTATCCAATTTAACAGATTGATCTATTCTGAAATGGAGAGTGAAGGCAAAGAACAAGCATGTGTAGCGTGACATCTTAGATATTCCACTTGAGATTTGCATCGGTGTAAATAAAAGTGTTACAGTAAATTGAAGAGCTTTACTTAGTGATATAAGGAGCAAGCCAACTCAGGGACAGTAGATGCGCAGAGAACCACAGTCTAACAAACTCCAAACAAGTATTTGAATGTGCAGGTAGCAATATTGGTTTCAAGTACAAGGTAACTGAAGAGCAACCTGCCCTGAATGTGAAAGACTCAACAAATTGCTTCATGGAAATCAGTCATCTGCAAACCCATTGAACCACAGCAGAAACATCTTTGATCCCAAGGAAAGAAGAAGAAACAGCAGTTCGGAGAAAGTTCTGGAAGCATTCTATCTATCTCCATTTCAGCAGAATCTGCTATTGAGGCATCGGTTATTAACAAGCACCACTACTCTCAGAATTGATCATTGGCATTGGAATAACACAGGACTGAGTAATTACAGTGCTCCTGTAAGTGTAATTTTACTTGCCTTCTAATGTTCTCTGCATCCTCAATGGTATCTGGTAAAGGAACTCCCTTTGTTTCAGGTAAGAGTAACACTAGGACACCAGCAATCAAACCAGTCACCCCTGTGAATAAATTTACAGAGATTCAATAGAGGGAAAAAATATGTAAAGAAACAGATATCAGACATAGAGGAATTTAAATAATGTCGAAAAATTGGTTTAGAGCAAGTTTTTTTTCAAAATTTCAAAATATCAACACAAGTACAGAGTTTTGTGTATTACAAGACACACAGTCCTCATCCCAAATGAAATATTAGCCCAGATCTTCCACGAACCAGCAATCATTGTTAGGTTACCGCTCCACTCGAACATTTCAATAGCTTATTATGCTTTGCATTCCACCCCAGGTCTTTGGAGCCTGGCATCTTTCAGAAATACAGAGCACAGCATTCATGAAGAACTCATTTGTGATGCCAGTGCCAGACAGGACACACCCTCTTACAACACTAGCTGTTGCATGGTAAGTTCAAGTCTCCTGTGTGAATGTTAGTGAATAGATAGGTGGGTGAGATGATATCTGGTTAGGATGGTGTGGGTACATGGACTGCAGGTATTTGGGTGATGGGGGTCTCAGGTTGGTTAGTCCAGGGTTATGCAGGGTTTGTCGGGTAATCAGTGATGGGATGGTGTGAGAAGGAAAGTTGGGAGTTCAGGGGTTATTTGGTTGGGTCAGGGGTCAAAAGAGGTCTGAAAGGGGTCAGTGTGAGTGATTACCTGAGTGGGTGGAAAGAAGACTAGGTTTTATTGTGCCTAACACTTCTGAGCAATTATCCAGATAAGAACCATGGAAGTCGCCAAATCTAACATAGGGATTTTTGTAGAGGGTACTGGGGATTAGGTGAATTACTATTCGGAAGCTCAAGCATTCCAGCAATTTCCAAAGAGGTCAACGCACAGGTTGAATTTTACATCCAGTCTTTGACAGTGGCAGACATGTGGTCAGCATAAGAATCAAAATAACCCTGTTTGTGCTCAGTTCACAGGCCAGCATACTGGCTCAGTGGATAGCACTGCTGCCTCACAGTGCTAGGGACCCAGGTTCAATTCCAGCCTTGGGTGATTGTCTATGTGTAGTTTGAACGTTCTGCCTGTGTCTGCTTTTGTTCCGTTCGAGTGTTCCAGTTTCCTCCCACAGTCCAAAGATGTGCAGGTTGGATGAATTGGCCATGCTAAATTGCCCAGAGTGTTCAGAGATGTGCAGGTTAGGTACATTAGTCAGGGGTAAATGTAGAGTAATAGGGTAGGGGAATGGGTCTGGGAAGGTTACTCTCCGGAGGGTCAGTGTGAACTTGTTGGGCCAAATGGCCTGTTTCCACACTGTAGGGATTCTACTCTAAATGAGAAAAATAGAGGGAAAGAAAAGAAGCATTGAGAAAACCACTAAAAAGAATAAATTTGAGATTTGTCACATTTATAAGGGAGCATCTTTCACGTCATGTAATGATTTACACCCATATAACAAAGACTTAATCTGAGCTCAGTATACTCACCAAATACTACAAGAGGCATTTCAATCCAGATAGCAGCCAACCTATATACGATAAAAGGGGAAACAACTCCTCCGATGTCACACAGCACTCCACACGCAGCAACAGCAAAGTTCCTGGTAGACAATAGAACAGTTTATATCCCCAACCTTTTGAAGCTCACATGTTCACATTTCCAAAATCATGTTGCAGAGGTAATTTGTTATATCACCTGATTATCTGTGTAAATTTTGGACTTACGTTGCTATAACCATGATACAAGTCCATGCTGAGAGGAGTGAATTTAAACAGTTGCAGATACTGGAAATTTGTATCGAATTAAAAACAGAAATTGCTGGAGAGGCTCAGCAATTTCTGGTTTTGTTTATATTGGGAGGTTTCCTTTCCCAAATATATCTTGGCCTGAATCTTCTTTGCTGCTCCAGCGATAATCTAGGAAGCTGGTTGGAAATTCATTAAACTCTGTTTAAATGACAGGAGCTCCCAGGAAGTTGAGACTACAATTCTAGCAATTGAACAAATACCTAAGAGAATGACGCTAAGATTTTTTGCAATGCATGTGGTTACACCCCTGTATTTATGAAACTGAGGTAGGCGTCTATTTGTTAAATCTCTTCAGTTGACAAAATGGTGACTCGAGCTAAAACATTGACTCAGATGCCAAACTGAGCAATAACTCAGACCCGAGGCTGAGCATCAACACAGACCCCAGAGGAAGCATCAATTCAGATCCCAGATTAAGAATTGACGTGGGCCCCAGACTAAGTGTTGATTCAGACCCCAGACTGACAATAATCTGGATTGAAATCAACCTGATCCCCAGAGTGATACCAACTCAAACCCAACATTGATCGTCAGCCTGGACTGTGAACTGTCATCAACTTGGACCCTAGGCCTGGAGGTAAAAATGTTAATTTGAGAACTCAGACACAGAATTTTATCAGTTAATACAATTATAACTCTCACATGAGAAATGTTATTTTTGAAAAGAAAATTTGAAGGAAGTTTATGGATGACTCAACAAATAATGATGGGATCACTTCCAAATCATAGAACCAAATGCCTCAATATTTCTGAGGAGGCAGTGTGATAGCAGGATTTAGGGTCACTAGTAGATGGGTTGCCTAAAAATACGGGGACAGCAAAGGTGCAAATATTTGAAGCAGTTAAAAGGAAATTCACTTCACTGATACCTGGATGTGGTGGGGAAGTTGTCCAAGGAAGGCTTGGGCTAGAATCCTTTGTAGTTTAGAAGAATGAGACATAATCTTATTAGGCTTACAATTTCTTGAAGGGACTCATCTTGGTAGATGCCAACAGGATGTTTCCCCTTGTAGTGGCACATAACTGATGGAATTTTATAGGGATCTGATCAACGTGGGCTGTGACGAGATCGAGTCATAGAGTCCCATAGCATGGAGACAGACCCTTCGATCCAACTCGTCTATGCTGACCAAGTTTCCCAAACTAAAACTAATCCCATTTGCCTACATTTGGCAACATTTGACCCACATCCCTCCAAACTTTTGCTACCCATTTGCCTGTCCAAATGTTTTTTAAATGTGTAACTGTGCCTACGTCTGCCACTTCCGAGGCAGTTCATTCTCTCTGTGTGATAAGTTGCCCCTCAGCTCCTGTTTAACTTTTTCCCTTCTCAACCTAAAAATATGCTCTCTTGTTTTGTACTCCCTACACTGGGGAAAAGACATTTGCTATTCACCTTATCTACACCCCTCTTGATTTGATAAATCTTTATAAGGTCACCCTTCAACCTCCAGGGAAAAAAAACCTCAGCCAATCCAGCCTGTCCTTATAACTCAAGCACTCCAGCCCTGGTAACATCCTTGTAAATCATTTCTAATTCTGGCCTCTAGAGCATGCCTGGTTTTAATTGCTCCACATCTGGTGGTCATGCCTTCAACTGCCTAAGCCATATGCTGTATTCCCTCTCTTCAACTCTCTGCCTCTCTCGATCTTGATTTTCTCTTTTAAGATACTCCTTAAAACATTTCGATGTGGCCGAGGGTGTTATATTTTGTTTCCTCATACCTTTATGAAGTGATGAGATGTTTTATTATGGTAAAGGGACTAAATTAAATAAATTGAAACACAGAAAACAAGGAATGCTAGAAATCAAAAATTGTAACAAAAAATATTGGTTCCTCAGGTCCACCAACATCTATAGAAAGAGTAAAGAATTAGATTTGTGGTAGAATCAGATAAGAAGTCTAATGACACCCATCTTGATATCAAGATCATCGCGCATCATCTTTTATACTTTGCACTGGTGATGTGATGAGACTTTTGCTAAGTAGCTATGTGCCAGGAAGTGGTGGAGGCTAGTATAATTGCAACATTTAAAAGGCATCTGGATGGGAATATGAATAGTCAGGGTTTGGAGGAATATGGGCCAGGTGTTGGCAAGTGGGTTAGATTATGTTGGGATATCTGGTGGCATGGACTAGTTGAACTGAAGGGTCTGTTTCTGTGCTGTACATCTCTATGACTCTATGATAGGTATCACCACATATTAAACACCTTTTTAAGACCACAGCTCGATTCATAAATACTTACCTTTGCACTTTATTAAACTTGCCAAACAGGCTAGATGTCAGGAAAACTCAACAAGGAGGCCAGAATGATTTCAGCTCACCACTTGCTCTGAATGACCATGTTGCTTGCAACCAAACCATAGCCTAGGGCACATTTGATTGGCACCAAATGTACCCATCCCACTCGTGGACAATAGGCTTCTGGCATCTGCCAACCCATTAAACCAAGTGTCCCCACTATTTGTTTTCTCCTGCACAGATCTCCAAGGTCCATGCATGGCAGCATCTTCTGAAATCGGAAGTCCATGCTGCAAGCAGTGATCGCATGCCAACCAATGTGTGCAAATCCTTGGAAAGGCAAAATTGATCAAAACTATCCTGGCACTTCTACTTGGCATTGGCAGTGCATTGCAGCATGCACTAGAAACTAGCATTGAAATGCAGCAGAAGCATTTTGTGTGAGGGACAGATTGCAGACTGAACTAGGCTGCATCTTGGATGCTTGCTTTTTTCACACCTGGTTGCTAAGCAACTTCCTTGCCTTCCTTGCTGTACCAATTAGCACAATCACAAAACAAACAGCTTACCTTGCTACTGAGCATCCTCAGTCTGGAGGGGGGAAGCGGGAGGGGGGAGGGGGTAGGTCAGGGGGTTCAGGCTCTCTAAGTATAGAGTGGTCTTCCATAGCAGTCTCCCAAATCATTCAATGGAATTGCCAAAGTCAGGCATCAGGTTGGGGTGTTCCAGGTTGGAGGTCCGTGCCTCTGAAGTCCAGGGAGTGGGTTACAATCTGTCCATTGGCTCAAAGCGACAAGTCTACCATGCAGGTCAGGGAGATGTACAGACGCCAGTCAGAGGTTTTGGCTTGCCTTACCCAGGGTTATCCGGTCATATTTGTTGAGGGGAGTAGGACAAGATTGAGTCTACCCACAGAAAATAAGGGAGAAGCGGAATGGTGTGAGGGCGAGTGTGGCTGTTCCTGTAGAACTGAGCCTCAGCAAGTCACTGTTTGTGTCCCAGGACTCCTAGCTTTGGTCAAGGGTGCAGTACAATTGTGAAGAGGGGCAGCAGGGTTTGCAAGGGCGTGATACAGTAAAGCATGGCAGAGAAGGGAGTAACATGAGAGAGGAGTGTTATCCATGGTTAGGATCTCCCTAGCCTCAGTGGCGGGGCGGGGGGGGGGAGGCGGAGTGGTGTTGAGGCATGGTAAATTACCACACTAAGCATTGTCACTTCATTTGCTTAGGGGTGGCTGGGATAGTTGACAGGTGCAGGCTCATGTAGACAGGAGCTGAGGGACTTAGGGAAGTGTGAAGCCTGTGGGGTTAATGGGATGGGTTACTCGGAGGTATGCGGATGTTTGGGGACTCACCATTTAAGACTAAGGATGGAGGTCACTAGCAGAGGAGCACTTGTTATTGCCCTTCATCATGTTGTGAGTTAGTCACATGCAATGGGGAAGAAAATGGCTTCAAGAACACTCTTAAGTGGTCAGGGTAAGTGACTCAAACTATATGGGAGAGGGATGCTGCAAAAACCGAGCATAGGGCTTTTAAAGGGGAAGGACATTGGCCACAAGCTGGTGCCTATTGCCCTGGCCATCTGCATGCTCTCTGTATGTTACACCTTTATCGTCTAGCCACTGCTGGACAATTCTTTGACAGCTACATCTTTCTGCACAGAGAAAGCCAAATATTAATAATGTTGAATGAGGAGGGACAAAGTGTTACCATGAACCAATGCTATGGGTATGCTTTGTGCCTCCTGTTTCCAAAAGGTGGAGTTGGGTTGCATCATAGACCTCCATTCCTGGAGCTTTCTCTATGTAATGCTGCTGGATGGTGTGAACATGCTCTTAGTGCTTACACAGAGAGACTCATAGCCATATGAATGCTAACATCAGGAACATTTATGCAAGAACTCAGTATGACAGACTTTTTTTAACATTTGTGCCACCATTGTGCCCTCAATATGTTTTCTTATTTCACTCCCACTATGTTTTAGTATACTACCTGGTTCAGCAGCTATGGGGGAGAGAACAACCATTCAATTGTTCAACATGTTGACCCGAGAAGTTTGGTTGTCTTATCACAGTGACATTTGTGTTTATCAGAGCCGGAGATGTGTTGCTGGAAAAGCGCAGCAGGTCAGGCAGCATCCAGGGAACAGGAGAATCGACGTTTCGGGCATAAGCCCTTCTTCCTGAAGAAGGGCTTATGCCCGAAATGTCGATTCTCCTGTTCCCTGGATGCTGCCTGACCTGCTGCGCTTTTCCAGCAACACATCTCCGGCTCTGATCTCCAGCATCTGCAGACCTCACTTTCTCCTTTGTGTTTATCAGGCCAAACATGCAAGGTTCTTCTTGCCAAAGACATGATGACTGTCCTTTATGTAAGTGTCCAAGGGTTGGAGGAGGGCAGGCAGGATGAACACCAAACAATGTCTGTGGAATGGGCAAAGCGGTCGGTGTGTAGTTCCACCTCCGACAGAGTGTGCTTCATGGCTCCCCCTTGTCACCTGCTCCAGTACTGGGAACCAATGGGTGGAAATGAAGTGGAAGTGTGCATTTTCCAGTAACTGGTCAAGGTGCTGGGCCTGGCTCTCCATGAGGATGCATCTAGATGGTTTCATGATTCACTGAACTGATATAGCTTCTGGACAATGAGGGCAATTGCATCCCATATCCCTGTCTGATGCTGCTACTGTGCCCTTTTTATTTGCCCTTTTTCTGATTGCTGACAGGGTCAACTCCCATCTATGTTTGCAGAGATAAGGATAGATCACCAAGTGGTCAGGGAGAGACAATAATTCAACCTGGAGATCATATACGCTTGGAGATAGAAGTTTGCAAGTGGAGC
Source organism: Chiloscyllium plagiosum (assembly GCF_037043375.1). Classification (NCBI taxonomy): domain Eukaryota; kingdom Metazoa; phylum Chordata; class Chondrichthyes; order Orectolobiformes; family Hemiscylliidae; genus Chiloscyllium; species Chiloscyllium plagiosum. Next base: position 86,085,428 of record NW_028270148.1, on the reverse strand, counting down.
ATAGAATGAATTCTGCAATGGGAAATGGAAGAGATGGTCCATGGGGCAATTGGACACTGGGAAAGATTAAATCAATGGGGGAACAGATCAGGCAAAGTGTTGAAGCAATCACAAGGAATGTTGTATAAGATAATAATTTTGGAAGAGTGAATGTTGAAGTTGTATAATCTGCATTTATTCTGATAATGTAATCCAGTTTTTGGATTAAGGCAGTACCACATGAGCATTTGCAGAGACCAGGTGAATACCATCCAGCTCTTGAGAATCCTAGTAAATATTGCCTGACTAGTAATGTAGTTACACTTATTGCTATGATGCAATAAACCACTTTGCCAACTAAAACAAATTCCTCTTCTGAAAAGGCTCTACAGTGGAATATCATTCACTATTAATCATTAGATAGGTCCTAACTACAGTATAGACAAAGTGTCACTGAACTACCTCAAATAATTCTTACATCGTGTCAGGTACTGGCAGAGGTGGCAGACACCATGAGATGTCAGTAATGTCAACCTGTATAGTACCATTGGGAGCAGAGTTGAGAAAGCAAGAAGAGATTGCATTGAGGGAAGAGATTGTGTGCAGCGGAGAAGACACAGGTACATAAGGGAGAAGAAAGTGCATGTCCAAACTTCTGACTCAGGGAAGCATGTTATCACTAAGCCACATCTTACATTCAAAATCCCAAAGCGTTTAATATGTTACACATAACTGATTGTATGTTAGTGTAGTAGTGCCACTCGGGAGGACTTAAACTGGTGTAAAAGAGAGCTGGGAACCAGAGCAGTAGGTCAGTATGTACAGTGATTGAGGAGAAGGTAGAGGTTGTCAAATAAGTCTAATAGGATGAACAGACAGGACCAGGCTAATGAACATGGGATTGGCGGTCTGAACTGTACTTCAGTGCAGTCTGTACAACAAGTAAGGCAGATAAGCTTAGAGCCTGCAATTTACAATTGTAGATGAGAGGTGTCAGTAATGACAAACTGTACAGTACCATTGGGAGCAGAATTGAGAGAGCAATAAGAGATTGGATTGAGGGAAAAGATTATGTGCGGGGGCGAAGACACGTGTACGCAGGGAGAAGAAAGTGCATGCCCAACTTCCTGATTGAGGGAAGAGTGATATCACTAAAAGCCATCAATAAAATCAATGATTTTGTCACCATCACAGAAGCTTAGTTGAGAGAAGGGCAAGATCAACATTCCAGGGTTCAGATGTTTCAGACATGATGAAAAGGGATGTAAAAAAGGGTAAGGGTGTTGCATTATTGATTAAGGAGAATGTCACATCTGCACTAAGAGAAGATATTTTGGAGAGCTCATCCAACAAGGCCATATGGGTAGAATTCAGGAATAAATAAGGTACAATTGCTATGATGGGATTATACTGTAGGCTTCCTGACAGCCAGCAGAAGGTATAAAAATAGATCATGGAAAGATATTTAAAACAACAGGGTTTTTGTTGTGGGTGGTTTTAAATTCTCTAATATTGGTTGGGACTCCCTTAGTTCCTGAGATGGGGCAGAATTTGTTAGGTACATTCAGGAGAGTTTCTTGAAATAATATATAGATAGTCCAACTCGGGAAGCAATCATACTAAAACCTTGTACTGGGGAAAGAGCATGACTAGGTGATTGATATTTCAGTGGAAGAGCATTTTGGGAACAGTGATCATAATTACATACATTTTAAGCTAGTTATGGACAAGGATAAGACTGGTCCTTGATTGAAATGGTTAAACTGGGGACAGGCTAATCACAACAATATTAGAAAGGAACTGGAGAAATTAGATTTAGGGCAGATGTTTGATGGTAAATCTACTTCTGATATATGGAAGTTTTTTTAAAGGCCAATTGATCAGAGTTCAGGACCAACATTGTCCTGTAAGGATGAAAAATAAGGATGGCAAGACTTGGAAGCCATTGATGACAAGACATATTGAAAATTTAGTCAGGAAAGGAAAGGAAACATATGTAAGGTTTGGGAAATTGAAATCAGACAAGGCCCCTGAGGAATATAAAACAAGCATCAAGTCATTGAGATGTACAGCAGGGACATAAGCCTTTTGGTCTAACTTGACGGAAGTGGGTACTGCAGATACTGGAGATTACAGTCAAGATTAAAGTAGTGCTGGAAAAGCACAGCAGGTCAGGCAGCATCCAAGGAGTAGGAAAATTGACGTTTCGGGCAAACGCCCTTCATCAGGAATGGTCCAACTTGTCCATACCGACCAGATATCCTAAAAAAATCTAGTCCCCTTTGCCAGCATTTGATCCATTCCCCTCTCAACTCTTCCTATTCATATACCCATCCAAATGTTTTTAAATGTAATTGTATCAGCCTCCACCATTTCCTCTAGCAGCTCATCCCATACATGTACTAACCTCTGCGTGAAAAAGTTGCCCCTTTATAAACCTTGCCCCTCTCACCCTAAACCTATGCCCTCTAGATTTGGACTCCATTACCCCAGGGAAAAGACCTTGTCTATTTACCCTATCCATGCCCCTTATGACTTTATTAACTTGAATAAAGGCACCTCTCAGCCTCCAATACTCCAGGGAAAATAGCCCCAGCCTATTCAACTTCTTCCTAGAACTCAAACCCTCCAGGCTTGGCAATGTCTTTATAAATATTTTCTGATTTGGAGGTGCCGGTATTGGACTGGGGTGGACAAAAAGTTAAAAATCACACAATACCAGGTTATGGTCCAACAGGTTTATTCGGAAGGAAAGCTAGTGCTATAACCTGGCTTTGTGTGATTTTTAACTAAATCTTTTCTGAATGCTTTCAAGTTTCACAACATCCTTCTTATAGCAGGGAGACAAGAATTGAATGCAGTATTCCAAAAGTGTCCTAAGCAATGTCCTGTTCATTTGCAAAATGACCTCCCAACTCCAATACTCAATGCACTGACTGACCAATAAAGAAAAGCATACCAAACACCTTCTAAACTATCTTACCTACCTGCAACTTTACTTTCAAAGATCTGTGAACCTGCTCTCCAAGGTCTCTTTGTTCAGCAACATTCCTCGGGACCTTACCATTAAGTCTTGCCCTGATTTGCCTTTCCAAACTGTAGCACCTCACATTTACCTAAATTAAACTCCATCTGCCACTCCTTGGCCCATTGGCCTAGCTGATCAAGATTGCATTGTACTCTGAGGTAACCTTCTTCGCTGTCCACTACACCTCCAATTTTGGTGTCATCTGCAAAATTGAAAACTATACCTCCTATGTTCACATCCAAATCATTTATATAAATGATGAAAAGCATGGCAGGCAAGAACTTAAACAAGGAATCAGGATGGGAGAAAGGGGGCATTGAATCCATGGTAAGTTAGTAAGTAGGATGCAGTATTAGCACTGAGAAAGTGAGGACTGCAGATGCTGGAGATCAGAGTCAAAAAGTATAGCGCTAGAAAAGCATAGCAGGTCAAACAGCATCTGAGGAGCAGGAGAATCTCCATTTCGGACATCAGCCCTTCATCAGGAATGTAATGGTTATTGGCGTGGTCTTAGAACACAGCGGGTAGTTGTTGGGTGTTTTTCTGACTGGAGGTTTATGACCAGTGGTGTTCCACATGGATCAGCACTGGGACTTCTGTTGTTTATAATTTATATAAGTGATTTGGATGAAAATATAAGTGGTCTGATTAGTAACTTTGCAGACAACACAAAAATTGTGTGGTTGTGGATAATGAAGAGGGTTGTCAAAGTATACAGTGGGATACAGATCAGTTGGAAAGATTGGCAGAGAAATGGCATATGGAGTTTAGTCTGGGCATGTGAGGGATGATGCATTTTGAGAGGTCAGTATATGGTAAATGGCAGGACACCAATGAGCATTGATACACAGAGAAATCTTGGAGTGCAAGTTCATAGCTCACTGAAATTAGCAGCACACTTGGCAAAGGTGGCAAAGAAGGCTTCTGGTATGCTTGCCTTCATTGGTCAGGGCATTGAGTATAAAAGTTGGCAAATCATGTTGCTGTATAAAACTTTAATTAGGGCACATTTGGAGAGGTGCACATAATTCAGGTCCCCACATTTTAGCAAGGAAGTAGAGGCTTTGGAGAGAGTGCAAAAGAGGTTTATCAGGATGTTGCCTGGATTGGAATGCATTGGTTATAAGGAGCGGTTGGACACATTTGGATTGTTTTTGCTGTGTGTCAGAGAATGTGGATAGAAGTGTATAAAATTATTAGAGGCATGGAAAAGGTGTAGAGTCTCAGCCTTCTTCCTAGGGTGGAAATGTCAAATAGATTTAAAGTGAGAGGGGGAAAATTTAAAAGAGATGTGTGAGGCAAGTTTTTCACACAAAGGATGGTAGGTGCCTGGAATGTCAGGGAAGATGATCAGAAGCAGAAATGGTAGTAACATTTAAAAGACATTTGGACAGACACATGAACAGATAGGGAATAGAGAGATATGGATCACTTACAGATAGATGGAATTAGTTTAGAATGGCAATATTGTCTGCTGAAGGGCCTGTCCCTGTGCTGTACTTTTCTAAGTTCTATGTTAAGTAGCATACCTGGAATGAGATGATGCTACTTTCATATTAAATCTTCATAAAGGGATGTATAATTAATCAATTCTAAAACAGTATTTTCCACATGCGAATGCTTGCAAATTTGCTTTGATATTTTCAGTACTTGTCAATAAACCTAACTGTTAAAATTGAATTTAATTCCTGACAAAGTAATTGATTCATGCTGGTTACTGCTGTTGCTTTAAATTATTTTGTACTTACCGTAAAAATGTAGGATACAGCTCCATATTCACAAAACAGACCATCTCCAAAGCTACAGTTATCCCCAGTCTGCCCAAGCATGCAACTGCTGTCTTTAACCAGGTTAAATCTGAATTTAAAAATACATTTACAATTTGCAAAATATATTTCTTAGAAACCATTAAAATATTTCACTAGTTTACTATTTTTGTTAACAAGTTAAACAAAATCACGCAGTTACAATAATGTCAGTTAATTAAACATAAATTTGTAAGAAGCAAGTTGTGTCAAATAAATTTGAGGGAATTTCAGTACATTGATAAAGAAAATGTGTGGATACTGTGTACATGTGAATAAAAATAAATGGGTTTTCAACAGTTGTAAAATTCCACATAGGACATTAATAAGATTAAGATGCACAGCTTTGAAGATAATGTGACAGCTGAGATAGAAAGTTAAAGGAATAATAATAATGCAGTGATTAATTAATATTCTTGAAACAGGAGGAATAGGGACATTGGTGCTTTCCTCTAATAAATGTTGGACCATTGTTCTTTTCAAAGTATCATTGATCTGGATTGTAGTGCTTAAAGAAAAAAATGAAGAAGGCTTTAAAGCAGGGTGCATGATTAACTAATGCAGGACTTCAAGGAGATGTACAGAAGTTAATAAATTAGGTTTTCAGATGGCTGATGAAACTTAATTTGGGGAAATGGGAGGTGATGCCTTCCAGAAGAAAGACACAGTGAATATCTACATTAAACGGTAACGTTTCAAGAGAAGAAAATCAGAAACACATAGAAGTTTGGAGAGCAGAATTTAGAAAAAAGTGGAGGACAGATTAAATTAGTGTCAGAAAATCATTGGTTCAAACAAATTGCAACAAAATGCATCAGTAATTGAAGGAACTAAATTAAGGGTGGGATATAGGGTGCTTTTTTCTGGATAGTATCAAGATTCTTGAGTATTATTGGAGCTGGCCTCAACCATGGAGGTAGAGAATATTCTTTGCATTCCTGGCTCGTGCCTTGTAGATGATGGAGAGGCTTTGGAGACAGTAGGTGGGTCACACTCCCAGTCTCTGACCTGCTCTTGTGGCCACAGCATTTATTAGCTGATCCAGTTAAGTTTCTGGTCACTCATGACTTCTTCACAGGTCGTTGATGTGGGGATAATGAGATGTCAACAAAATTAAACCTTTTTACATTTTTGCACTCATTACATAACTAGTTCAATTTTGTGCCCTTTGGGCAGCTATTTCTGTATGTTGATTACTTAAGATGCTATTTTCGAACAGGATTTGGTTGGTGATTTTAAACATTTTTAAAATATTATCAACATGTCAAACCTACAATGAGTTACGAAGCTCTTATTAATTGTGTCGCCATTACATCCCCTACTACATTGCATTGTTCTTAATCACAGAATTACCTGCCACAATGTAAGAGATCCATTATTGATTATGACTGCAGATATTGTATTATCATTACGGAATTGTTATGGTGCAGAAGGAGGCTATTTGGCCCATATAACCTTGTGCCAATATCCTAATTTTTCTCCATATCTCTGCACACCATTTCTATCCAAATAATCATCCTATGTCCTCTCAAATAATCCAATTGAACCAGCCTTCACCACATTTCTAGGTAGTGTATTCCATAACCTAACATCATATTTGTTGCTTTTCAATGTCAATTTAAATTCTATGCACTCCCATTCTCTTTTTATATGAGCACAAACAGTTTTTCTCTATCTACGCTGTTGAACTTACTCATGATTTTGAATATCTTTATCAAATCACCTTTCAGCCTTCTCCACTTCAAGAATAGTCCCAACTTCCTTATAACTGAAGTTTGTAATTCCTGAAACTATTCTTGTAAATTGCTTCTGCAATCTCTCCAGTGCATTCACATCTTTTTTATAATGTGGACCCACAACTGTATATGGCGCACCAGCAGAGGTCTAACAAGTATCTTGTGCAAATTCAACATCAACTCGCTACTCTTGTACTTGATGCCCCTACTAATATAGCAAATAAAACCATATTGCTTTATTAACCGCACTTTCCACCTGTCCCACCACCTTCAGTGGTCTACGCACATGTGCACCCAGATCCCTGCACTTCTGCACCCCCTTTCGAATTGTACCTCCTATTTTGTATTATCTTTCGATGTTCTCCAAACCAAAATGCATCACTTCATACTTCTTTGCATTGAACTCCATCTCCCACTGGTCTGTCTACTCCACCAATGTCCTTCTGGATGACCATATAGTTCTCCTTATAGTTTATAGTTGTTCAAGTTTAGTACCATCTCCACACTTTGAAATTTGCCCCACACACCAAGGTTCAGATCATGCATACAGTATATATATGTGGAAAAGCAAGGGTCTGAGTAATGAGCTACAGTGCAAACCTTTCTCTGGGATGAAAAATATCCATTGACTATTACTCTCTGCTTCCTTTCATGTAGCTAATGTTGTAACTGTGTTGCTACTATCCCTTTTGTAACAAGATCTGTAAATTTTATGTCAGTTTGCAGAATTTTCACTTAGCATCCTCTTCTGACTAACACTGCTTCAGATGCATCGTCACTATCACTGTTGAAAATAAGTGCCAAGTCAGGTAAATGCAATAGAAAACACTGTAGGGTCTCCACCAACAATTTAAATGCATGCTCACTACTACAGGCCAGTGAACAGACCAGTATAACCTTTACCTTCACCACCAAAGACCAGTGTGAATCTGTTTCCTCAGCTCTACATGTTATACAAAGCATTTCTTGCATGAAAGGTTTAGGTGACCTCGGAAGATAAGCTGTTCTCAAAGGATAGAGAATAATATGTACTTAATAATAAAATAATAAGAACAAATAATAATATGTACTTAATTGTAAGTACTCTAGCCTAAGGTCTTGCAAAAGACTCTTAGGTTAATGCAGTTAGCTATTAAGTTCTATGTAATAGATTTATTCCATTTGTCAAGGCTGAGCTCCTCTTTGACGACTCTGGATATCCTTCCCTCAAGTTTTCAGCAACTTAGAAGAATACTAGTAACATAGATTGGTGGTAGTGAACTCACCCATTGCATTTCAGATAGTTCCATTGGACATGACCCCAACAGATAAGATGCCAGCAGAGCTGGTATCCAACAATATGCCACCGTAGGCCTGTGTGAACCTATCCTGATCTTGTTCAAACTAGTATGAACCTGCATGTTTACCTGCAGTGTGAATGTATATCCTGAATTTATCAAATCACTGTAAATTTGTATCCTGCATTGTATAGATTGGTGTTTATCCTCACAATTTCAATCAGCATGAACTTGCACTCTGAACTTGTATAAATCAATGTTAACCTATACTCTGAATTCTATAGATCAATATTAACCTGAAACCTTAATTTTACAAACAGTGTTAACTGACATTCTGAGCTTCTGCAGACCAGGATGAACCAGTGTGCTCACAAGTACAAATAATTATTTTCCTGTATTCTCAACACTGTAGTCCTATGCTAAACTACACCCTAGTTTGGGTAAATTAGATTGAATCTGTATCATCATTGTTACAGACTAATGTTGTGCGACCTCCAATTAGTTATGGATGTATGCATACTCTGCTCCTGTAGACTTTAGAATTGCACCATTTATATTATCTCTCTAGTTCTTCCTAATAAACCGCTGTATTAAATTTCATCTGCCATTTGTCTTCCCATTCCATCAACCTGTTTATGTCCTTTGAAATTCTGTTCTGTCCTCACATTTTATAATGCTTTCCAGTTTCATACCTTGCACAATTTTTAAAATTGTGCCCCGAAAGCTAGTGTCTAGATTATTAAAAAATTCAGGAAGAATAAGTGTCCTAACTCCACTATAAACCTTACTCCAGTCCTGATAAACATTACTAAGTCGTTACTTTCTGTTTCCTGTCACACTACCAATTTCATATCCTTTTATTCTATGTAGCTTTATTGCCCTTTCTAGAAGTTTCGTCATTACTGAGGTTAAACTAACTGGCCTGTAGTTGCCGAACTTATCTTTAGATCCTTTATGTTCAAGGGTGTAACATTTGCAATTACCCAGTTCTTTGGCACCATGCCAGTGCGTCCACAATTTCAATTTTCATTCCCCCCATATTCTTGGAAATATCTCTTTTGCTTTATCAACTTTTAAATACTGACAGCCCTAATACCTCTACCTTTCCAGATTTTCAACCCTTCAAGTGCCTGAATTACTTCCTCTTTTACCATGACATGGACAGCATCTTCTTCCTTGGTAAAGCTGAAAGCCAAGCATTCATTTAACACCCCAGCCATGTCCCCATGCATAAATCTCATTTTTGGTACCTAATCATCAACTCATTTACATATGAAACTTCTACAATTTATGTAACTATGAAAGACTTTTGGCTTCTCTTTTTATGTTAGCTGCCATTCTCTTTTCATCATATCTCTTTGCTTTTCTTATTTCTTGTTTCACTTCCCCTCTGAACCTTCTGTTTTCAGTTGAGTTTTCCATTGTTTCATCCACCTGATATATGTCATAAACACAGCCATGTGGTTGACTATTAACTGCCTTTTGGGCAATTAGGGATGGACAATAAATGTTGGCCTAGCTGGCAACACATTTGTCCCGTGAATGAATTATAAAGTCATAGAGTCATAGAGATGTACAGCTTGGAAACAGACCCTTCGGTCCAATTGATCCATGCCGACCAGATATCCCAACCCATTCTAGTCCCACCTAACAGCACCCGGCCCATATCCCTCCAAACCCTTCCTATTCATATACCCATCCAGATGCCTTTTAAATGTTGCAATTGTACCAGCCTCCACCACTTCCTCTGGCAGCTCATTCAATATACATACCACCCTCTGTGTGAAAAGGTTGCCCCTTAGGTCTCTTTTAAATCTTTCCTCTCTCACCCTAAACCTGTGCCCTCTAGTTCTGGACTCTCCAACCCCCAGGGAAAAGACTTTGTCTATTTATCCTATCCATGCCCCTCATAATTTTGTAAACCTCTATAAGGTCACCCCTCAGCCTATGACGCTCCAGGGAAAACAGCCTCAGCCTGTTCAGTCTCTCCTTATTGCTCAAATCCTCCAACCCTGGCAACATCCTTGCAAATCTTTTCTGAACCTTTTCAAGTATCACAACATTTTTCCAATAGGAAGGAGACCAGAATTGCACACAATATTCCAATGGTGCCCTAACCCAATGACCTGTACAGCCGCAACATGACCTCCCAACTCCTGTACTCAATACTCTGACCAATAAAGGAAAGCATACCAAATGCCTTCCTCACTATCCTATCTACCTGCGACTCCACTTTCAGGGAGCTATGAACCTGCACTCCAAGGTATCTTTGTTCAGCAACACTCTCTAGGATCTTACCATTATAAGTGTATAAGTCCTGCTAAGAATTGCTTTCCCAAAATGCAGCACCTTGCATTTATCTGAATTAAACTCCATCTGCCACTTCTCAGCCCATTGGCCCATCTGATCAAGATCCTGTTGTAATCTGAGGTAACCTTCTTCACTGTCCACCACACCTCCAATTTTGGTGTCATCTGCAAACTTACTAACCATACCTCTTATGCTTGCATCCAAATCATTTATATAAATGACAAAAAGTAGAAGACCCAGCACCGATCCTTGTGGTAATCCACTGGTCACAGGCCTCCAGTCTGAAAAACAACCCTCCACCACCACCCTCTGTCTTCTACCTTTGAGCCAGTTCTGCATCCACATGGCTAGTTCTCCCTGTATTCCGTGAGATCTAACCTTGCTCACCAGTCTACCATGGGGAACCTTGTCGAACATTTTACTGAAGTCCATATAGATCACATCTACTGCTTTCCCCGCATCAATCCTCTTTGTTACTTCCTCAAAAAACTTAACCAAGTTTGTGAGACATGATTTCCCACGCACAAAGCCATGTTGACTATCCCTAATCAGTCCTTGCCTTTCCAAATACACGTACATCCTGTCCCTCAGGATTCCCTCCAACAACTTGCCAACCACTGACGTCAGACTCACTGGTCTATAATTCCCTGGCTTGTCCTTACCACCCTTCTTAAACAGTGGCACCACGTTCGCCAGCCTCCAGTCTTCCGGCACCTCACCTGTGACTATCGATGATACAAATATCTCAGCAAGAGACCCAGCAATCACTTCTCTAGCTTCCCACAGAGTTCGAGGGTACACCTGATCAGGTCCTGGGGATTTATCTACCTCTATGCATTTCAAAACATCCAGCACTTCCTCCTCTGTAATATGGACATTTTTCAAGATAGCACCATAGCACCTACATTCTATATCTTCCATATCCTTTTCCACAGTAAATACTGATGCAAAATACTCATTTAGTATCTCCCCCATTTTCTGCGCGCCACACAAAGGCCGCCTTGCTGATCTTTGAGGGGCCCTATTCTCTCCCTAGTTACCTTTTGTCCTTAATGTATTTGTAAAAACCTTTTGGATTCGCCTTAATTCTATTTGTCAAAACTATCTCATGTCCCCTTTTTGCCCTCCTGATTTCCCTTTTCAGTGTACTCCTACTGCCTTTATACTCTTCCAAGGATTCACTTGATCTATCCTGTCTATACCTGATATATGTTTCCTTCTTTTTCTTAACCAAACCCTCAATTTCTTTAGTCATCCAGCATTCCCTATGCCTACCAGCCTTTCCTTTCACCCTGACAGGAATATACTTTCTTTGGATTCTCGTTATCTCATTTCTGAAGCCTTCCCATTTTCCAGCTGTCCCTTTACCTGCAAACATCTGCCCCCAACTAGTTTTTGAAAGTTCTTGACCAATACCGTCAAAGTTGGCCTTTCTCCAATTTAGAACTTTAACTTTTAGATCTGGTCTATCCTTTTTCATCACTATTTTAAATCTAATAGAATTATGGTTGCTGGCCCCAAAGTGCTTCCCCACTGACACCTCAGTCACCTGCCCTGCCTTATTTCCCAAGAGTAGGTCAAGGTTTGCACCTTCTCTCGTAGGTACATCCATATACTGAATCAGAAAATTGTCTTGTCCACACTTAACAACTTCCTCTCCATCTAAACCCTTAACATTATGGCAGTCCCAGTCTATGTTTGGAAATTTAAAATCCCCTACCATAACCACCCTATTATTCTTACAGATAACCGAGATCTCCTTACAAATTTGTTTCTCAATTTCCCTCTGAGTATTAGGGGGTCTATAATACAAGGTAAAAACAATGACTGCAGATGCTGGAAACCAGATTCTGGATTAGTGGTGCTAGAAAAGCACAGCAGTTCAGGCAGCATCTGAGGAGAAGTAAAATCGACGTTTCGGGCAAAAGCCCTTCTGCAATACAATCCCAATAAAGTGATCATCCCTTTCTTATTTCTCAGTTCCACCCAAATAGCTTCCCTGGATGTATTTCCAGGAATATCCTCCCTCAGTACTGCTGTAATGCTATCCCTTATCAAAAACACCATTCCCCCTCATCTTTTGCCTTCCTTTCTATCCTTCCTGTAGCATTTGTATCCTGGAACATTAAGCTGCCAGTCTTGCCCATCCCTGAGCCATGTTTCTGTAATTGCTATGATATCCAAATCCCATGTTCCTAACAATGCCCTGAGTTCATCTGCCTTCCCTGTTAGGCCTCTTGCATTGAAATAAATGCAGTTTAATTTATTAGTCCTACCTTGTCCCTGCCTGCCCTGACTGTTTGACTCACTTCTGTTCTCAGCTGGACCCGTATTAGATCGATCTCTTTCCTCACTATCTCCCTGGATCCCACCCCCCCCAGCCTTACTAATTTAAATGCTCCCGAGCAGCTTGAGGAAATCTCCCTGCCAGTATATTAATCCCCTTCCAATTTAGGTGCAATCCGTCCTTTTTGTACAGGTCACTTCTACTCCAATGATCCAAAAATGTGACTCCTTCTCCCATACACCAGCTCCTCAGCCATGCATTCATCTGCTCTATCCTCCTATTCCTTCCCTCACTAGTTTGTAGCACCGAGAGTAATCTAGATATTACTACTCTCGAGGTCCTCCTTTTTAAATTCCTGCCTAACTCCCTTCAGAATCTCAACCTTTTCCCTTCCTGTGTTGTTGGTTGTAATGTGGACGATGACCTCTTGCTGGCCCCTTTCCCCCTTGAAAACATTCTGCACCCTCTCTGAGACATCCTTGATCCTGGCACTGGGGAAGCAACACACCATTCTGATTTTTCGCTGCTGGCCAGAGAAACATCTGTCTGTACCTCAGACTAGAGACTCCCCTTACACAATTGATCTCTTGGAACCTGACAAACCCCTCGTTGCATTACAGCCAGTCTCAAAACCAGAAACTTGGCTGTTCATGCTACGTTCCCCTGAGAATCCATCACCCCGTACATTTTCCAAAACAGCATACCTGCTTGAAATGGGGATAGCCACAGAAGACTCCTGCAGAAGCTGGGGGTAGCCACAGAAGCTGCCTACCTCTCTTACCTTTCCTGGAGTTAACCCATCAATGTGACTGCATCTGCGACTTTTCCCCCTTCACATCTTCCCCCTCCCCCTTCACTGCTATCCATCACATACTGTTGCTGTTGCAAATTTCTCATTGCCTCTCACTGTCTCTCTAACTGATCCATTCGATCTAATAGGAATTGCAACCAACAGCATTTATTGCAGATATAATCCGCAGTAACCCTTGAACTCTCTTTAAATTCCCACATCTGACAAGAAGCGCATATCACTCTACTAAAGACCATTTTTGCTCCTTTATAATTTACAGACCCAGAAAATAACACCATCTTATTTCTCTACAAAACACTGCCCCAGGTTAAATTAATAGTTATGGCTTATATTTTAAGTTTAATCAAGAGACATATCTCAAAAAACATATAATCAAGAAAGAACCCACACTCTTCAACAAATTCACTTATCCGTTTCTGTGCTGTGAACTTCGCCCAAACAATTCCTCCAAGATCAGTTGTGAATTTCACTGTTTGTTAATTTTCCCAGGCACACTCCGATGTCCAGTGATACATAAATTCAAACGGCAAAGGCAGTAACTGTGCAGGTTGGTTGTGGTGTCTGTTTCTTTTTCTCTCTCTCTCTCTCTCTATCCTGCACTGACCTCACCATGTGCTTCCTTTGTCTGTTCTCCTCCCTTTTAAAATTAAAAAAACTACCCAAGAACCAGATCTAGTAATACCACCTTTTTTTGTTCATCAGTAACATACTGCTGTAAAAAATGTACCTGCACTATCTCTAGGAATTCTTATATCCTGAGCTTGTGCAAATCGACTGTTCACCTGTATCCTGAGCTTACACAGATCAAAATGAACCTGTAACTACACCACTACAACGCATGTGACCTTGTATCATGAACTTGTATAGGCAAGCATTGATCTGTATCCTCAACTCCATTGACTAGTGATAACCTGTACACTCACCATTACACATCTATGTTAATCTGTACCCTGAGCTTGCACAACCCAGTGTGAACTGTATTCTCACCAATACAGATCATTTTAATCTTTTGTCTAAGTTTATATAGGCTAGATTGGACTTGCATCTTTGTTGCTGTAAACCTATTTGAATATATATTCATAACTGTAGATCAGTGTGAACCTGTATTCTTATCACTTAGACCATGGATCCTTCCCTCCAGAGACCTGTTGGTCCTGCATCTTACTAAAGTCTCACTGCTGCAGACTATTATGAGCTGGAATGTCCATCACTACAAATCTATATCCTCACCAGTACAGCTTAGTGTTAATTTGTAGCCCATTTTTTTATAGACCAATGTGAATTTATATCCTGAACTTCTGAGATGTGTAATGTTGTGGAATAAATATGTTCATAATAGTTAGTGAATTATATTTAAGACATATCAACGTTACAATTTAATGAATGTGTTATTTCCACTGTTGCAGTGTGGGTTCAGATCAACATTACAGTGCAACTGGGTAAGAATCCCCAGAGAATCATGCTTACTTTCAGGTATGAACACCACTATTAAACAGGAGCCCCCTGCCACCAGACCACCTGCTGCAAAGGGAAGGCGTCGTCCAATCCGTTCAATCACTAAAATGATAATGATTGATGCTGGGATTTCCACAGCTCCTGAGATAAAGAAATCAAGGTAAATGTTTCCTCCTAGAGTTCCCAAACGCATGACAAGTCCTTGATACACCAAGGCACTCGTAAACCTGAAATAAAGAGGTTAAGTTTAATAAACAAATCTCATACCATTGCACTAATTGATGAGCCAATGCTCTTACGGTTCAAACTAATTGATATGTTGTTAAATTCATCTTAACTCCTTGCCTCAAGGTAAATCCTTGTGAATATTCACAAACCACAGTTATGTTCCTTTTCTTTTGCTATAAGTAGGATGAGGAGGCAGGACCTGACTTTACATTACCTGAAACTGGGAATTGAACCATGTGATGTTAGCAATAATTGGTTGACACATTGACAGTCCAGCCAACTGAGTTGATTTGATAGTTTGCTAACAAATTCTGCAACTTTATCTCTGTCTTTGTATGAATTGACATTAGTCACTCTCAATGGAAAATACTTCTTCCTATCAGCTCTATTGAAACAGTTAATAATTTTGAAAAGTTGTCAAATCTCCTATTAACCTCATTTGCTCTAGGAAAGAGAACCACAGTTTCTCCTGTCTCTTCACAAAACTGAAGTACCCCATGCGCTTTTAGCCGGTAAGATTCCTTGAGTTATAGGTACAAATTGTTGTGTGGAATTATGATGCAATGTCATGACCTTCAACCATTCTCCCAAGTTACTCAAGGATAGTAATAGAATTCCTATAGTGTGGAAACAGGCCATTCAGCTCATTAAGTCCACACCACCCCTCCGAAGAGCATCCCACCTATATCTATCCCCCTACCCTGTCTCTGCAACTCTCCAACTCCCATGGCTAATCCACCCAGCCTACTCACTCCTGGACACAATGGACAATCTACCATGGCCATTCCACCTACTGTACATATCTTTGAACTGTGGGAGGAAACCGGAGCACCCAGAGAAAACCCACACAGATACGGGGAGAATGTGCACACTCCACATAGACTGTCACCTGAGGGTGGAATCGAACCTGGATCTCTGGTGCTGTGAGGCAAGAGTGAATCATAGAATCCCTATAGTGAGGGAGCAGGCCCTTCGGCCCAACAAGTCCACACCCGACCGTCTGAAGAGTAACCACCCAGACCCATTCCCCTACCATATTATCCTATATTTACCCTTGATTAATGCACCTAACGTACACATCCCTGAACGCTACAGGCAATTTAGTATGGTCAATCCACCTAGCCTGCACATCTTTGGACTGTGGGAGGAAACCAGAGCACCCGGAGGAAATCCATGCAGTCATGTCGAGAAAGTGCCAACCCCACACAGACAGTTGCCTGAGTCTGGATTTGAACCCGCGTCCCTGGCGCTGTGAGGCAGCAGTGCTGACCGCTGAGCCACTATTCTGCCCTGTGGTATATACTGAACTATTGATGTTGAACTTTCAAGTACAATATGCGCTTCTTTTTACAGAAATACATACAAGTCAAAAGATAAAATAAATTATAAAAGATAACATAAAGAATATAAATTTAGTGGCTGTGTGGATTATACTGAGTCCTCAGGGGAACCATGGAATATTGTATTTGAAGAGTGTTCAGAGAAGTTCTAAGAAATACTTCAAAAGGAGAGATGTGGTTCTAGAAAGCTGAACTGTGATTTCCTGTGGCTACAGAGATAATGAGGGGCTGATCACCCACTCTCAGCAGAAAACAATCTCCTGTGGGTTATGTCTCAGACTATAGATATGATATGAGTTGAAAGAAACGATAAAAGACATACTTGTGTTTTAAGCTTCCATAAATATACTAGAAGAGGAGTTTTTGTTTTAAAAACTGCATCTCCTAACCTTTGTG
Organism: Chiloscyllium plagiosum; assembly: GCF_037043375.1. Lineage (NCBI taxonomy): Eukaryota > Metazoa > Chordata > Chondrichthyes > Orectolobiformes > Hemiscylliidae > Chiloscyllium > Chiloscyllium plagiosum. The sequence continues at coordinate 86,068,776 of NW_028270148.1, read as the reverse complement.
TGCTAGAGCGCTGGCATGTTTATGTGCTAGTTGAGGGTGCAAGTTACTGAAAGCGACACCCTTGTGTGTGCAGGTAAAAAGGAATAAAGCAAAAGCAGAAATTGTTGGAAAAGCTCAGCAGGTCTGGCAGCATCTGTGGAGAGAAATCAGAGTTAACATTTCGGGTCCAGTGACCCTTCCTCAGAACTGAAGGAAAGTTCTGAAGAAGGGTCACTAGAGACAAAATATTAACTCTGATTTCTCTCCACAGATGCTGCCAGACCTGCTGAGCTTTTCCAATAGCATGCATTTAAAGAAAATACTTTAGAAAAGGGGATTCAGAATCTCCTCACTTGAGAGACTGACTCTAAGCTGGCTGTTGTGCACATGTAAATAAAGGATGATTTGGTGACAGGATACTGGCCTTTGTGCAATTGTTTCAATAAAAAAACAATACATTCTTGAAGAAAATTCACTCTCAAAAGTCATCTTTGAGTTGAGGTAAGCATTTTTGGCATCATGCCTTTATTTTGGAAGCTTGACGTTTTTGAACCGGTCATCAGAGACGAGGCCAGGATGCAGAAAGAACGTGATTTTTTTTTCCAGGCAAATTACACTGGGGCAGATGAAAAGTAACAAATAATCCTTCTGACTGCTTGCAGGCCTTCAGCATTTTTGGATATTAGGGGCTTAATTTTTCAAGAGGCACCAGACTCTAAAATCTTGCAACGGTTGCCATATTTATTTAAGGTATATTATGACACCAAACCACCTCTAATTCTGAGACGTTATTGATTCTATTTGGCTGTTTGAGAACCAGATGAATCAGTATTGGGATTTTTAATTCAGTTAAGATGACCAGCAGAGGCATGTGATTTTGAGTTAACCCTGAATGAGATGCTGAGAGACTATCTAGTATATGGGATTAATAATATAACTATGCAAAAGCTGAAGCCCACCTGGAGTTCAAACAGGCACCACAACTGACTTTGTTATTAGAAAATGTGGCAAGTGGAGCATGGGAGCTACAGGGCATCCCAATGAAAGTGACCACCCTGACTTGTCCGATTGAGCTTGGGGAACATCATTTGAGTGTAGGCAATCGCAGAGCCTCACACAGGGCATATCCTGAGCAGAGGGATCCTAGGCCAGCCCACAGCAGAACCCTACAACAAAGCCGAGTCTTGGCCAAGTGGCTGGAAAGCTCTTCACAATCACAAGGCATTGTAGTTGCTGCTGGTATGCAGACTGGAGAGAGCAAAGGAGTCCTACAAAGCCTGCCTTGAGTAAGAAAACTCGTAGGTCGGTATCCAGGAGAGTGCGCACCCTGGAAAGTCCCCCTACATGTGGCTTGGAACTGTTAAATTGCTTAGCAACATCCAAATTAGTACCATTTAAAATTAATGTTTGGTTAAATGGTCACCTGGTTTTCCTGAAGGTCAGTACTGGTGCAGCTGTATCTACGAGGAGAAAGTGAGGTCTGCAGATGCTGGAGATCAAAGTTGAAACTTTATTGCTGGAACAGCACAGCAGGTCAGGCAGCATCCAGGGAACAGGAGATTTGACGTTTCGGGCACAGGCCCTTCTTCATTCCTGAAGAAGGGCCTGTGCCCGAAACGTCGAATCTCCTGTTCCCTGGATGCTGCCTGACCTGCTGTGCTGTTCCAGCAATAAAGTTTCAACTGCAGCTGTATCTATGGTTGCAGTACCTCTCTTTAATAAGATTCACTCTGGTCTCCAACCCTTAAGTTTACGCAAGACCTCAGCCAGACTGAGAGTGTATGCTGGGGAACAGATAGAAATTAACAGTATGATTTTGGTTCTGGTCTCCTATGAGAAGCAGATGGTGCAGTTACCACTGATTGTAGTCAGAGGCTCAGGCCCAAGCCAGTTGCGACAGAATTGGTTGAGAAAGATTCACCTTGATTGGCTCAACATTTTTTCATGAGAAAATGGCTGCCTTGGTGAAGTCCTAATGAAATTCCCAGACGTTTTTCAGGAAGGGCTAGGGACTATCAAAGGGGCCAAAGCCACTTTACATGATCACCAGGAAGAAATTCCATAGTTTTGCAAGGTCTGCCTGGGGTCATTTTCTTGTGGGTAAAAGTAGAGGCAGAAATCAGGAGGTTGGAAAGTGAAGAAATCATCAAACCAGTGCAGTTTGTGAAATGGACAGCATCGGTCATACCAACTGTGAAGCCTGACAGCTCAGTTCGCTTTTGTGGGAATTTTAAGCAAAGGGTAAGCTGCATCCTGCAGCTGGATAAATACTCAATCCCTTGCATAGAGGACTTGTGTGCAAGGGTTGTGGGTGGGGGGAAACACTGTCATTTGCGAAGCTGGAAATGAGCACGCCTACCTGCAACTGAGGAATCCCAAAAGTACGCCACAATTAATAGTAAGATTTGTACCAATTTTCAGGACTGCCATTTGGGGTATCAGCCTGTGCCCTTCTCTAGTAGATAATGGAAAATATTTTACAAGGGCTACCCCAGGTTACCGTTTATCTAGATGACATGTCAATAACCGGGAAGACCAATGAAGAGCACTTGGAGAACTTGAACACAGTTCTTAAACGTTTCTCCTGGGTAGGTGTATGCCTCAGAAGGGAAACGTGTGTTCCAAGCACCCCAAGTGACCTACTTGAGTTACAGAGTCAAGAAAACCAGGTTAGATTCATTGGAAGGGAAGGTGAGGGCCATCAAAGGAGTCCCAGCTCCCATGTCTGTAATGGAGCTTAGGTCTTTCCTTGAATTGGTGAATTATTACAAGAAATTCTTACATAACCTGGCCTCCATCTTGACATTCTTATACCTGCTATCAATAAAGGATCAGCCATGGAAATGGTAACGTAGCCAAGAAGTAGCCTTTAAGGAAGTGAAAAATCAGCCCACCATGATCCGATGTGAGAGGTGGTGCTGACATGCGATTGGGGCAAGTAGTATCGGCTCACTGGTGGTACAAAGGAGAGGAATATCCAATAGCATATGCTTCCCAGATTTTGGCTGATTCTGAACGCAAAAAGGCCTGGATAGAGAAGGAAGGATTGGCAGTCATCTTTGGTGTGGGAAAGTTCCGCCAATATCTTTATGGACGTGTGTTTGTCGTAGTAATGGACCACAAACCCCTGTAAGGGCTGCATAAAGAAGTCAAGGCGGTGCTGCCCATAGATTCTGGTCGAACCAGGACCAATGGTGCCTCCTCTGGATGAGTCCATTCTGGTTTTAAACTTTATGGATACCCTTCTGGTCATCACTGACAATATCTGACTGTGAATGCCTGTCCTGGCAAAACTAAAACAGATGGTGGTGATGGTGGAAACAGAAGGGCCATCAGAAATTTTTCTGGACCCAGTGAGACCAGGTCACCGTAGGGGACGGCATATTAGTATGGGGAGCAGGAGTGATTGTCTTGAGTAAAAGTTGTCACCAGATATTGGCTGAGCTCCATCAGTGTAACCCAGTGTTTCCAAAATGAAGATGTTGTCAAGACTTTATGTCTGGTAGCCAGGATTAGATGCCAGCATAGCTGCGTTGGTGGGGCAATGCCCAGTGTGCTAACAAAGATAAACGTTGGTGGCAGCAGCACCCCCACATTTGTGAGAATGGCTGGGTAATACCTGGATTTGGTTACATGTTGACCATGCCAGTCCTTTTATGGGCTCAATGTTCCTAGTCATTGTGGATGCCCATTCAAAGCTCCAGCAGAGTCACTGGTGGGGAGAAAACTCTGCATCAGCCTAAACCTGTTATTCCTGGACTCCCAGGATGGTGAAATGGCAACAGGAAAGCCAGTGCCACCGCATGCTTCCCATTCGTGAGGGAGGCAGTTTACTTAAGGGGATGAAGTTTGGTGCCGGAATCCTGAAAATGACCCTGATTGGGCACAAGGTGAGGTCAACTTGCGATCAGGTTCCATGATACACAGTTCAAGTAGGTAATAATTATCCAGAACAAACATATGGATCACCTGAAAGCTGTTACCTCACAAACGGGGCAGGAGCAAATCATGTTCTATATACCTGACCTGACTATATACCTGATGTCAAAGAAACCTCAGGTGGGACTAGACTGGGTTGATATATCTGGTTGGCATGGACAAGTTGGACCGAAGGGTCTGTTTCCATACTGTACATCTTTATGACTCTATTGCTCTATTATGGCTTCCTTAATCTCACTCATAAGATGGGTATAAGTGGGGAAGATGTGTGCAGACCAGACCCAAGCACAACCCTTGCACACCATTTTTTGCTTCTACACTATCTACATATGTCGCTGTCATCAATATTGCTTCAAGGATCCATGATGTCGACACTATTTACAGTCAAGGAGTTGGTTGCTTGTGAAAGATGAGCAATGATTGATCATTACATCATTTTTGTGATGTCTGAAGAGTCTGCCCATCTCCCAAAGGGGTATGACATCACCAGATAGTGACAAAGACATAGAGTACAAGAGTGTATATGTTTATAAAAGTGCAACATACTTTAGAATGTTGGGTCTTCCTTTCTCTCCTACGTGTTTGTGAGGCCTCTTCCGGAGTACTATGTCTAGCTCTGGTCACCCTGTTATATGAAGGATATTATAAGCTGGACAGGGATCAGAAAAGATTTACTGGGATGGTACCCCAGGAATGGAAGATTTGAGTAATAGGGTGAGGCTGGATAGGCTGGGACTTTTTTCACGGGGGCGCAGGAGGTTGAGGGGAGACCTTACAGAGGTTTTTTAAAATCATAAATGGGTATAGATAAGGTGAATGGAAGGTGCCTTTACACTGTGGTGAGGATTTCAAGATTAGAGGGCATATTTTTAAGGTTGGATGAGAAAGATTTAAAAAAGACATGAAGGCTAACTCTTTTACACAGACAGTGGTTCATGTGTGAAATAAAATTCCAGAGGAAGTGGCGAGTATAGTTACAATGTTTAAAAGACATTTGGATAAGTACATGAATAAGAAATGTTTGGAGGGATGTGGACCAAGCACAGGCAGATGGGACTAGTTTAGTTTGGGATTATCGTAAGAATGGACTGGATGGATTGACTCTGTTACTATTCTAATCCTATTTTCCAGTCTTTGATCCATAGCTCTGTACACTTTGACATCACAAGTGCACATTGAAATACCTCATCAATGGTATGAGGGTTTCTGCCTTTACCACCAATACAGACAGTGAATTGCAGATTCCTACCACCCTCTGGGTGAAAAGGTTTATTACTCACATCCCCTGTAAACCTTCTGCTCCTCACCTTAGATCTACGCTTCTGCTCATCAAGAGGAAAAGCTTCCTCCTGTCTATCCTTTCTGTGTTGCTTATTATTTTATACATCTCAGTCATGTTCCCTCTCGGTCTCCTCTGCTGTAAGGAAATCAACCACAGACTGTCCGATCTCTCGTCATTACTGAAATTCTTATGAGTCTTGGTAACAGCCTTATGAAGTGATAGAGTTTAATGAGTGATGAGTGTAAGTTTGCAGAAAGAAGATGGTGGCACTTAGCTTTACAGAGCGCAGAAGGTCATGTACTGCACTGTTGTGTGTAATGTTTCACCAGGGACACTACACTGACTCAGGCCACTATCTCGGTCAGGTGGGCTAAGTCTATGGCATGACTCCTTTGTTTGTCAGCAGGATAAAGCCCTGCCCTGCTTTCCTTCACTCTTTCCATTAAAGTTGAAACTTTATTGCTGGAACAGCACAGCAGGTCAGGCAGCATCCAGGGAACAGGAGATTCGACGTTTCGGGCACAGGCCCTTCTTCAGGAATGAGCAGGGAGTGTTCAGCAGGAGAAGATAAAAGGTAGGGAGGAGGGACTTGGAGGAGGGGAGTTGGAAATGTGATAGGTGGAAAGAGGTCAAGGTGAGGGTGATAGGTCGGAGTAGGGTGGAGGCGGAGAGGTCAAGAAGAAGACTGCAGGTCAGGAAGGCGGTGCCGGGCTGGAAGGATCCGGCTGAGACAAGGTGGGGGGAGGGGGGATGAAGAAACTGGTGAAGTCCAAGTTCATCCCCTGCGGTTGGAGGGTTCCCAGTCGGAAGATAAGACGCTCCTCCTCCGACCGTCGGGTTGTTGTGGTTTGGCGGTGGATGAGTCCAATGACCTGCATATCCTCGGTGGAGTGGGAGGGGGAGTTGAAATGCTGTGCCACAGGTTGGTTGGGTTGGTTCGTCCGGGTGGCCCAGAGGTGCTCCCTGAATCGCTCCGCAAGTAGGCGGCCTGTCTCCCCAATATAGAGGAGGCCACACCGGCTGCAGCGGATGCAGTAGATGATGTGGGTGGAGGTGCAGGTGAATCTGTGGCGGATATGGAAGTTTCCCTTGGGGCCTTGGAGAGAAGTGAGGGGGGAGGTGTGGGCGCAAGTGTTGCACCTCCTGCGGTTGCAAGGGAAGGTGCCGGGAGTGGTGGTTGGGTCGGTGGGGGGTGTGGATCTGACAAGGGAGTCGCGGAGGGAGTGGTCTCTACGGAAAGCTGATAGGGGAGGGGAGGGAAATATATCCTTGGTGCTGGGGTCTGTTTGGAGGTGGCGGAAGTGACGGCGGATGATGCGCTGTACATGGAGATTGGTGGGGTGGTAGGTGAGGACCAGTGGGGTTCAGAACCCCACTGGTCCTCACCTACCACCCCACCAATCTCCATGTACAGCGCATCATCCGCCGTCACTTCCGCCACCTCCAAACAGACCCCAGCACCAAGGATATATTTCCCTCCCCTCCCCTATCAGCTTTCCGTAGAGACCACTCCCTCCGCGACTCCCTTGTCAGATCCACACCCCCCACCGACCCAACCACCACTCCCGGCACCTTCCCTTGCAACCGCAGGAGGTGCAACACTTGCGCCCACACCTCCCCCCTCACTTCTCTCCAAGGCCCCAAGGGAAACTTCCATATCCGCCACAGATTCACCTGCACCTCCACCCACATCATCTACTGCATCCGCTGCAGCCGGTGTGGCCTCCTCTATATTGGGGAGACAGGCCGCCTACTTGCGGAGCGATTCAGGGAGCACCTCTGGGCCACCCGGACGAACCAACCCAACCAACCTGTGGCACAGCATTTCAACTCCCCCTCCCACTCCACCGAGGATATGCAGGTCATTGGACTCATCCACCGCCAAACCACAACAACCCGACGGTCGGAGGAGGAGCGTCTTATCTTCCGACTGGGAACCCTCCAACCGCAGGGGATGAACTTGGACTTCACCAGTTTCTTCATCCCCCCTCCCCCCACCTTGTCTCAGCCGGATCCTTCCAGCCCGGCACCGCCTTCCTGACCTGCAGTCTTCTTCTTGACCTCTCCGCCTCCACCCTACTCCGACCTATCACCCTCACCTTGACCTCTTTCCACCTATCACATTTCCAACTCCCCTCCTCCAAGTCCCTCCTCCCTACCTTTTATCTTCTCCTGCTGAACACTCCCTGCTCATTCCTGAAGAAGGGCCTGTGCCCGAAACGTCGAATCTCCTGTTCCCTGGATGCTGCCTGACCTGCTGTGCTGTTCCAGCAATAAAGTTTCAACTTTGATCTCCAGCATCTGCAGACCTCACTTTCTCCTCTTTCCATTAAAACCTTCAGGTCCCTGTTGCTGAACCAATGAGCGAAAAATCCTTTCTGGGACATTTTCTTTGAGATAACAGTGAAGGGCAACTCCTGGATTACGATGCCTGAAGGTGGTTGCAGTTGGAGTTTAAATATGGCATCCTTGCTGTAAACATTGCAAAGTCCCAGCAACCGTAAACAAACACTTTCACCTCTCCCATGCTATGATTCTATAATTATGGAGAGGAAGAGCTGAAGATTGTGTGCTGAAAATAAATGTGGGCCATGACAGACCACCTCCCATGAATACCTTTGACACAGAGAATTGCCTGAATACCTTTTCTGGGGTATATTTCCAAACAAAATTATTGCCTATGGTATTCCGTCTGCTGGCGGTTGAAATTCACTGAGTACCTGAACAACTCTAACTACCATCTCTATCATCATAACTATCAACTGCATCACCACAACTATTAAATGTGCCACCAAACTAACATCTGTAATATCCAATGACTAAACCATTTCAGCAGTCATTTAAATTACAACTTTCAGCACAACTAACATTACGCCCCAGTTACCATTTGCCACACGGTAACTATACTCTTTATTCTTGTAGTTTGTAATTAGGGATTTGCAGATGGTAGTTGAGTGTTATGGATGAGTGTTTGAATGGTACACAGAGTGGTTATGGTGCTGCAAACAGTAGTTAGTGAGTGACACACAGTAGTTCAGGTGATACCTCTTTAAAGATTAAATATTAAGCTAATATAAATTTTTTAAAAATGAATAAGACTCACCAGTTCACCATCAAAATGAGAGTATGTTTCCTCATCTGAGGTGTCCTGACCAGCTCAATTATGGAAGGACGGTTCATCTTTTCATCATTCTTCTCGATAGTAATTGCCTGGGAAAAGAAAAGGGACTGAAAATATTGTGGGTAGCAAAAAGTAGAAAACACGAATTAGACACCAACAAATTGAAGACTATAATTTGAAAAACCAAGAACTATTATCCAAAAGTCCAGGGGATTGAATGAGACTGTTATAAAATTTGGTGTTACATATAAAAAAAATCAGTTCAGGATTAAGTGATTGTCCTAGTATATCTGGCAAATCACCCAGTTATATCAAAACCATATCCTGAGCCAAAGTTGAATTAAAAGCTTAAAGTAAGTTGCCAATTGTGTGAGATGGTATACTTTTAAGGTGAAAGGCAGGACGTTTAAAAGGAAGTTGAGGAAAGGGTTTTTCACTTAAGTTGGTGGTGATTGCCTGGAATGTCTAGAAGGGTAGTAGGAGTGTGTGACCTCACAAACTTTAAAAAGTACTTGGATGAGCCATTTCAAGTGTCATTATATCCAAAGCCATGGACCAAGTTCAGCAAAATGGGACTTATGTAGATCTGGAGTAGATTTGGTGGTGTAGACTCGAAGGGCTGAAGGGCCTCTTCTGTACCATATAATTCTATGTGAAGAATTTTCTTCACTTGCAAGATTGTGAATTTTTGAAACTGTTTACCCAGATAGCCATGAATATTCAGTCACTGATTGTATTTAAAACAAAGTTTGATAGAAATTTGGTAAACATGGAATTAGAGGATGTGGTGGCAGTGCAGGAAGGTGGAGTTGAGATAGAAGATCAACTATGGCCTTACTGAATAGCAGAATGAGCTTGAAGGACCAAATAGCCATCTCCAGTTCTTACATTTTATGTTCATATGTTCAAATTGCTAAAAAAAGACCAATTAATTCACTGGTCTAGTCCTAACAGTCCTATGTGATCTAGCTTAGATATGCCTCCAGACGTACAAGGTATGGATTGCAGACTGCTCTTAACGTCCTCAGTGTGAATGATCAGGATTTACCATTTTCAGAAACAAATAATAATTTATAAAAGATCATAAGATGTAAGAAATAGGCACAGACGTAGGGCATTTGGCCCCTTGAGCCTGCTTCATCTTCACTAGGAGCATGGTTAATCCAACACTCCCCATGTCCATCTTCCTGCCCTTTCTTCATAATTGCTCTTCTTCCCTTACTGATCAAGAATCAATTTATCTCAGCCTTAAATCTACTCAGAGACTCTGGCCCCACAGATCTCTGTGACAAGGTTTTCCAAAGACTCACAACCCTCTGAGAGAAGAAATTCCTCCTCTTCTCAGTCTTAAATTGGTGCCCCTTAATTCTGAGATTATGTCCTCTGGTCCTAAACTCTATGTGGGAAAGCATCCTCCCAGCATTTACTCTGTCAAGTCTAATAAGAATCCAAAATGTTTAAATAAGACCACGTCTTATTTTCTAAACGCCAGTGAGTAGAATCACAACCTGCTGAACCTTTACTCATAAAACAATCCTTCCATACCAGAGATCATCCTTGAGAAGCTTCTCTGAACTACCTCCATTGAAATCATTTCTTGAATACAGGGACCAAAACTGCTCACAGTACTCCAGATGTAGTCTCACCAACACCTTGTACAATTGCAATAAGACTTCCATACTCTTATACTCTTTTGAAATAAGGGCCAACATTTCATTAGGGGAGAAAGTGAGGTCTGCAGATGGTGGAGATCAGAGCTGGAAATGTGTTTCTGGAAAAGCGCAGCAGGTCAGGCAGCATCCAGGGAACAGGAGAATCGACGTTTCGGGCATAAGCCCTTCTTCAGGAATGGGGAAAGTTTGTCCAGCAGGCTAAGATAAAAGGTAGGGAGGAGGGACTTGGGGGAGGGGCGTCGGAAATGTGATAGGTGGAAAGAGGTCAAGGTGAGGGTGATAGGTCAGACTGGGGTGGGGGCGGAGAGGTCGGGAAAAAGATCTCAGGTTAGGAAGGCTATACAGGAGAATCGACGTTTCGGGCATAAGTATACAGGAGAATCGACGTTTCGGGCATAAGTATACAGGAGAATCGATGTTTCGGGCATAAGTATACAGGAGAATCATATAGGCTTATGCCCGAAACGTCGATTCTCCTGTATAGCCTTCCTAACCTGAGATCTTTTTCCCGACCTCTCCGCCCCCACCCCAGTCTGACCTATCACCCTCACCTTGACCTCTTTCCACCTATCACATTTCCGACGCCCCTCCCCCAAGTCCCTCCTCCCTACCTTTTATCTTAGCCTGCTGGACAAACTTTCCCCATTCCTGAAGAAGGGCTTATGCCCGAAATGTCGATTCTCCTGTTCCCTGGATGCTGCCTGACCTGCTGCGCTTTTCCAGCAACACATTTCCAACATTTCATTAGCCTTCCTGATTACTTGCTGCACTTTGATCTAGATTTCTACATTTCATGCACATGTATTCCCAAGTCACTTTACATAGTAGCTTTCTGCAGTTTGTCTGCATTTAAATAATACTCTGTTCTTTTGTTCTTCCTTCTAAAATGAACAACTTCATATTTTCCCACTATTTGTCAACATTTTGTTGCCCATTTATATAACCGATCTATCATTCTGTAAACTGCTTATATCCCTCTCATACATGTATCTTTCACTTTGACCTATTTCTGCATATTTGGCTATGGTACATTTGCTTTCTTCTTTTAAGTCGTTAATATAAACTATAAACTGATTCCTGTGGAACCCCACTAATGTCAGGTCACCAAGCTGAAAAAGAACACGGTATCCCCCAGTTGTTGTTTCCTATCTCTATCCATGCCAATATATTACAATATAGCCCATCTTATGACTTGTCACCTTTTGTGAGATACCTTGTGAATGTCTTCTGGAAGTCCAAATACAGCATATCAACTGGTTCGCCTCTATCCACTCTGGTTGAGACTTCCTCGAAAAACTCGAATAAATTAGTCAGACATGATTTCCCTATCATGAAATCATGCTGGCTCTGCTTATCTATGTAATGATTTTTCAACTTTTCTGCTCTTACTTTGTTAATAATTGATTCCAATATTTTTTCAACAATTGATATTAAGTTAATTGGCCTATAGTTACATAGTTTTTCCCTCTCTCCCTTTGAATGATGGGTACACTTGAGGTTAAGTGCAAGAGTTGAAAGGTCAGTATACATGCCAGTGTGTGAGTTGACTTACTGCCACAGTAAAGCTTTTCACTATTGTAAAATTTTGAAAATGCTGACTGATTGTTAAGACAAATAATAAACCTTTATTTAATTTGTTAGAGGTATGAACTGTGCCTGACCATTCATACAGTTTTGAGACTAGATCTAAGGAAAGATGTGCTGCCTTAGTGCAGGTTCAGAGGAGGTTCACAAGAGTGATCTAGTGATAAAGTGTTTGTCATATGAGAAACAGTTGAGGACTCTGTACCTGATGGAGTTTAAAAAGATGAGGGGTATCTCATTGAAACTGACAGAATACTGAGAGACCTGGATAGAGTGGATGTGGAGAAGCTGTTTTCACTAGTAGGAAAGATTAGGATTCAATGGCACAGCCTCAGAGTAAAGGAATGACCCTTTAGAACTGAGATGAGGAGGAATTTCTTCAGCCAGTGGATGATGAATCTGAGGAGGCCAAGTCATTGAGTATATTTAAGACAGAGCTGAATGGGAAAGGGATCAAGGGTAATGAGCTGAAGGCAGGAGAATGGGCTTGAGAAACATACCAGACATGATCAAACGGTGGAGCAGACTTGATATACCAAATAGCCTAATTCTGATCCTATATTTTATGGCTTTATGTACAGGAATGCCCGGAATTATCTCTGCATTGCATTAGACCCATTTAAGTTGATGGCAACTTTAGCCTGCAGGCTGAACGTGTATATAGAATCACAGTCTCAGTTTCATTCCCATATAAACTAGTCACCTCGGCTTTCATTGAAAAGGTGTGGCCATTCCTTTTTGCCACCTGCTGCAAAATTTTCATAGCTTCTTCATCCTTCTTCTGAGAAAACATCCACCTGGGAGACTCTGGAACCAACCTGCAAATGACCATATGTGGGGTTATCTTTCATGACCACAATTTAATGCACTAAGTAACTGGTGTTCCTCAGTAACTACTGATGCTGATCAGACATTACCAGTAGTAAGTCAAGAAGAGGAAGTTTGGAATGGTTATTGCCAGTTGCAAGTTTCTCCAGGCTGGTAGAAAATAAGCAATGGCAGGAAGAAGCATGATCCCAAAACTGAATGACACTTGGTTTAAAATCCCTGCTGTTCTTCTGTAATCTGACACAACAAGTTCAGTGACTGGAAGAGAAACACACAGTTCAGTGAAGGAATGAGAATACCAAGAGTTGACACTAAAAACCAATGCGTGATAATTGAGCTATTTCTAACAAGCTAATTCACGTGAATAAACAATAACAGGCAGGAAAAGACAAGCAAGTTGGCTCCAATAAGCAGATTGGAACATCGTAACTAGATAAAACCCAGCTTGAAATTTGTTGTGATTCCTCGATGGGGGTGGGGATAGGTGAAGATCTATAACAGCAGACATCAGAGGGGTCAGTCGTTGCTGTCTCCTAGCTCACAGCCCCAAAATCTCAGCTATTAATTGGTGTCTCAATCTCTAGTTTGGGAAATCCTGGCATAATCACTGCAGTAGTTTTTAACAACACCATTGTTTAGATTATTCATTGAATACAATGCCCATTTACCAGTGATTGTCTATTCAAACAAAAGTAAAAGAAAGACCTTACTTAAGACGTAGCCACACAGCCAACCTCCCCTGCTGAATAGGCCTTGAAGAGTGCGGAAGATCACAAACCAAGTATAGTTTGGGGAAAAAGCCAGTAGAAGACCTGACACTGTGGTCACAAAAGTTGCAAATAAGAAGCAAAGCTTCCTGCCAAATCTGCAACAAAATAATTTTAAGAAATAAAAATAAAATTATATTAGTATCCAGATTTTTAAATCAGAATTAAATTTAGGATGATACATACATGTCTGCTGCATAGCCCATGATCATCGTTCCAAACATAAATCCCACGTTTAGACAAGCTTGAGTCAGATCCACTTTCCAGGCATCAGCACACACCAGTTCAAACTGTACAAATTGTGGAGTCACGCAAATGAAGTTATTGAAAACAGACAAGTATTTTACTCTGCCTTTTGAATTTAACTTCTACATTATGCACAGAACTATTAAATTAAAGTTAATTCATATTATTGTTATGAAGGTGTAGGTGTGTACAGTACCTTTAAGAGAGAGAGGAACCTGGCAAGGACTGACTGAAAGCACAAGAGTGTGCTGAATCATTTAAAAATGTAACATTTGTTTGACACAAATAGCTGGTGCTGTGTTGCCATGGTACAAGAACAAATCCATATTTGGCCAATCAGTTTAAATTATGCTCCAGAGACCAAAATCCAAAAGAAAGTTAATTTTACTGTTTGGGATGACATCAAACCAATGAAATGATCCAACGTTTTGGGGTATTAACCCAGACATTTTGAATGGTTAGGGGGAGAACAGCAAAGATCACCAACAAGTACAGACTGCTGGCTGAATAGCTCTCTGGAAGGTACCTGTCCATAAGAAAAGTTGTGCAGCAGAAAACCAAAGAAAAGACGACCCAGGAAAATACAGAGGAAAATCTAAAAGGAGAATTGACAGCTGGCTGGCTTTTGAAATGTGATTTTTTTTTGTCAATCTTAATCAATTTTTTTTTTAATCGGACCAGTATTGTAGAGTGGGAGGTAAAGGATAGGGTTTAAGAGAAAGGAGTTGTAAATAGTTGTTGTTTTAACATTCTCTTTTTTGACTTAAAGAATATAAATTGTTAATTTTTACTTTAAAAAGTGAGATCTGAGATAGTTCTTTGCCTCTTGAAATTTAACAGGTTACGAGGCGAGATGTGTTTCTCTGTGTGTCGGGTTTAAATTAGCAGAGGGATTTACCCCATGTTGTAACAGTTTGGGGGCTCTCGTCCATGATTTGTACAGGTTTAGACTGATCCAGCATGAGACTTGGACAGATTTGGTTAGATTTGGTATACGAAGAAAGCTCAGTAGATTTGAACACTTGCAGATTAGCGTCCTAGATCTTTAAATAAAACGTAGATGAGACAATTTGTTTAATTTTGGTTACTTGTGGTTGGTTAAATTAAAAGTGAGAAATGGCTCTTAAAATTGCTAAAGAGACTCTGGTGATTCCCAAATTTGCCAAGGAAGTTTAGAAAGAAAAGACCATACTCTTAGAATTAGCAAAGAGGTTAGAATTGGGTTTAACCAAGGACCAAAGTAAAGCTGAAATTGTAAGGGAATTATTCAAACATTTAGGTGTGTCAGAGAAACAGACAAGTCCAGTAGAGTTAGAAAAACTTAAATTATAATTGAGGAAAATGGAGTTAGAAAATAAACAAAGAGAGAGAGGAAAGACAGAGGGAAAGAGAAAGAGCGATGAGAGAGAAAGAGACAGAAGAGAGGAGAAAGAAAGACAGAGGAAGTTCTTAGCTAAGCAAAGAGAGAAAGAAGGAGCGAGAGAAGAGAGAGGGGAAAAAAAGAGAGAGGGCACTTAGCTGAGCAAAGAGTAAGAGAAAGAGAGAGAAGAAAGGGAAAGAGAAAAAGAGAGAATTTGAAATTAAGAAGTTGTGACTTAGTCAGCAAAGTCAAGTTAACAAGATGGAGATTAAAAGAGAAGATAATGATATATACAAACATGTCAAAACTCTGCCACGTTTTGATGAGAAAGATGTCAAAGGCTTCGTTGTTTCATTTGAAAAATTGGCTAGGCAGATGGGGTGGTCTGAGGATTTATGGGTAATGCTAGTTCAGACTGAACTGGTAGGCAGAACTAGTGAGGTATTTTCCATGCTGTCAGATAAGGGGTCAAGAGATTACGAAGAGGTCAAACAGGCTATTTTAAGTGTTTATGAATTGGTACCAGAAGTATATAGACAGCGGTTCATAAACATAAAGAAGCAACCAGGTCAGACCTATGTTGAGTTTGAGAGAATTAACCAGAGTCATTTTGATAGATAGGTGCGGGCCTTAAAGGTAGATAAGACCTATGAGGCTCTAAGAGAGATTATTCTGCTAGAAGAGTTAAAAAAACTCACTTCCAGAATTGGTAAGAATTCACGTGGATGAACAAAAAGTTCAGGAAGGGAGGAGAGCAGCAGAATTAGCAGGTGAATCGATGTTGGTGCATAAGAGAAGCTTCCAGCTAGAATTTTGTCTGTGAGGAATAGAAGTTGGGAGAAGGGGAGATCCTGTACTATGAAACAAAGAGTAGAGAACACTGGTAAGTATCTATCACAGGTTAAAAAAGAAGCCCAAGAGGGTGGAAAGGAGGTGAAAGGCCTCAGGTGTTTCCACTATGGTAAAGTGGGACACGTAAAGTCACAGTGCGGGTGGTTAAAGAAAGGCACTGTGGGAATAGACGTGGTAAAAGAAGCTAAGCCAGTGGCATTAGTGAAAGTAGTAAAGGAAACCCCCAAGAAGAGCCAAGGAGCTGCACGAGAGTGCACAGCTTAGGCAGGGGCCGAGAATGGAGTTAGTTCCTCATCACTGTAAAGAATTTGCCTCTGTGGGTAAAATTTACTCAGAAAGAACAGGGAGAGAAGGGCAAGAAGTTATCATTTTGAGAGATACAGGATCTAAGCAATGTCTAATAGTAAGAGATGAGCAAATTTGCACTCTTTCTGATCTGTTACTTGAGTGTGTGGTAATTTGTGGGACAGATGAACAGAAATTTAGCGTTCACCTATGTAAGATCAGGTTAGAGTGCCACCTCAAGATTGGGGAAGTAACAGTGGGAATGATTGACAGAGTGTCAGTTCCAGGAATCCAGTTTGTTCTTGGGAATGATTAAGCAGGGTCCAAGGTGGGAGCGACACCCCTAGTTGTGGAGAAGCCCAAGGAAGACCAGGAAACTGAGGAGTTAAAAGAAAAATATCCTGATATTTTTCCAGACTGTGTAGTAACAAGATCCCACTATCATATGTCACAGCATGAAGCAAAAACTACAGAGAAAGATGAAGGAGTTGAGGCTCAGTTAGTTTGACGTAATGGTGCAGGAAAAACCTGAACAGGCAGTGGGTCAGGTAGAAGTGTTTAGTCCGGAAAGGCTGAGGGACTTGCGACAGCAAAACAAGATGATAAAAGATATATATGAGGATGCGTACTCCAAAAAGGAGGCAGAGAATATTCCTCAAGGTTATTATCTGAAAGATAGAATCCTAAGACAAAAATGGAGACCACGGCAGGTTAGTGCAGAGGAGAAATGGGCCAAAATGCACCAGATTGCATTGCCGGTAGCATACAGACAGGAAGTGTTATGGATAGCACATGAACTACCTGTAGGTGGTCATCTAGGAGCACGAAAGACTCAGGCAATGGTACTATAACATTTTTATTGGCCTGGAATGCACAACGCATTAACTTTTGCTGTACGTGTTATACATGCCAAATGGTAGGTAAACCAGCATCTTTGTTGCCAATTCCGGCATTCAAAGAACCTTTCACGCAGGTTATAATTGATTGTGTAGGTTCCCTCCTGAGAACTGAAAGTGGGAACCAGTACTTGTTAACCTTAATGGATGTGTCTACCAGATCTCCAGAGGCAATTTCATTACGGAGTATTAAAACAAAAAGGGTGATAGAGGAGTTAGTAGCTTTCTGCATGTGGCATGGGCTACCCAGAGAGATTCAGTAGGACCAGGGGCCTAATTTTACTGTTAGGCTGTTTAAGGAGGTCATGGATAGTTTAGGTATATAGCACTTTAAATCCAGTGCATATCATTCTGAATCCTAGTGAGCTTTAGAAAGGTGACATCAGACCTCGAAGACCATGTTGAGAGCATACTGTCAAGATTACCCGAATGATTGGGATAAAGGTGTCCCGTTTGTATTGTTTGCCATTAGAGATGACCCAAATGAATCTACTTAGTTTACTTCCTCTGAGTTAATATTCGGACATGAAGTGAGAGGCCTTTTGAATTAAAGAGAAATTGACATGACCAAAGTCACAGATCTCACACTTAGGTTATATATCGGAGAGATTAAATCGAGTAGGTGAGTTAGCTAAACAGCACCTAAAGAGGGCACAGCATAGAATGAAGCAGATAGCAGAAAGAAGCTCTGAGACTCAGACGTTTTCCCGAGGGGATACAGTGCTAGTACTGTTACTAGTGACAGGAGATCCCTTCAAAAGCCAGGTTTAGTGGTCCTTATCAAATTGAGAAAAAGTTGAGTCAGGTGAACTACCTGCTAAAGATGCCAGATAGAAAAAAACTGTATTGGGTATGTCATGTGAACATGTTGAAACCTTATAATACGAGTGAGAAAGAACTGGAGAAACAGGTGTAAGTTACTGCCCTGCAGAGTGAGGAATCAAATCCAGATTTGAAGATTTGATGTGCTTTAAAATATGTTAAAAGATGAAGAAGTCCTTGAGGAGTGGGATAGGTTAGTAAACTATCTGTCTCAGCAGCAAATAATGCAGTTGAAAGGTTTGTTCCAGCAGTATGAGGACATTTTTAGGAATCAGATGGGGAGGACTAATGCTATTGTAAATGAAGTAGACATAGGGAATACCGTTCCGATAAAACAACACTCCTATTGACTAAATCCTTTCAAGGCCAGACAGGTCCAGAAGGAGGTGGAGGCCATGCTCAACGAGGACATGATCAAACTAAGCCAGAGCGAGTGGAGTTTTCCAATCATCTTAGTTCCCAAATCAGATGGAACTCAATGATTTTGCATGGATTATTGGAAGGTCAATGCCGTTACAAAATTGGATGCATATCCAGTACCGAGATTGGAGGACTGTATCGAGAAAGTTGGACAAGCCAGTTACATCACCAAGTTGGACTTACTGCGTGGTTACTGGCTGGTACTTTATCAGAAATGGTGAAAGAAATTTCTGCATTTGTAACCCCAAATGGGCTATATCAATTCAAAGTGACAGTGTTTGGAATGAAGAACGAACCTGCCACGTTCCAAAGACTCATGAACAGAGTTGTGGCTGGGTTTACAAACTGTGCAGTCTATTTGGATGGTATAGTGCTCATTAGTAAGCCCTGAAAAGATCATATGGTACAGTTGGCAGAGCTCTTTGAACGACTCCGAACAGCAAAACTGGTAGTAAACTTAAACAAAACTGAATTTGCGAAAGCAAAGGTGATCTTCTTGGGACATAACATTGGTCATGGAAGACCATCAAGGAATTTCCATGACCAACCTCGAAGAAAAAGGTGCTTTGATTCTTGGGACTAAACAGATTCTAGATTAGATTACCTACAGTGTGGAAACAGGCCGTTTGGCCTAACCAGGCTACACTAACCATCTGAAGAGTAACCACCCAGACTCATTTCCCTCTGACTAATACACCTAACACTATGGGCAATTTAGCATGGCCAATTCACCTACCCTGCACGTATTTGGACTGTAGGAGGAAACCCATGCAAACACGGGGAGAATGTGCAAATTCCACACAGACAGTCGCCCAAGGCTAGAATTGAACCTAGGACCCTGGTGCTATGAGGCAGCAGTCTTAACCACTGAGCCACCGTGGAAGTTTGTTCCAAGTGCCAGCAGTGAAGTGGCACTGTTAACTGATTTGCAGAAGAAGAACAAAGTTTCACTGGATAGACCAATGCCAGGAGGCATTCGACCATTTAAAAGCAATATTAACCACTACACCAGTTTTAGCTACACCAAACGTTTCAAATCTCTTCAAAGTTGCCATTGATGCTAGTGATATAGGAGTTGGAGCTGTGCTGCTACATGAAGATGATGGTGGGATTGAAATGCCAGTTGGTTACTTTTGGAAAAAACTCAACATCCACCAGAGGGAATACTCCACGATCGAAAAAGAACTATTGGGTTTGGTACTGGCTTACAACATTTTAATGTGTATGTCACAAACAATGTATTGGAGACAGTTGTGTGCACGGATCACAATCCTCTTACATTATTGGAATGCTTTAAAAACAAGAATATGAGACTATTTCATTGGAGTCTTATGTTACAGACTTTTAATTAACAAATCGAACATGTTGCGGGTTGTAAGAATATAATCACAGATGCATTGTCATGGATTTAACTGATAAAGTAGAGATGAGCTTGGTACCTATTCAATGTTTTTTATATAT
Source organism: Chiloscyllium plagiosum (assembly GCF_037043375.1). Classification (NCBI taxonomy): domain Eukaryota; kingdom Metazoa; phylum Chordata; class Chondrichthyes; order Orectolobiformes; family Hemiscylliidae; genus Chiloscyllium; species Chiloscyllium plagiosum. The sequence continues at coordinate 86,049,261 of NW_028270148.1, read as the reverse complement.
ATATATATATATATATATGTGGGAAGAAATTAATATGAACTTAGATTAAAGTCATATATATGTCATGGTACTGTGGTTAAGGAATAGAGAGAAAAAAATGAAGCCATCTTTTCATCATGATGGTTCATTTTTTTTCTTAAGTGGGGAGGTGTTATGAAGTTGTTGGTATGCGCTGTACCTTTAAGAGAGAGAGGAAGCTAGCAAGTTCTGACTGAAAGCACAGAGTGTGCTGAAAAATTTAAAAATGTAATATTTGAGTGAAACAAATAGCTGTATTGTCATGGAACAAAAAAAATCAAATCAGTTTAAATTATGCCCCAGAGACCAAAACCCAAAAGAATTTGAATTTTACTGTTTGGGATGGCGCCAAACCAATGAAATGATCCAATATTTTGGGGTATAAAACCAGACATTTTGAACGGTTAGGGGGAGAACAGCAAAGGGCATCAACAAGTACAGACTGCCAGCCAAATAGCTCTCTGGAAGGTACCTGTCCATAAGAAAAGTTGTGCAGCAGAAGAAAAGACGACCAAGGAAAATACAGAGGAAAACCTACAGAGGAAAATCTGGCTGGTGTTTGAAACGTGATTTGTTTTTGTAAATCTTTATCAGGTTTCTTTTTATTGGATGAGTATTAGGGAGGTAAAGAATAGGTTTAAGAGAAAGTAAATAGTTGTTGTTTTAATGTTCTCTTTTGGACTTAAAGAATAAAATTATTAATTTTTACTTTGAATAGTGAGATCTGAGATAGTTCTTTGCCTCTCGAAATTTAACAGATTATGGCGCGAGGTGAGCTCTTCTGTGTGTTGGGTTTAAATTAGCAGATGGGTTTACCCTGTGTCATAACTATAATATTTTAAAAAAAGAACTCTGTAGTGGCCATTCAGCCCAACAGATAATATTACAAAAACAACAGTATTCATAACTAAAAATGAAAATTCATGTCAGTCAGGATCTGTCAGGCAAGAACAGAAATAATGTTTCAGGTTGATAGTTCAATTTTCTGGTGAATGGTCATCAACCTGAAATGCTAATTGGCAGATATTGGTAGAGCTGAGCATCTAACATTTTCTGTTTCCATTTTAGGTTTCTAGCTTTCTTTGTTTTCTGTGTTTCAATTTGCATTTATTTGGTCCCTTTACCATAATAGAATGTCTCAAATCACGTCATAGAAGTAAGAGGAAACAAGGTATAACCCCCGAAGACACATTGATAGGTCTCAGGGAGTATCTTAAAAACTAAAATCAAGGTGGAAAGGCAGAGTTGAAGAGAGGGAATAGAGCTTATGGCCTTGGCAGTTGAAGGCATGACCACCAGATGTGGAGCAATTAAAACCAGGCATGCTCGAGAGGCCAGAATTAGAAAAGATGTGCATGGATGTTACCAGGGCTGGAGTGTTGAGAGTAAAAAGGAGAGACTGGAAAGGCTGGGACTTTATTCCCTGGAGGTTGAAGAGTGATCTTATAGAGGTTTATAACATCATGAGGGGAATAGCAAAGGTCTTTTTCCCAGGATGGAGAGTTCAAAACTAGAGGGCATTGGTTTAAGATGAGAGGGGAAAGATTTAGAAAGGACCTGAGGGGCAACTTTTTCATGCAAAGTGGTTCATATATGGAATGAACTGCCAGAGAAAGTGGCAGATGCAGGTACAGTTACATTTGAAAGACATTTGGACAGGTAAACGCATGGAAAGGTTTAAAGGGATATAGACCAAACACCGGCAAATGCAGGCAAACTAGTTTAGTTTGGGAAAGCTGGTCGGTATGGATGGGTTGGACTGAGGGTCTGTTTCCATGCTGTATGCCTCTGGGTCTAGAGGAATACAATAGAATAGAAATTTATTGTCATGTGTACTTTTAAACAAAAAATATAGTGAAATTTGCCCCACCACAGTGCCAAAATCAATGACGGAAGTCAAACCCAATAATAAAAACAGGAAAGTTAAGACAAAGTTCATCACAGTTCAGTTAACATCTCTGAGGCTCAGGGAAACCAATTAAGGAATGATAGAATATCCTGAAGAAGCAGCCAGGACAAGACTGCCATTCAGCGATGAGATCGCTCACTGAGCCATTGGAATACCAGGACACTGAAGACAAAGAAGACCTCCTCTTAGGGTCTTTCTTCTTCTTTAGTCAAACAGGTTTAGCTGCGGACCTGGAGACACAGCCTAACCTGTAAGTCCAGGCCAGGGGGCTCAGCCTAGGAGCTGTTCCTCACTTGCTGGGAGACCCCAGGTGGGGGGTGAAACTGTGTACCTAGCGTTGCTGCCACTGCTGCCAGAGGCCTCCACCCTCCAGGCTTAAAAGAAACCAAAAAGAGAAGAAAATGAAAAGGAGTGCGGATATCTCAGAGCATTGAAGGGCTGGAGGAAATCCAAGATACAGAAGTGATGCTAAAGGGTAAAACAAGGATGAGAATTTTAAAACAGGTCTTAACCAATTGAGAGCAAATATAAACAGAATTGATGAGTGAAAGTTATTTGATGTGAGTTAGGATATGAGCAGAGTTTTAGAAGATCTCAGTTTCGCAAATGGCAGAATGTAGGTCAGCCAAGAGTTCATGAAATAGTCAAGTTTTGAGATAACACAGGCATGGATGGGAGTTTCAGCAGTAGAACAGATGACCGAGACAAGCAATTTTTCAGAATTAGAAATGGTGATGATGAGGACATGTGATCAAAAGACTGTCTTGGGGGCTAACTATGACACTGAGGTCACAAACAATCTTGTTCAGTATTAGATAGTTATCAGGGAGAGGGATGGAATCAGTGACATTGTGTTTGTTAGCTTCAGTCTTCCTAATATTTATTTGGAGCATTTCTGCTCTCCCAGTATTTGATGTCAGACAAGCGGTCTGACAGTTTACTGACAATGGAGAGGGTTCAGATAACACAGTGGTAAGGTAGAGCAGGGTAATGTGTGTGTACATGTGGAAATTGATGTTGGATGCTTTTGGATAACATCTCTGAGGGCCAGCTTGTAAATGAGAAATAGGAGGCCAAAGATAGATCCTAGGGAGTATTAAAGGTAACGATAATGGAAGAGTGCAGGGTTGGAAGAAAGATCAGGAACAGAAAGGCCATAGAGGAATATGAAAACAAGGTTGATAATTTTTAAATTTCCAGACCAGGATCCGATGTAGATCCTCAAATGTAAAAGTAAGTGAATGTTAGCACAAGTTGTGATACAAGCAGCAGAGTTTTCCATAAGCTTAGGATTGTTAATGTTGTTTTCCACAATGGCCAACATTATACAATGGTTCAAATTATACATCTTTTTGACAATATTACAAAATCTCTCAGATGTAACATCAAAATACCAGTATTGTTTGGTTTTAAATGCTAAATATTCTACAACCCAAAGACAACCCTTAGTTCCAAGTACAATTGTTCTGTTTCGATAAGATACTTAAGAGAACTAAGAAAGCATAAAATAAGAAAAGGCCATTGAACCTTTACCGTTACAGCACATGCAGAATCTATCCAATTGTGTGCTCTATGGGACTTGTCTATTAACGTTCCATGCAAAACACCTGCCCATCACCAAAACCAGTCCCCTAATATTCAATTGATCCCACCTGACTCTGTGGGAAGCACTGATGGTCTCATCCCTGAAGTAGTAGTCTGCACGTTGAAATCACATATCAGAGACAAACAAGGAAACCATGCTGATGCACACAGTAAGTATTGATAAAGAGCTGTAGTATTGGAAATCTGTCTTCTCAGGTCGATGTAAAAACGGCCTATTACAGTATTTCAAAGAACAACAGGGCAGTTTCCCAATATTTTGACAAATATTTATCCCTTAATTGAAGACACTAACAAAAGCAGTTTTACTGTTCCTTATCAACTGCTGTTGCCTTGTTGACAAAAGCTAGGCATAGATTGGCTTCAGTGTTTCCTAGATTACAAGTGACTTGTACTTTAAAATATCCTTAACTCGCTGCAAAACACTTCTCGTTTGTGAAAACTATTTTACAATTATAGTCTTTCTTTCACTATAATGCTTTGGAATTCTGCTCTAAGACAAGTTTAATAACTGACTAAAATTCAAACATACCTCGGTCACAATACTGGGGAATGAGCCATTTTCAAAAACCCACCCGTCCTGGCAAGTTGTACGTGGTAGATCTTGGGATCCATTCTGGACAAAAAGCAGTGGATTTTCACAGCTGCCTGAAGAAGAGTTCCAGTCAATATCGTATGTCTCACACTGACTGTATGAGGAGCTGCCAGATTGCCCCACAGGTAACGTATAATTCTTCTCCTGTTCCAGAGACCAGTTGCACTTATCTCTCAGCTCAGTCACCCCAGGACTCCTGCACCAATGGTCAGGAGTAACTGCTAAAAAAACAAATCCAAAGTACAAATGGGAGAACATCATCGATGACAGATATATCAGAAAGAAAATCACCTTTTGATATTGTCCAAAACCTCCAATTTGTATTAAAACATCATCAAAAGCCGCCATTGCAAAGGAGAGTTTCCCCCAGAGCTCAATAGAAGAGCTTCTGATGGGATGGATGTATCCACAGATCTGTTTATCTGCAGACTATCAGCAGTTTTGTATTCTAGCAAATGCCTGAAGAGCAAAGGTCTACAAATTAACAAATCAAATCAATGGTTTATTCTGTTAATAAGTGAATAGACAAGCTACTGTCACATTTAAGATGGAGATAATTTACTTCAAACTTAAAGTAAACAAACAAATGTGACTCCAATATTGTAAAAGTGAAAAATAAATCAACTTGCTTCGGTATATAAATTACTTGATTTTAGTTCTTGTGTCCTAATTTCTCAGTCGTTATTGCAATCCTTAGTTAGAACTTCACTGTCAAACCTGTCATCTTTCCAATTACACATTTATACATAACCCCACTTGACCTGTTAACTGAATGTGAAAAATTCTGCAGCCCCATTCAAAGAAATAGAGAAGTGATCTCCCCAGTGTCCGAGATATTATTAATTCTTCAACCGTGCTTAAAACAACGTTTTTGAAAATTCTCATTGCTATTTGTGGGACATTGTTGTTCATAAAGCTGTCAATTCTTCCTACATTGTAACACATAAATGGCTCCATGAAAGATGTTATATAAATGTAAGCCTTTCTTTATTAAATTAACTACTTAACAACTGATGTCCTAATGTGGAGTATCAATCCTGTCTACCATCATATCCCATTCAAAATTTGACAGAAGGGAACAACTCTGTACAATGATTTGACATGGCATTGTCAGTATATCTGTATGAGTTCAGCTAATATAAAGCTAAGCTGAAACTATCTTGAAAATAATGTTAGAAATTAAAATTTGTTAATTGGGTGACTGGAGAAGAGTGTGATAAGGGAACAAATCCAGATACATTGTGGCCAGATTGTTATGCCTGTCTCTTCTTCGTTTATCTTAAATACGTCTCTGATTAACAATGTGCACTTTTAAACAAAGACGATGGAGACAGTAGGATTCAGTTCACTGGACAGGTATATTGCAACACTGAGATTAGATGGATGATTAAATGATAAAATCAAAGGTCAATTTTCCAGCTGAACTTTGGTTCAGAATGTCCTTATAAGGGGTCTAATTTGCAAAGAGCTTACACTGAAGTCACAGTCCTTTGTGTTATTTATTTTAACATCAATGAATGAGTTTCAAACCAAAGCAAACTAAACGCAGATACTGGAAGTTAAAACAGAAAAAGTACAAATATGCAGGAGGTCTGGCAGCATTTTGGAGAGATGTTTAGATATAAACAACTTTTAAGCTGATACAGGGAAAATGAGAAGGGTAGCAAAGGAAGTGAAATTTGATAAAGTAAAATGGTGCTAGAGAGCAAGGTGCTAGATGACAAAAATGCTGATGCAAAGCAATATTAGGTGGTGGTGTGGTAATAAAAATGGCTGCAGAGGAGGTATGAATGGGAGCAGAACTGCATGAAGGAAGGAAGCATGTGAAAGTTGGTGATGGAATGATTTTAATGGCCCAGGGTTTGGTAGGTAGACCCCACGATTGTGGCAACTAGGAATGTGGATATTTTAAAAAGTAACCATTTAAACAATTTTAATTATATCAGGTAACCATTTAAACATTAGCAGATGCATTTGCTAAAAACAAAATACTGAAGCATTTAATTCACTCTTTAAATTACAAAGTCATTCCTTCGTATTATCTATGAGGGTTCCATTATTAAGAAGCTTTGCGAATAAGGAATATTCAAAATCACGAATGTGATTTTTTTTTTCCTGAGGACGTTGAATTTTGTTAAAAAGCATACAACACCAGGTCATCGTCCAACAGGTTTAATTGGAAGCATTAGCTTTCAGAGCACTATAACCACCTGATGAAGGAGCAGCGCTCTGAAAGCTAGTGTTTCCAATTAAACGTGTTGCACTATAATCTGGTGTTGTGTGATTTTTAAATTTGTACACCTCAGTCCAAATCTTGAATTTTGTTGTTACTTATTTCTTGGTGTGGATAGGTCAATTTGCAAGACCTGATTTCGTGGATACAGAGGATTTATGTATTTACCAAAGATGAAAAGGAATAAAAAAATAAATCTACAGGAACAACTAGAAAATTTTTACTTAATACCCTCAAGAATTACTAATGGCTTCCAAATAAACAATCACTCATCAAATCTGTTTTAAACAGGAATTGCAATATGTTAATGGCAAGAACAACATTCATCAATTAACTGTTTAACCATTTACTATTTTAGATCCCTGGTGGCCTCCAGCAGGCTATCCCCAGACCAAGCACCAACCTGCACCTCCTCCACTCCACAGGTTTCAAATGTTCCTTTGCAATTACTCACGAATGGTGATAAAACTTAAGCCTTAAATCAGAAGGAAGTCTTGTGACTGATTCATTCTTTCTCATTTAATGTAATCATGCCACAGAAAGAAAGAAATTCAAAATGAAACAGTAGAATGAATTCAGTGATCAAGTCTCCCAATAGACATCACAGATTTGGAAATCATAATTCAGTATTATGCAGCAAGTTTGGAAAACGTTCTGTGTGGACTGACAGGAGATTCCATTTAGTGCTGACTCGTGGCAACATATCATCAAACTATCAGATTACTTACAGTGTGGAAACAGGCCCTTCAGCCCAACAAGTCCACACCGACCCACCGAAGCGCAACCCACCCAGACCCATTCCCCTCTTCACCTAACACTACAGGCAATTTAGCATGGCCAATTTACCTAACCTGCACATTTTTGGATTGTAAGATGAAACCGGAGCACCCGGAGGAAATCCACTCAGACAGCGGGAGAATGTGCAAACTCCACACGGAGAGCCACGTGAGGCAGGAATTGAACCCGGGTCTCTGGCGCTGTGAGGTAGCAGTGCTAACCACTGTGCCGCCCATTAATGATGTGGAGTAAAATGCCAGGTGAAGCACATCCAGGAATTGCAAAGCACCATTTTGCTCATTGTGTGAGTGGTCATTCTGGTATCCCTATCATCACAGGAACAGTACTAATTTTTCCTGGGTTGGGTGTTCGATGATTCTTTCCAAAAAGGGGCTAAGATGCTTGATGTCTGCCACCTTCTCATTGGTCTTCAACCTCTTGACCCGGTCGAGTGCCAGTGATCATACAGGACATAGGAAAACAATTAGGCTATTCAGCCTCTCAAATTTGTTCTGTCACTCAATTTCCTCATGGTTTTTCTATATATTGGTTCTATTTTCATAACTTGCACTCTATTCTTTAAAACCCTTATCAAGTAAAACTCTATCCATCTAAGTTTTGAAGTTTCCAAGTAAGCCAGCCTCAGATATTTTTGGGGTGCAAAAGACTGAGATTTTTGCTGCTGTAACATAAATTTTCAACATTTGAAAATTAAACATTACACGGTCAGATGTTTTGCATCATAGGTCACAAGGCATTTGGATAGATGTCAAAGTTAATAATTTTAATGCAGTGACCTGTTAAAATCACTTTTCTCAATCTCAGTATGACATCCTTTAGCAAAGCAGGTGAAATCTGTTTGCCCAGTCTTAAGACCATAAGAAATAGTAACAGGAATAGACATTTCAGTCCCTCGAGTAGGATCATGGCTTATTCAACATTCCTCACTTCCATCTTCCTGCCCTTTCCCTTGTTTTTACCCACAGGAACTGAATACTGCTGGCAAAGCCAGCACTCATTGCCCACCTCTAATTGCTGTTGAAAAACAATTAGTGATCTGCCTTCTTGAACCACTGATATCTGAATGAATAAAGGAACTTTCGTGGTGCTGTTAGAGTGGGTGTTTCACCATTTTTGCACAGTGACTGTGAAGAATAGTGAGAATAATTCTAAGTTAGGATGACGTGATTTGTAGGGGAACTTGAACGTTGTGTTGTTCCCGCACACTTGCTGGTTTTGTTTCTCTTGCAGACATGGATTTTGCTGTAGTCCTGCTGACTTGTTACAATTTTCCCTGTGGATTGTGCACAATGCTGTCACTGTGAATTGATGATGAAGGGAGTAAATGTTGTGGTGTATGACATGCCAATAAGTCAGCTGCATTGTCCTGGATGGTGTCATGCTCATTAAATGTTGTTAGAGCCCTGTTCATTCAGTCAACTGGAGCCTGTTCCATTACACTTCTGATTTGTACCTTTTCAGGTAGTGGAATGTGTTACCACCACAAAAAAAAATCTCAACCCTTTTACTGTGTTTATAGCATGGTATTTATATGGCTAATCAGTTGAAACTCTGATCAATGAATAAGGTAGGTGTTATGATAAACATGGGATGGCACAGTGGATCAATGGTTAGCACTGCAGCCTCACAGTGCCAGGACCTTGGTTCAATTCCTGCCTCAGGTGCCTGTCTGTGTGGAGCTTGCATGTTTTCCCTGTGTCTGTGTGGGTTTCTTTGGATTATCCGGTTTCCTCCCACAATCCACAGATGTACAGGTTAGGCGAATTGGCTGTGCCCATGGTGTTAGGTGCATTAGCCAGGGTAAATTTTGGCGGGGGGGAAGTGGGTCTGGATGGGTTACTCTGCAGAGGGTCAGTGTGGACTCGTTGGGCCGAAGGGCCTGTTTCCATACTGTAGGGAATCTAATCTAATCTTAACTCACAGGATGTTGATATATAACAAATATCACTTGGATTTACATAACTCCTGATTGTAAATGTTGATTAAGGACATTGGGCTTAGTGTTCCTGCTCCAAAGCAGCAAATAAATTTGAGGTACGCAGAAGCTCTACAAACCTATCATACACACCCCAACCCCTAACTTCTAAATTCTCCTGGGACAATGTCAGCAATTTTATCATAAAAATAATTTTCTAAGGTACTTTACAATTCAGATGTGCCAAACAGTAGCAGTCGCTTTTATTATTGCTGTAGCAATGGAGGAAATCTGGCTAGCAAAATTGCAGAAAGCAAAGTACACTCACAACATCGTAATGATGGCCAAATCATGTGTTTCAAACGTCTTGGCTGAAGAGCAGGCATTGGTCAGGACACTTTGAAATGTGACTCAAACTCTTTGTCACCCTCAGTTTAGCATTTCATGCAAAAGATTGTGTCTCCAACCGTGAAAACTGTGTAATTTGAATCTTAGTTTACAAAAAAGCCTAATCTGACCTTTTAGAATGGACACAGCAACATACAAGATGACTCCCATGAGTCACATTGCAGATTCATTTCGGCCAGAAAGACAGACAGACTGATATGTTATCTCAGCATCACCCTCAAAGAATTTTTCTAAAGGTATGAAAATTCAATGCTTCTAAGTATAATGAAGATATACCACAGTGGAACTTGGTTACTTTGTGCAACAATGATTCATCAAAATTTAATGTAGCAGCCATATTGCTCTGCATAGGACTGGCTGAGGCATAATTCCGAATCAGTCTCTCCAGTAAAGTGTCTTGAGAGATTGGGTTCTCAACCAAAGCAGGCTTACAAAAAGGACAATCTACTGCAGCTCTGCCAAAAGAGTCTAGCCAATATTCAAGTGTTGTAACTGCAGAAACAGTGAAGAACAAGAAAGCTTCCCTCTTTCTCGAAACCTGCTCTAGCAACTGGATGCACCTGTACAAGTAACCTCCAACTATTTGACTATGGAAGCCATCACAGTTGCTCAATCTGATTTCATGCTTTCGGCTCTTTCATTCATAAAGGTAAGTCATCAAGAAACAACTAGGTGTACAACAATAACAGACTGATCTTGCACTCGTCTTTATAAGGATACTTTGTTGGTACTGTAATAGGAGCAAATTATTGCAGATGCCGGAATTTGTACTGGAAACAAAAATGCTGGAAATCACGGTGGGCCAGGCAGCATCTGTGGAGAGATCAAGCTAATGTTTCAAGTCTTGGCTCATCATCAGAGCTGATGTAAAGTGTGGACAGGGCAGCATTGATGCAATTGTGGAGGGGTTGAGTGTTGGGGTGGGGGGTGGGGGGGGGGCAAGGATTTTGCTACTTCCGATTAAGTGATCAGATTTTGAGAATGGCAGACCAATGGTGTGGCTAAATGTCAGACTGTAAAGAACAGATGGTCCATCTGGATTGTGGGGAGGAGAGAGAGAGGACATGGTGACAGAGAATACAAGAAAAACTAAAAGAAAGGGAAGAATGTTATTACTAGCTCCTTTTAATCTTTGTGGATAAACAAATATTTGATCTTGTTTACACAAAAGCTCAGCTGCTGGTTATTTTCACGTTGGAGCAGTTAAAAACTAAAAGGAAGATGAATGAGCTATACAAATATACTATTTGCAGACCATTGTGTGGATACACCTGAACTGGTTATGACACCAATCATTCAGCATTTGCTTCATACTGCACTGAAGAGTCAGCCAAGATTTCTGTGCTCAAGGCCTGGAGGTCCAGTGGGATTTGGTACAACGTGACAACGAACAGTACAGCACAGGAACAGGCTGTTTGCCCCACCAATCCTAATACCAACACATGATGCCTTTCTAAACTAAAAACCTTTTGCCTCCATACTCCTCTATTAAAGTAGCTGTCAAGGTGTTTCTTAAACATTACTATTGTGTCTGCTTCTACCACCTCATCTGGTTGTGCATTTCAGGCACTTATCACTCTCTGTTTTAAAAAAAGCCCCTCATCTCCTCTACACCTACCCCCTTTTATCTTAAACCTATGTTCCCTAGTAATTGACATTTCTACCCAAGGAAAAAGACTCCGAATGTCCATGCCTCTCATAATTTTGTAAACCTCTATCATGTCATCTCTCAGATTTCAATATTCAGGTGAAAATAAACCAAGTTTGTCAAATCTCACCTCATAATTAATAGTCTCCAAACCAGGCAACATCCTGGTAAACCTTTTCTGTACTCTCTCCAAAGCCTCCATATACTTCTGGTAAACTATACAAAGTATTCTTAATGTAGTTCAGTGAAGGCAAACACCTCTTAACCAGTTTATCCACCTGTGTAGCCACTTTCAGGGAACTGTGGACCTTTATGCCTAGATACTGCTTCTATGTGTTCTGCCATTTATTGGATTGAAATAACTCCAGGAACACCAGTATCCTGTCACCAAGTCATCCTTTGTGTTTAGTATATGATACTGATCCAGCTAGCTCAGAGTTGGCTCCTAGAGTGAACAGAATGCTTATACTGTAAGCCAGGACTCCCTGATTGGACAGTCACAGTCACAGTCAGGGAACACATAGTCAATGAGATCCACCTGACTGACCTTGTTCCAGTCACGGCATGTATACTTCCCTCCTGTGTTAGACCTTCTAAAATGCATCACCTCGCATTTCTCCAGATTAAATTCCATCTGCCATTTCTCCACCCAAGCCTCTACTGTATCATTTGGCAATCTCCCTCACTATCTGCAGCTCCCTAACGTTTGTGTCATCTGCAAAGCTTGCTAATCAGACCACCTGCACTCTTCTCCAACCATTGACAAATATTATAAACATCAGGGATCCCAGTACTCATCCCTGCAGAACACCACTGATCACAGATCTCCAGTCAGAAAAACAGCTTTCCAAAGCTATTCTCTGTCTTCTATGACCAAATTACTTCTGTACCTATCTTAGCAGCTCACCGCAGATCCCATGTGACTTCACCTTCTTTACCAGTCTGCCATTAGGGACCTTGGCAAAGGCATGGCTGAAGTTTATGTAGACAATATTTACCACACTGTCTTCATCAATCATCTTTGTCACTTCTCCTTGTTTAAGTCCTTCCTCCTGTCTTTTATATTCCTAAAAGGGTCTGTCTGTCTTCAGTTTCCTAAACCTTCCTTATGCTTCCTTTCCCTTTCTGACTAAGCTCACTATTTCCCTTGTCATCCAAGATTCCTGCATCTTGTCTTCCTTATCATTCAATTTCACAGGAATGTGCTGGTCCTGAACTCCAATCAAATGCCCTTTAACAACTTGCACATGACAGATGTGGATTTACCCTCAAACAGCTATCCCTAATCTACATTCCCCAGTTCCTGCCTAATATTGTCATTATCATCCTTTCCCAGTTTAGTACTTTCACCCAAGGCCCTAGATTAGATTAGATTAGATTAGATTAGATTAGATTAGATTAGATTACTTACAGCGTGGAAACAGGCCCTTCGGCCCAACAAGTCTACACCGACTCTCCGAAGAGCAACCCATCCAGACCCATTCCCCTACATTTACCCCTTCACCTAACACTACGGGCAATTTAGCATGGCCAATTCACCTAACCTGCACATTTTTGAACTGTAGGAGGAAACCAGAGCACTCGGAGGAAACGCACACAAATACGGGGAGAATGTGCAAACTCCACACAGACAGTTGCCTGAGGAGGGAATTGAACCCGGGTATCTGATGCTGTGAGGCAGCAATGCTAAACACTGTGCCACCATGCTGCCCAAACATAGAACTTATAGAATTATGGTCACTGTTCCTGAAATGCCCCTCCACTGAAACTTCAATCACCTGGCTGGGCTTATTCCTGGGTATCAGGTCTAGTATGGCCTCTTCCCTAGTTGAGACTATTTACATTTACTATGTAAATATGAAGTAATTTACATATTACTTCAAGAAACCCTCCTGGATGCACCTAACAAATTCTAACCCACCTAAGCCCTGGCACTAAGAGAATTCTCAGTCAATAATTTATACATACCAGTAATAATGTATACATGCACGACATTCTGGTATAATGTGATGACTGCGTTCCTCTGTAACGTTGTGTTATAGAAAATTGCACTATGGAAAACTGCTGAAGAAAATCGCATTGTAGAAGGTTGTTACAACCATTCAGCAGAAAGTTTGCATTATCCAAACAGTGTCTCCAATTCATCAATAGTATTATAGCCAATTCACGTTGATTAAACACGCATTATAGCAGAATGATCTGTACATTAAAAGAAAGACAATAACTAGGGAGAGAGTAGGATTGCTCAAGGATAAAGGAGGGAACTTGTGCTTTGAGGCAAAGGATAGAGGCGAAATTCTAAATGAGTACTTTACATTAGTATTCACCAAGGAGAGGGACATGGAGAATCATGAGATTCATGTGGGGCATGCTGTGGTCAAGAAAGAATGGTGCTAGGCCTCTTGAAGAGCATTAGGTGGATAAGTCACTAGGGCCTATGGGATCTACCACATGTTATTGAGAGAGGCAAGAGAGGAGATTGCTGGGCCCTTGACCAAGACTGTTGTATCCTCTCTAGCCACAGTAGAGGTTCCTGAGGATTGGTGAGTAGGTAATGTTGTTCCATTGTTGAAGACGGGAAATAGGGGTAATCCAGAAAATTATATAACAGCTAGCCTCACATTGGTGGTTGGGAAACTATTGGAGAGGAACTTTGGGGATAGGAATTATGTGCACTTGGAAAAACATGGTCTCATTAGGGACAGTTGACGTGGCTCTGTGCAAGGGAGGTCATATCTTGCTGACTTGATTGAACTTTTTGAGGATGTGATGAGGGTGATTGATGAGGATAGAGCAGTGGATGTTGTTTACATGGAGTTTAGTAAGGCTTTTGACAAAGTCCCTCAGTGGTAGGCTCATCGAGAAGGTTAAGATTGATGGGATCCACAGTGACTTGGCCATTTGGATTCAGAATTGGCTTGCCCATAGAAAATAGAGGGTAGTGGTGGAAGGGTGTTTTTCTGGCTGGAGCTTTGGTATTCCATAATGATTTATATAAGTGACTTGGATGAAAACACAGATGGGAGGGTTAGTAATTTTAATTTGTGAATAGTGTAGAATGTTGTCAAAGGATACAGCCGGATATAGATCAGTTGTCGATATGAGTGGAGAAATGGCAGATGGAGTTTAATCCAGAAAAGTATAAAGTGTTGCACTTCGGGGAAAAAAATGTTAAGGAAGTGTATACAGTTAATAGCAGCATCACGTACAGAAGGATCTTGGGGTCTTCGTTTACAGCTACCTGAAAGTGGCCACACAAGTACGGTGGTAAAGAAAGTGTATGGCATGCTTTCTTTATTGTTTGGGGCATTGAGTACAAGAGTCCACATTTTTTTATTCATTTGTGGGATGTGGGCATCACTGGCTGGCCTATATTCATTGCCTGCACCTAGTGGCCTTTGAAAAGATGATGAGTTGCCTGCTTGAGCCGCTGCAATTCACCTGCTGTGGGTTGACCTACAATGTCATTAAGGAAAGAATTCCAGGATTTTAACCTAGCAACAGTGAAGGAATGGCAATATATTTCCAAGTCAGGATGGTGAGTGACTTGGAGGGAATTTGAAATTGGTTATGTTCCCATGAGTCTGCTGCCCTTGTCCTTCTAGGTGGAAGTGGTTGTGAGTTTGGACAATGCTGTCTGAGGGTCTTTGGTGAATTTCTGCAGCACATTTCGTAGATAATGTGCACTGCTGGAACTGACCATCAGTGGTGGAGGGAGTGGATGCCATACCAATCAAGTGGGCTGCTTTGTCCTGGATGGTGTCAAGCTTCTTGAGTGTTGTTGGAGCTGCACCCATCCAGGCATGTGGGGAGTGTTCTGTCACACTCCTGACCTGTGCCTTTTAGATGGTGAACAGGCTTTGGGGAGTCAGGTGATGAATTACTTACTTCAATATTCCTAGCTTCTGACATGCTCTTATAGCCACTGTGTCCATGTGATATGTCCAGTTTAGTTTCTGGTCAATTGTAACCCCAAGGATGTTGTTAGTGGGGGATTCAGGCAGACATTAGTACATTATGACCTCTGGCTACCTGCCTTCCCTTTTGAAAAAGTCCTCTTCTGTCTCAGAGACATCCTTGACCTTGGCAGCAGCAAGGCAACATATCGCCCTGGACTCCCTTTTGTGACAAGAATCAATTCCATTCTCTGATTGATAGGGTGGTTTGTCCTATTCACTGGAAGGATTTAATGGTGCTCTTATAAACCAAACTCCAGAATTAGAACTTAGGTCTCCACTAACTACAAATGCCTGGAATGGAAGTCAAACCATATAACTTGAGTCAAAGGACCATTCCATTCAATCATTCATCTGTATTCCAGTTCAACTACATCCTTGGAGGTTGAAACTTACAAGGCCTACAATTTTTTTTTGAAGTTTTCCACCTTCAAACAATGTATTTAATTGAAAGGTTTTGCCCTTTACAAAGCTGCTGATGACGTGTAAGCTTGACTTAGCGATGGGCATATCTTTGTCTGAATCAATTATGGCTCAAACTTCAGTTCAGTGACTCCACCATATCAAACATGTAGACACTTCAGTGCAGTAATGGAGGAGTGATTGAAATCCTGTCATGACAGGACTCAATTCCTGAACTGTCTGTTTAGCTGCATGTAATGACCCTTCTTTTTAAAAAAAGCGATGTATTCTCCTAATTTCTCGTTCATCAACCAGTGTCACCAAGACATGTTTGAGTTTATTTCATTTAGTATTGTCACATTCACCTCAGTACAGTGAAATATGCCATTTTGCATGCAGCACAGATAGATCATACCAAATGAAGTGTATTAGGGTAGTAGAACAGAGCAAAGAATACAATGTTACTGCTGCAGAGAAAGTGCACAAAGAGCAAGATCAACATTAAATTTAAAATTTGTGAAGTCTGTTCAGAAGTCTAATAACAGTGAGGTAAAAGCTGGTCGTGAATCTGTTGATACATATGTTTAAGCTTTTATATCTTCTACCTTATGGAAGAGGTTGGAAGAGATTATAACTGAGATGGGAGAGGTTTTTGAATATGTTGGCTGCCATCCTGAGGCAGTGAGAAGTGTAGTTGGAGTCCATGGATGGAAAGTTGGTTCGGATGATGGACTGGGCTGAGTTCACAACTCTCTGTGTAGTGTCTTACGGTCCCCTGCATGGCAGTTGCCATACCAGGCTGTGATACATCTGATGGAATGCTTTTGATGGCGCATCTCTAAAATTTGATAAGAGTCTTTACGGACATGTTTGCTGTACATTTTAATAGAAATACAATTTAAAAGTAATGCACTGGGAATGAGGTTTGTCAGGACATCCTAACACCGATATAAGGGGAAGGGCATCAAACGTGTCTTGCTAAAATGCTCCACACATCATGATTATGGGAGAGGGTTAGGC
The DNA here is from genome assembly GCF_037043375.1 of Chiloscyllium plagiosum. Taxonomy (NCBI): domain Eukaryota; kingdom Metazoa; phylum Chordata; class Chondrichthyes; order Orectolobiformes; family Hemiscylliidae; genus Chiloscyllium; species Chiloscyllium plagiosum. The sequence continues at coordinate 86,032,757 of NW_028270148.1, read as the reverse complement.
CAGTTGGTCTTCCCTTGCACCTTATTTATAGATTTCAAATGAAAGGTGAGAAATAAATGGCAACTTATTTTCATTCTCACTGTTATTGAATGGTGATTCACTGCTGGGTCACACAGCTGTGCAGGTTCACTGCTGGGTCACACAGCTGTGCAGGTTCACTGCTGGGTCACACAGCTGTACAGGTTCACTGCTGGGTCACACAGCTTTGCAGATTCACTGCTTGGTCACACAGCTGTACAGTTTCACTGCTGCGTGACACAGCTGTGCAGTTTGTGCTTGGTCACACAGCTGTGCAGGTTCACTGCTGGGTCACACAGCTGTGCAGGTTCACTGCTGGGTCACAGCTGAGCAGGTTCACTGCTGGGTCACACAGCTGTGCAGGTTCACTGCTGGGTCACACAGCTGTGCAGGTTCACTGCTGGGTCACGTAGCTGTGCAGGTTCACTGCTTAGTCACGTAGCTGTGCAGGTTCACTGTTTGGTCACACAGCTATGAAGGTTCAAGCTGGGTCACACAGCTGTGCAGGTTCACTGTTGGGTCACACGGCTTTGCAGGTTCACTTATTGATCACACAGCTGTGCAGGTTCACTGCTGGGTCACACAGCTGTGCAGGTTCACTGCTGGGTTACACAGCTGTGCAGGTTCACTGCTGGGTCAAACAGCTGTGCGGGTTCACTGCTGGGTCACACACGTGCGCAGATTCACTGGGTCACACAGCTGTACAAATTCACTGCTGGGTCACACAGCTGTACAGGTTCACTGCGGGGTCACACAGATTTGCAGGTTCGCTACTGGGTCACACAGCTGTGCAGATTCACTGCTGGGTCACACAGCTGTGCAGATTCACTGCTTGGTCACACAGCTGTGCAGATTCACTGCTTGGTCACAGCTGTGCAGGTTCACTGCTGGGTCACACAGCTGTGCAGATTCACTGCTTGGTCACACAGCTGTGCAGATTCACTGCTTGGTCACACAGCTGTGCAGGTTCACTGCTGGATCACACAGCTGTACAGGTTCACTGCTGGGTCACACAGCTGTGCAGGTTCACTGCTGGGTCACACATGTATGCAGGTTCACTGCGGGGTCACACAGCTGTATAGGTTCACTGCTGGGTCACACACGTGTGCAGATTCACTGCTGGGTCACACAGCTGTACAAATTCACTGCTGGGTCACACAGCTGTACAGGGTCACTGCTGGGTCACACAGCTGTGCAGGTTCACTGCTGGGTCACACAGCTGTGCAGGTTCACTGCTGGGTCACACAGCTGTGCAGGTTCACTGCTGGGTCACACAGCTGTGCAGGTTCACTGCTGGGTCACACAGCTGTGCAGGTTCACTGCTGGGTCACACAGCTGTGCAGGTTCACTGCTGGGTCACACAGCTGTGCAGGTTCACTGCTGGGTCACACAGCTGTGCAGGTTCAGTGCTCGG